>NC_067169.1:28209699-28522408 GCF_903995435.1 Acomys russatus
ACTTACAAGAAACACACCTCAGCAACAAAGATAAACATTGCCTCAGAATAAAGGGCTAGAAAAAGGTTTCCCAAGCAAATGGACACAAGAAGCAAATTGGAGTAACTAGTCTAGTATCTAATAGTATAGACTTTGAACCAAAATTAATCAAAAGATATGGGGAAGGGTACTTCATACTCATCAAAGGAAAAATCCACCAAGATGACATCTCATGTCTGAACATACATGCCCAAAATTTAAGGGTACACACATTTGTAAAAGAAACATTACTAAAGCTTAAATCACACATTGAAAACCACACATTAATAGTAGGAAACTTCAACACACCTCTCTCACCAATGGACAGATCATCTAGATGAAAACTAAACAGAGAAAAACAAAACTAACCAATGTTATTAGTCAACTGGCCCTAACAGATATCTACAGAACAATACAAAGAATCAACAAAACCAATAACTGGTTCTTTGAGAAAATCAACAAGATAGACAAACTCTTAGCTAAACTAAGTAAAAGTCAGAGACAGTATCCAAACTAACAAAATTTTTGGAAATGAAAAGAGAAACATAACAGATGATTAAGGAAATCCAAAGACTCATTAGGCTGTACTTTTCAAAAGCCTGTTTGCCGCAAAATTAAAAAACATAAATGGATAATGTCTTTATAAATACCACTTACCAACATTAAATGAAGATCAAGTAGCAATTTAAATAGACCTATAACCCCTAAGAAAATAGAAGTGAAGACTTTCATGGGACATGCCTTTTGGGCTAGTGCCCAATTATAAGTGAGTATATAACGTGTGAGTCTTTCTGCTTCTGGGTAAACTCACTCAGTATGATCATTTCTAGTCCTATCCATTTGTCCACAAATTTTGGAGTTTTCTTGTTTTTAATAGCTGAGTAGTATTCCATAGTGTAAATATACCAAATGTACAAAAAATATGGGATAGATGTTAGGACATCCCCCTGGGACTCTAGGTAAGAGAAATATAGGAAATGGGGAAACAGAAGGACCCAGAGGATCCTAGAAACCTACTAGAAGAACATCGTGATGGGTGGATCAGTGTCCAGGGGAGTCTTCTCAAACTATTACACTAACCAAGGGCATTACAAGTAGTGAACATTGAACTCCTACTCTGATCTAGCCAAAAGACAGGACATTCTCCACAGTTATGTTGAGATCAGGGACTGAGTCTGACATGAACTCTGGTGCCCCATATTTGACCACCTCCCCTTGGTGGGGAGGCCTGGTGGCACTCAAAGAAAGAATAAGTAGGCTACCAAGATGAGACTTGATAGTGGGGGAGGAGGTTCCCCCTCGGTCATAGACCTAGGAGAAGGGAATATGGTGAAAGAGGGAGGGAGGGAGGAATGGGAGGAGACAAATTATGGGATAACAATTGAGTTGTAATCTGAATAAATTAATTAAATAAAAAAAAGAAAATAGAAGTAATCATTAAGTCTCTCAAACAAAAGAAAAGAAAGAAAGAAAAAGCCCAGGGATCGATGGTTTCAGCGCAGAATTCTACCAGAATTTCAAAGAACAGCTAATGCCAATACTCCTGAAACTATTCCATAAAATATAAACAGAAGGAGCATTGCCAAACTCATTCTATGAGGCCACAGTCACCTGACACCTAAAACACACACACACACACACACACACACACACACACACACACAAACACACACACACACACACACACACACACACTAGAAAAGAAAGAGAATTCCAGATGATTTTTCCTTATGAATATTGATGCAAAAAGAAAGAAAGAAAGAAAAAAGATGAAGATGCTTCAGAGAACATGAAAAAAAATATTGATGCAAAAATACTCAATAACGGTGCCCCATATTTGACAACCTCCCCTTGGTGGGGAGCCCTGGTGGCACTTAAAGAAAGAATAAGCAGGCTACCAAGATGAGACTTGATAGCCTATGACCATATAGTAGGGGAGGAGGTCCCCTTCAGTCATAGATCTAGGGGAGGGGAATAGGGTGGCGGTGGGATGGAGGGAGGAATGGGTGGATACAAGTGATGGGATAGCAATTGAGTTGTAATTTGAATAGATTGATTATTAATAAAAAATACTCAATAAAATATAAACCGAATCCAAGGACTCATCAAAAATATCAGCCATCATGATCAATTAGGCTTCATCCCAGTGATGCAGGAATGGTTCAACATAAGAAAAGTCATCAACATAATCCACTATATAAACAAACTGAAAAAAAATCACATGATAATCTCATTAGATGCTGAAAAAGCCCTTGAAAATATCTAACACCACTTCATGGTAAAAAGTCTTTGAGATATTAGATATACAAGGTACATACCTAACATAATAAAGACAATATACAGCAAGCCAATAGCCAACATCAAGTTAAATGGAGAGAAGCCCAAAGAAATTCCATTAAAATCAGGCACAAGTCAAAGCGACCCTACTTTCTCCATATCTCTTCAATACAGTGCTTGAAATCCTAGCTAGAGTAATAAGCAACTAAAAGAGATCAAGGGCATACAAATTGGAAAGGAAGTCTAAGTATCACTATTCACAGATGAAATAATAGTATACATAACATAAATGGCCCCCAAAATTCTACCTGGGAACTTCTTCAGCTGATAAGCACCTTCAGCAAAGTGACTGGCTAGAAAATTAACTAAAAAATGGCTCATGTAAAGGATAGCATCTTCAACAAATGGTGCTGGTCTAACTGGAGGTCTATGTGTAAAAAAATGCAACTGGACCCATATTTGTCACCTTGCACAAAACTTAAATCTAAGTGGATCAAACCTCAACATAAAACCAGAGACACTAAGTCACTTAGAAGAAAAAGTGGGGAAGAGCCTGGAACATATTGGCACAGGTGACAACTTCCTGAACAGAACACCAACAGCCCAGGCCTTAATGTTAACAATTAATAAATGGGACCTGATGAGCCTGAGAAGCTTCTGTAAGGCAGGAGACACTGTCAAGAGAACAAAGCGACAGCCTACAGACTGGGAAAAGATCTTCACCAACCCTACATCTGACAAAGGTCTAATATCCAAAATATATAAAGAACTCAAGAAATTAAACACCACCAAACCAAATAACCCAATTGAGAAATGGGGATTGGAGCTAAACAGAGAATTCTCAACAGAGGAATATCAAATGGCTGAGAAACACTTAAAGAAATGCTCAACCTCCTTAGTCATCAGGGAAATGCAAATCAAAACAACTCTGAGATTCCATCTTACACCCATCAGAATGGCTAAGATCAAAAATTGAAGTGACACCACATGCTGGCGAGGATGTGGGGAGAGAGGAACACTCCTTCATTGCTGGTGGGAATGCAAACTAGTACAGCCACTTTGGAAATCTATCTGGTGCTATCTCAGAAAAATGGGAATAGGGCTTCCTCAAGACCCACCCATTCCACTCCTTGGAATATACCCAGAAGATGCTCCAGCACACAACAAGAACATTTGCTCAACCATATTCATAGCAGCCTTATTCATAATAGCCAGAACATGGAAACAACCTAAATGTCCCTCAATAGAAGAATAGATAAAGAAATTGTGGTACATTTACACTATGGAATACTACTCAGCTATTAAAAACAAGGAATGCCCAAAATTTGTGGATAAATGGATTGAGCTAGAAATGATCATAATGAGTGAGTTAACCCAGAAGCAGAAAGAATCAAATGGTATATACTCACTTATATCTGCATACTAGCCCAAGGGGCATGTCCCACGAAAGCCTTCACCTACCAGGAAACTGGGACAGAGGGGAGGACATCCTATTGGGACTCTAGATGAGAGAAGCATGGGAGAATAGCAAAGTAGAAGGATCCAGAGGGTCCTAGAAACCTACAAGTAGAACATTATGATAGGCAGATTTGGGCCCAGGGGTCCCGCTCAAACTAAGGCACCAGCCAAGGACAATACAGCCGGTAAACTTTAAACCCCTACCCAGATCTAGCCAACGGTCAGAACATTCTCCACAGTTGAGTGGAGAGTGGGATATGACTTTCTCACATACTCTGGTGCCTCACATTTGACTATGTCCCCTGGAGGGGGAGACCTGGTGGCACTCAGAGGAAGGACAGCAGGTTGCCAAGAAGAGACTTGATACCCTATGAGCATATACAGGGGGAGGTAATCGCCCTCAGGAACAGTCATAGGGGAGGGGAATAAGGGGAAAATAGGGGGGAGGGAAGAATGGGAGGATACAAGGGATGGAATAACCATTGAGATGTAACAAGAATAAATTAATAAAAAAAGGGGGGAAATGGCATCACATCTCTGCACCCACAGTTCAGAAGACCCTAGCCAGAGAACTTCAGAGGCCCAGAACAAGTGCAACCCAGATGACCCTGGCCTAAAGAAGAACACCGTTAGGAGAATCAGGACAATGCAGAGGAATAGCAGTGGGCAGCCAGAGGCCTGACTGCACACAAGTCTGACACTTGTGATGCCGGCTGTAAACGAAGGAGGAGGAGAACTGGAAACAGGTTACATAATCTGGTCTGAACCTGTCTTGGCCAGATGAACAAGAAGTCCTTGCTTAAATCTCTTATTGGGGTCTCTCATTCCCCAGCAACAGGCCTAAGTTTGTTTCTAAACTGGCCTTTATTTGTAGTTGGTAGCCATACAGAGGAAGCATGACTTTGTGCCAACCTAACACTGTGGATAAGCAGCAGGGCCAGTCACTAGCATTGGGACACCTTTGTTTTCTCTAGCAAATTCTCTAAAAGGCCACCTGATGCACTTCTGGGGCCACCCACAGAATACTCCAGTCAAAGCAACAGTTCTTCCTCCAGACATTTCACCATCCCGCTAGTAAAAGGAGAGAGCATACATTTCCCAAAGCATGTAGCTCTAAAGTAGTAGAGCCAAGTTTGAAGAGCCGGAGGGCATAGCTCAGTGCTAGAGCATTCAAGGCAATGGGCTCCATATGAAATGGGGAAAGCAAGTCAAACTAAAGCAAACCAAAAGAACAACCCAAACAAACACTTGTATGCCTGGCTTTGTGGCACATGTCTTCAAAGTTTGAAGCCATCCTGTGCTAGGGTTACATAAACACACACAGACACACACAGAGACAGACACACACACGCATGCACGCATGCACTTTGAAATACTCCAAAATCAGAATTTGGGGGCTTGTTATTTTAGTATTGAGGTTATCCCTTCAGGAAAATTCCTGACCACATACAAATGTATTGAAAGAGATCAGTCACGGGGCTGGAAAAAAATAGGTCAGCAGTTAAGAGTGCTCCCTGCTCTTTCAGAGGAGCAGAGTTTGGTTCCCAGCACAGGAGATTCGAGTTTGTTTTTCAGCACCCACGTTAGGTGGCTCACAACAGTCTGTAGCTCTAACTCCAGGCCATCAAGTGCCCTTCTCTGGCCCCTGAAGGCACCTACACATATGTGATGTACACACAAGTAAAAATAAATACTAAAAAGGATAGAAATCACTCAAAAATAAGAACTGTTGCATTTTGCTACCCTCATACAGAGAAGGGAAACAGACTGGAATAAGTCCCTTGAGGGCAAGAATATCAAGCTGTAAATTCCCCAGCAGCATCTGGGAGAAATCATGTTGAAATATGTCTTTGGTCATGTCAGACAAAGTGAGAGGAGATAGAACAGTTTCACTCACACAGACATAAACCCTTTCTTGATTTCCTGAAGACTTGCACTGAGAATTTGCTGGAACAGTAGGGGAGTCAATCAGCCTGGGAGATCAGCTGAGTATTTGAAGACAAAAGCAGGTTTGTTGGTTAAAAGGGAGCAAAAGCAGACAAGAAACTCTGACTTTGCAAAACAGCTCAGCAGGAGAAAAGCTAGCTCCTCGTGGATTTTTCAAGGCTCCGTGGAACTGTTTAATGTTCAGATTCACAAACCTGATAATTGGGCATAAGTCAAATCTCACACTTAGCTCCACCATCTGTTGCTGACATAACATTTTACATAACATCAGAGATGCCAGATGGAGCCTTCGCACTAGCCACGGCCATGCTGCTTCACGGTCACAACATATACGGAATCCCATGCACTCAGAGTCTGTAGCTCTCCAGCACTTCCAAATCACACCTGCCCCCATGGGGGCTGGACCGTCACCAACCCCAGCCTTTCTACCCATGACAGAAGCTTCAGTTTATTTCGATCTAAGGGGAGAAAGGGGACGTAAACACATATTTGAAATGATGCCTGCATGGCAAATTACAATTTATAGTTTGGAATTTATACTGTAGCAAAATCCCAACGCTTTTAAAGAAATCTTTTGGTGCACATAAAGTTGAGATGGTATCAAATGTCCATATAATGAACTAAACCGTCAAAGAAGAAATAGCTATTGTTATGAAACAAAGAGAGAAGGTAGTAGAAGATTTTCTGAGAGAAATAAAATTCCCACCATAAGCCTTGCTCAGCTGAAATATTTTTTTAAATCAAGTGCCAGCTTCCTTGCCTTTAGAACACTTCAACATACAATACTATGAAGAATTGTATTACAGCCCGCATTCTCAGCAGGTGTGACTGCTCTGATATTCTCCAGGTACTCTTTCTGGCTTGTATCCTTCCTTTCTCTACAGCATCTGTAACTGGCACCAATTTTCTGCATTTTTTCTTACCCATTATTAAGACTACTTATGTGACATCATGAGCTAGCCAGGATGGCTTACACCTGTAATCTCAGAACCCTGCCTCAAGAGATACACACGTGCGTGTGCGCGCACGCACACGCACACACACACACACACACACACACACACACACACACACACACACACACACACAGTGGGACAGTGGCTCATATAGAAAGACTTACCCTGATTGTGGACTATGCTATTCAGTAGGCCTAGATAAAAGTGAAGATGGAGGAGGAAGGCAGCCGGCATATGAAACCTCCACTGTTCATGGCTGAGTTCTCTACTGCTGATGCTATTGCCTGTGAACGTCAAACCCCAGCTTACTCCACCCTGCAGTGTGGACTTCTGCTAGCAGCACTCCAGGGAGCTTTCCAGCCTTTCAGCCTCTGACCAGGGCCATCTTGTTGATTCCTCCTATTTGGGGGCTTCTAGCTTCTTGGGTTGAGCGGCTCTTGGTTTGTCTGGCTCTTCAGATTGCAGACAGCCAGAGTGATACTACCCACCCTGTAACTGTGTAAGCCAAGCGAATAAATCTTTTATAATGATATAAATAAAATAAAATGGCAGTATATGAGGTTTTATTCATCAGCTTGCTTTTTCCTTGTCTATTTTGCTAAGTTATACCTACTTTGCTCTACATCTCTTTTGAACTGCTCTGTGACACTCCATCGCTAAGTGCACTATAATGTAATTACCCTTACAAAGCTGCAGAGAAAATCTGCCACATGGTTTTTTGTACATATGTCAGAGAACAGATCAGCTTACAGACTATATGCATGAAGTGAAATTTTCATTCCAGAATGATTTGTGAAGTCACCTATCCCAATAACAAAAAGAATGTATGCACGTGCACGCAGGCGCGCACACACACACACAGACACACAGACACACACACACACACACACACACACACACACACACACACACACACACACACACACACATACTATTGCTGCCCCACTTAGAGACCAGGTCTCATGCAGCCCAGGCTGACTTCGAACTCATTGTGTAACTGAGGATGAGAAAGTTTGTTTTTCTCGATTACCCTAGTCTGTTAGCTATGAAATAGCATAGCTTTGTTTAGTTTGCATTTCCTAAAAATCAGAGAAGTCAAGAAATACGCATCTAGTTAGCATTAAATTTTCCTCATCTGTGTGTTTTCTCATATAGCTTGCCTACAGGATGTCTCTTTGTCTTACTGAATTGTAGACTTCTCTGCATATTTTAAGATACTAGCATATTTTCCTTAACATTTCCATGGCTTCTCTTTTTAAGATTCTTGAAAGTGTTTGCTCTTTGTTGTATTTACATTTCTGCTCTTTGTATTTGTTGCTCTTGTCTTCATTGCAGATTTGTATGCTTGACTGGGAAAGCTTTGAATCTTTAAAACAAAATAGTAACTTTCACATAATGCATCCCAATTCTGCTCACCTCCCCATGCCCTCATATCCACTCTTTATCATTACAACCTTCCTCCCAAAACAGACAGTCAGACAGACAGGTACATACACACACACACACACACACACACACACACACACACACACACACACACAGCAACAAAACAACAACAACAATGACAACAAAAACCAAAGCATAGAAAATGACTCATTGTGGAAGCTGTAGTATGTCACAGTAAGTCCACTACTGTCCCCTCTGTCCATACACCTTCACTTGCAAATAAACGCTCATTGCAATAAGTCATTTGTCTAGTTCAAGGTCTCTGGCTTCTGTGACACCATCAGTATTGGATCCTCATTGGGACCAGTTAGTTATCTTGTTGTTGTCCTGTGTTATGGAGATCTTCAAGCTTTGGAATTACAGGATGTCCCTTTCATGAATCCTAGCCATTCAGATATGATATAGATTTTTTCAGTGGGCCAATTCAGAGCTCTGAATCTGGGCCTGAGTGGTAGCTGACCTGGACAGCCTGTTGGCTTTCTTTTATCCACACCACCAAGGCCAGTTCTCCAGCACTGCTGCCATCTGCAGAAGCCAGGGTCAGCTCTCCTGCTTTCATGCTTTCAGGGCCAGATCATTAGCACCCATGCCTCCAGGGCGAGCTTCATTGTGCTTCCCAGTCAATGTGTTGGGCCCACTCTCTCAAGTCCTGCAGCCTGTGAGGGGCTAGGCCGGCTTTCCCAGTCTCATACCCTCGGGGCTGGTTCACTTGTTCCTTCACCATCAGCATCAGCTCCACTGTGTTGCCCAGGTGAAGTTCAGGGCCTGCTTTCCATTATGTCACAGCCAGTGAGTGTACAGGGATAGCTCTCCTACTCTCATAACCCCAGAGTCAACTCTCCTGGCTACTGCAGGTGGTGAGGACAGGCAGCAGGGAGGACATCACCCCTGAACTCATAATACCTCAAACTAGACAAATGATGAGGCCAGGTCTCCCTCATTCCTGCCCTTGGAGTGGCTCACCCATGCCCTCTGCCACCTGGACCAGCTCTACTGTACTGCTCAGGCAAAGGGCAGGGCCCAATCTCCAGAGTGCTGCAGCTGGTGATGGGCAGGTATAGCTCTTCCCAAGCTCATGACCGTATAGGCAGCTATCCTAACTGCTTGAAGTGTCGAAGGGCTCAGGTGGGGGCCATCACTTCTGTGACCATGCCACCCTACGGCAGACAAGTGGCAGAGTCATCTCTCCCACACTCATGTCCTGGTGACCCACTCACCCATACCTATACCACCAGAGCTAGCTCCACTGTGCCGCCTGGGAAAGACACAGGGCCTGCTCTCCCAAGTAATGCCACTGGTCAAAGATAGGCCAGCTCTCCAAAGCACTACATTCAATGAAGGGTGAGGCCAGTTATTCATAGCCCCTGGGCATTCACAAGGTCCCTGGCCACTGTCCCAGCCACTGCCTCAACCAGGGACATCCCTACGTTCTTTCATGGTAATATGAGCCACAGACGTCCCTGCCCCTCTGTAGCCACTGACTTAGACATAGCCCTCAGTGGCTGATAGGGCTGAGACCTCTCCATGGCCCCAAGTGGCAGGACTTGCCAATCACAATGGGCTACACCTCTCCACCCTCAAGTCTCCAGTTCTGTCTCTCTTCATTATACTTAAACTGCTCCACTTCTCTTTCTCTCCCATCTGTCTACCACACACTCGCACATCATTGTGGCTTCCACTGGAGGTTGGCCACAAGGCTGGTGAGACCCTGGGCAACATCCTCCATTTGTGCAGCATGGTGTGGCAGCAAGCAGGTATCTATGGCCAACATGTGCCATGCACTGGATGACAGGTCTGTGGGTGGCATGGCAATACACAGGTCTGTCTGTCTTCCTCCTCCCATGCTGCACTGCCTCAGATTGATTTGATTTGATATGATTTGATTTATATGAGTCCTAGGCATAAGACAGTTTTGGCCATCAAGACAGGCATCAAGCTTGAATGAACAAAGGACTGCCATATGCTCTGTCCCTGACTGATATAAGAACACCACCAACAAGATGTGCCTTTGCCTATTGCCAGAGGGGAAGGGGTGGTGGTGGTGAAGCTTTGCATTCTAAAGATTATGTCCCTTATATCCTTTTCAGAAGTTGTCATGATTTCTTTTCTATCCAGCTCTTTGGTCTGTTCCACTTACCTCGATGGGGTGCAAAATTGTGAGTACCTTTCCTTTGGAGAAGAATAACTTTCCTGCAGTCATTTGTCAAATCTTCTCTGACCAACTCTGCCCAAATGGAAAAGTGTCACATTGTGACAACTTTTTATCAAGTCTGCATTATTTCACAGGGCAATTTCCCAAATGGCTTACATATTATTTATTGTCTCTTGCTCTCTTGTCAGAATTGTGTGGTCACTTTGTCAAATTCTATGGAACCTCTCCTTGCTATTTTTACTTAAAGCCCATGCATTTATTGATCAATTTGAGAAGTTCCCAATCAATGCTTTTTTTCCATGAATTTTCTGTATCTGCATTTGTTCCAGCCATCTGCTATCCCCTTTATTTTTTGTATGCTTTGTGTAGATTTACTCAGCTAATTTATAAGTTTGTTGTTCTGACAGTTGAGAACTTTATTCTAAGATATTTTCTGTGTCTATCAATAGTTATTTACCTCACTGGTTTGGCTTTAATGAAACATTTTAATAGCACTTGCATTATAACATTGCATGACATAAAATATAAATATAACACTCTCCCACAGAGAGTCAATTATTTTTCAGCTCTCATGAATAATCTCTTGACCACTGCTTTACAAGACCTCATTTATTATGTATTTTTCAGACATGTCAGGGTAATTTTCCATTGATGGATATATTCATTTTTCATGTGACTATCATGAGTGTTTTCAATCCTGTACATTTTGAATATGTCTTTGTATATGCATTTGTGTGTACATAACCCCTCCCAAAAAAAAACCATTCAATAAAATGGTGTGTCTTTTGTCAAAAGAAGTATTCAATCAGGGTCCCCTCATGCCATTGTCTGTTTTATATTCTGCTTTAGTAGCTAGCAGAACAGCTCAATTGCTCTTGCGGTTCTATTAAATCAGTATGCTAATTTGAAAAAATATTTCTCCAGTATTCAGTCTTTCATCAATTGGCAATATATTCATTTATTCCTATTTCCCTCTAAGTCTCTCCTCTACAATACTTTGTCAGTTTCTTTGCACAGATTCATGTTGAAATTAAGATTACAGGTGGATATTTTCAAAAAGAAATGTGTCCCCCTTAATTTCATATAACTTTGGTTTAGTTACTAAGAGGAGCCAGAAAGCTGCTTACTTTTGGACATTTTTCTTTAACCATTTTAGTTCCCTTCCATAAAGATAAACTTCCCTTTTAAATTATCTTGAGATTTCTCAATAAGTGATTGTATTATGCACAAATAATGTGTTTTCATTCCATACTTCCAATACTAGTGGCAATAACTGTGACAATGCCTTGAGGATCTAACATAACAGCAATGAGGATCCTTGCTTTTTGTAGTGGGATCCAATCTCCGATTTTGGCTCCTGCTTGTGTAGTGTGCGCTGTTGATGAAAGGACTTCACTTGTGTTTGTCTGGATTCCCTAGACAGCTGCTGAGCGCTTTGTAAAGACAGCTGATCCTGTGTGCATTTGTCTAGTCCTCTGTGTCTGGTGTCTACGAGCTCCCAACACACAGCTGGAAACTGAATCAGAGCCACAAAGACTGTGTCTTCTGTTAGATTCTGGGGAGGCTCTAACAGACCAGGGCTGCTTCTTTCCCGAAGTGTCTGCTCTGCCACAAGTCCTGAACAGACCCCTAGGATTCCCTCATTTGCTTCTGTATTGGCCACATACTTAGAAACAAGTCAGAATTGTAGCATTGCGTCAGCTGGGTTCCAGATGACAGTCTGGCAAGATTCAGAACAGATATACTTAGAAAGTTATGCCTGTCTCTAGTTTCTTCTTAATCTTCTAACCAGAGGCAAACACCAGTAACAAGTGAGGACATGTGTCTATGGGGACAACATATAAATGTGTACATCTCCTGATTTGTCTTTTGTGCCTTTCAAACACATGTATTATACCTTTCTGTGATAGAAACACATTTTGTATCTTCTTCCCAACTTCACATATTAAGATATCTATGTTTTTCAGTCACTATGTAGTGTCCTCACTTTTTCTATTTACATTTTTTATTAGTTTCCTTGTATCTGGATCTAAAAGTAAGTTGTTGAAGTATAATTTGTTTAATTAGCTTAATTTCAGAGATACTTTAATTCATGTTAAGTTGCCATTAATTTAGAGTCTGGTTTATGAGTCATTCTTATTGCTTTATGATTAAACAACCTTGAGAGCATTTAAAAGTAATCCTCACAATTTGTCAGTTCTATGATATGTAAACATGTGCTTTTTATAGTTTACAAAAAAAATCCCATCAGACTTAAAAAGTGATTACTTTAAAGGAATAACAATAATACCAATGCTAAAAACAAAGATTACAAAATAATAATCCATTTGGACAGTATGGCTTAAGTGGGATACATTTTTTCCATCATGAAAATGCATATGGTTTAGAAGTACATCCTTAGGGAACATATGAGGGTAAATGCAAAACTAATCATTAAAGCCTTTAACATGTTTTATTGGGAAAAATATGTGCTGTGTTTGGAAGAGGAAATGGGGCGTGACTAATCACATAATGAATTCTTCTCAGAAGAAAGAATCAAAGAACCTGATTCTGAACAATGAATGAACTTTGGGAAGCACAGCTCCCAGAGCAGTCAGTGAGACTGCCATTTCCTCTTCTAAATCTTTACTACTAGTCTGTATAAAAGTAGATGTTGATCTGCTGGTTTTAACTACTCTCACTGTTGGTTGTAGGTGGATTTCCATAAATACTAATGAGATCATGTCTTCATTGCTGATTTGGATTTCTTCTTGCTGTTTACTTTCTTTGTGCCATTTTTTAAAATTTACTTGGAGATTTTTCTTGGGTTCATGGAATTGATTATCTTATTTTTGAGTTCTTCTATTATTTTATACCTAATTTGAGTTCTATGCATGCAGCAAGGTAGGAATTGGTCTCCCCTGAAAGGTCATTTTTGGTACAATTAGTTGAATTAGTTGCTATGTAGATTTTTGTATGGAAACTTTCCCTTTCTTGTCCTTTTTCTTTCTATCCTTTCCTCATGACAGTACTATATTTTCTGAACATATATACACACCTTCATGGACAATTTCACTTTCTGTCAGCATGATCTATATGATGGTTCCAAGATAAAAACAAAATCAACAAACAAACACACAGTGTTAACCACGCATGGTGGTGCACCTCTTGAAGCCAGCACTCAGGAAGCAGAGGGCTGCCAGATTAAGAGTAGGCCTGCTCTACATACATACTGAACTTTAGTTCAGCCAGAGCTACTCAGTGAGACCCGGTTTAAAAACAAACAAACTAACTAAAACAGGGTTTGAAATGGTAAAGTTGTTCTTTGAATAGAGTTTATGAAGAAGAAGAAGAAGAAGAAGAAGAAGAAGAAGAAGAAGAAGAAGAAGAGCAACAACAACAAAAGAAAGAAAGAAACAAAGTAAGAAAGAAAGAAAGAAAGAAATGCTCAGTGTTCCCATGAATTCCCTCTCTGATCAGGACTGTCAATTCCCTCCCAAAAGAATGTTTCCAGTCTTTTCAGACACTTCCAGATTTGATTCCATTTCTATCCTCTCTGTCCACAAATCGCCTCCACACCCTAGCTCACAAGCCAAACAAGTCAAAAGAAGCCTTCACGTGTAGCCATCTGTGAGCATTGAAGCAGGGCGATTGTGGTCAGGCCTGGAAGCTGCTGGTGTAGACCACAAATTGGCAAACAACTGTGGCGTGGGGGTGGGGTGTGAGCTGGCAGACGGTGACATGTGCACACTGAAGCTCACAAAGAGCTTCAAGTGATCAAGTATCCTGCAGACAGCTGGGACTGAGGTTAGCCACCACCACCTGCTGAAGAGCAGCTGTCATGGGGGAATAGCCAAGTTCAGGGCCCCGACACAGGCAGTGTCAGCCCAACAGGTCAAATCTGGAGACAGAAAAGAGCCAGCTTTTCTGGGACAGACATTTGCCTTGTGGCCTGGGATGTGCAATCATGCCGCATACACCAAGTGAAATATCAACCATTCTCCTGTCCTCTGTCAAAATACTTTCCCCCTCCTCCTCCTCCATCACCCCTCCTCCTGATCCTCCCCCTCCTTCCCTCCCCTCCTCCCTTCCTCCCCTCCTCCCCTTTCTCCCTTTCCTCATCCTTTTCTTCCTCCTCCCATTTTTCCTCCTCTTCCTTCTTCTTTCCCTTTTTTATCTTTTTTCTCCTTCAAAACAGGGTGTCATGTAGCTCAGGCTGGTCTTGAACTCACTATAACGTGAGCAATATCTAAAACTTCTGATACAGGTTACAATTATGCACTACCACACATCATTTATATGGTAGTGGAAATCAAACCCAGAGCTTTGTGCATGCTAGTAACATGGAAATATAGCACAGACTGAGGTACAGCCACAGCCTCTTCTCACAAGTCTTGAAGAAGATTCAGGTTCTTGCGGCAGCCTCTGGGCCATACACTAGATATAGTCAAGTTTATAGCCAAGGTCACTTGCCTGAGTTCTGGGATCATAGAAGGACACAAATCTTGACTGAATGTGCTCACCTCCTAGCAGCTGTTTGCAGATCCGAAGCATACTCACTCAGCTTCCTGAAAGAGAAGCCCAGCAGTCAGTAAAAGACTAAATGCACAGAGTAGAGAGGCCAGCTGCAGGGTCAAGCATGGGCCCACACAGTGCAGACATGACAAAGGCTGAAAGTGTTGCTAGGCAGGGCCTAGTAGCTGGTCAGCAGCAAAGCAGATTCTCTTTGGCAAGTGTAGGAATCACAGTGGGAGGGGTGACAGTTGCACAGTCTATCCGGGTGCATTTTGAAGGCCTCATATTCTGTCTCCATGGACAAATATTCATGGTTACTTTAAATCTGCTTATTTGTGAATCTGTGTCTGATAGACAGTAGTGGTCTCTTGGCTTATGGTGCTTGTAATGCAGTTACATATGTATTATTGAAATGGTAAATTACTTTGGCCATTAGCAATTTTTGCCAGTCTGTTTAATGAAATTGCTCAGTATTGGCAAAGAACAGAAAAAGCATATGCCCTTATATACAATCCATGAGAGGTAAGTTGAGAACTTGCCAGGCAGATTTATTGCTAATAGCTCTAAATTGGAAAAATACAAATATTAATTCGCAAGTATTGAACAGAAGAATTGTGGTAAAGCCATACTGTAAAATACTGCTTAGAAATAAAAATGATGTAATACTGTTGTGCAGGCAACAAATGAACCTCAGAATAAATATTGTGGGTGAAAAAATATACAGGGAATACATGACACATGATTTCACATATGTAGAACTTTAGTGTAAGCTAGACAGTGGTGGTGCACATCTTTAATTCCAACACTTGGGATTAAACTCTGTGAGTTCATGGACATTCTGGTCTACATAATGAGTTCCAGGGCATCCAGAGCTAGATATTTTAAAGTTTTTTTCAATCTGTACTTGCTAATCTATACTTGCAAAGCAAATCCATAGTTGCGTGGGATGAGGGCTAGGAGTAGGGGTGTCAAGAAGGACAAAAGGGAAGAAAAGTGAAATTACAAATAGATACACAGAAATTTTTAGAAGTAGTGGACCTGTTCACTATCTTTTTTTATAAATTTTTTATTATTAATTTATTTTTGTTACATCTCAATGGTTATCCCATCCCTTGTATCCTCCCATTCCTCCCTCTCTCCCATTTTCCCCTCATTCCCCTCCCCTATGACTGTTCCTGAGGGGCATTACCTCCCCCTGTATATGCTCATAGGGTATCAAGTCTCTTCTTGGTAACCTGCTGTCCTTCCTCTGAGTGCCACCAGGTCTTCCCCTACAGGGGACATGGTCAAATATGAGGCACCAGAGTTCGTGTGAAAGTCAGTCCTCACTCTCCACTCAACTGTGGAGAATATTCTGACCATTGGCTAGATCTGGGTAGGGGTTTAAAGTTTACAGCCTGTATTGTCCTTGGCTGGTGCCTTAGTTTGAGTGGGACCCCTGGGCCCAAATCTGCCTATCATAATTTTCTTCATTATCTTAATTGCAATGTTCACTTCATGAGTATTCACGAATGCTAGCCCCTGTCAGTGTGTATTGTTCCTGTATGCCACTTATTAAAAATGAAAAATGGTCTTGGATAAGAATTATGACATGAAAATTATTCACATTAAAATTATAGCTTGAATCCAAAAGCTGATTTTTAGATCAATATGAATATATAAGTATAGATATCCATACACATTCATAGATTAATGATCCAAATGAAAAATTCCAAAATATTAGTAGGATTTATCTCAGTTTTAGGAGTTATGATGTTCTCTTCCTTCCTTCCTTCCTTTCTCTTTCTTTCTTAATTCTTCCTTTATTTTCTTTCCTTTCATAGCTATAGTTTCTAATTTGATAATGAATAATTACTAGTTCTGTAAAGTAGATTAATTGGTAAAATACAAAGTATCTTATGCTACATTCTAGGAAAATGGGAGAGGCATATTTGGAGCTTTGGGTGTTTCATGGAAGATTCTTCAGACTGACCCACAGGGTACTTAAGATAGATGTGACCAGACCTTCATTTTGCCTCAAAATTGAGTGGCTGTTTTCAGTTAAGGAACAAGTTTGAAAGTCTGAAAAACTTAAGCCTGAGGTGGTAAGGGAGTACTTTATGGTGAAGACAGACAGACCTTAGAGCACTGGTTCTCAACCTAAGTGTCATGACCCCTTTGGGGTAAAACAATCCTTTCACAGGAGGCTACCTAAGACCATCAAAAAACACAGATATTAACATGATGTTTCATAAATGTGGCAAAATTACAGTTATGACACAACAACAAAAATAATGGTATAGTTGGAGGGTCACCACAGCATGAGGAACAGTTTGATGAAGCTTTTGTAGTAGGAGAACAAGGAAAGTATTTGCAAAATACCT
Source organism: Acomys russatus (assembly GCF_903995435.1). Lineage (NCBI taxonomy): Eukaryota > Metazoa > Chordata > Mammalia > Rodentia > Muridae > Acomys > Acomys russatus. The sequence goes on from NC_067169.1 coordinate 28,226,811, forward strand.
TGCTGAAACATTAGGTAGGCACTTACAGAAGAGCAGGGAATTCTCTGCTATAGGCATCACACATTTCTTGTGTTATCTGATGATATTCTTGGAAGCTATAGGATCTGTTTGTATATTCCCCAAACGGATGTTACTGGATAGTCACAAGGGCACTAGTTCAAACATAGAAGTAGGCAATAAAGGGCTATTAAAAGTACAAAAGAAATGGTATGGTAATTTGGCTCAAGATCTGCAACATTCCAGCTCTCTATAGTCACTGAAGACTTAGTCAGCCTTGTCAAATGTTCACAGAGCTTTACCCTGGGGACTTCAGTTCACAGTATTCAGCCCACCTTTAAAGAAGAGCTATCCATTGCAAAGGGCCCCTCTCAAGTACACGTCCACATGAGCTCACTTCTGTTAGGAATTCAAAGGGTTCCATAGCAGTGCTAAGGATAGTGGTAGAGACACTTAGAAAGAGTGGACTTTATCTTCCCAATGACTTCCAGAAGCTGTGCCCCATGTTGGTATTAAATCCACTAACATATAATCAGGGTAATATGAATTTCATCCCTCATATAACTTTTAGACCTTACCAATCCTCCAAATGGCTCTGTCTTCTTCTAGTGCCCTCACAAATGGTACTGGAAATCCAAAGATTCCTCGCTTCCGTGTAAAACTCTCTGAAACCTCTTTTGAATGTCAACAAAAAAGACACAGAACTTTCTACTGGCTTTCATTTTTGCAAGGATCCCTAACAGTATTAAGTTTTCTTCAGTAAACTCACATAACCTTTCTGGAATTAGCCAAGTGGCAACTAAGAAGGGTGTGTAGTGTCAACTGCTGCCAAAGCATGTGTGTGACGCAATGAGCTAGATTTACACAGACTGGGTCCAAGTCCTGAGCCAATATGAGTTACATGGACCAAGGAACATACACTGGGGTTTATTAGCTCCTTTATCCTCATAATCCTAGCTTAAATCCAAACATTGTGTCTTTGCTGGCATCAAAGTCAATGTAACTTGTTAGGTCCATGCTCTGAAGACAATTGGAAGTGCATGGCAGTTCCAGGCTTGCCAAAAAAGGAAAAGCAGCCTACTTATGTCAGGCTGATGGCCTGCTAGAAGGTTTTCTTTGGTGACAGCCAGGAAGCAGTTTATTAAATCCATTGGGGTCCAGTCCACTGACAGACTGTCTCAGCACAGTGTAGCTCTTCAGGTTAATTGTTCACCAGACAATTTGGTCTCCAAATGACTTAGGACAGCATTTTCATCTGGCTCTAGTTGACTAGGGAATGATTACTGCAGAGCAGTCCCCCACTGACAAAGATGTGTTCAAGGAGATTTGAAAAGCATAGCCATGAACTAAGCAATCGATTTATGATTTGCTTGCAGAAAATGTACTCAACACTGTTTGAGGTCTTAAGAGCTCCATCTAAAATTGTGATATTTTTGAAGCAGGGCTGTTTTTCTCTATGGGATGCAAAGTATAAGACGACACTAGCTCACTCCTCTTAGGAATCCAAAGGACTCCACAGTGGTGCCAAGGCTGGTAGAGATCCTGAAAGGACATGTTGAGAGATTGGGAGGATAAAGTCCACTCCTTTTTTAATGTCTCGATCATTACAATTTTAAAGGGAGCGCCTAAGAACAAAGCAGTATTGAGTACATTAGTGTTTCTCAGTTCACAGGAGAGTAGTGGGTTAAAATAAGGATCGTTTATCCCAAAAGAATGTGGCACTTATCCCCACCCAAAGAATTCCAGTTTCCTAAATGCAGCTTTTCTGCTTGTAGGAAAAGGTCATAGCTTCAGAGTACACTGGAGTAAAGAGATGAGGCCCGCACGCCCCACCTGGCCACTTGAGTAACTGCATCGCTGTAGCCCACTTAGGACCAGATGGCCCTGGTGCTAAGAGAGTAGAGCAATTTCCAGCTGGCTGGATTCTAAGTGGTTTTGGACTCACTCAAGAAGTTTCAAATACTGATGACGGTGTCCCATCCTAAAATCTCTAATGTCATGGGTCTGTGTCTGGCCCTGGCCTGGACACGAGGATTTTGAAAGCCCTACAGATATACTGATTGCCGTGATTGAGAAGTATTATTTTAAAGAAGAACCTATTAGCTCCTTTTTACAATACAATCATCTTAGAACACAACAGCCATTTGTTCACATATTGTCCATGGTGCCTTGAGTATGTCAGTGGAAGAGTTCAGGAGTTTCCACAGCGATGGAGAAAGCTGTAAAGGCAAAAATGCTTATTGTCCAGTCTTTCACAGAAAATGTTCCGTAAGCCTGTTTTGTAGAGAAGTTTCAGTAAGACTTTCAACGTCACAGAAAAAAATATCCATGATATGTAAATACTAAGGTAATAAGGCTTCAGGGCCTTTCCTGCTGCCTTACAAAATGCATGCTGTTCTGGAGTCATAGCTAAGGACACCCAAAGAAGAAAGGACTGGGCTAGTTTTCCTTAGCAAAAGCAAGAAACATGCTTGGGAAGGCAGATTTCCCAAAGAAAGAACAGAGGTGAGGAGGATTGAGCTTCAGAGAAGAGTTTCTAGATGCTTTTAGAAGATGGGGGCTTGGGAGCTGTCACTCTGGGATGTTTGGCACTGCAGAGGTGGATGAATCTGGTGATTTTTAGAAATGTGGCTGTCTGGTATGAATCATATTCCTCTTAGTCTGAGAGTCTTCTGCAAAGCTGCATACATTTCTTATACTTTTTTTTTCCTTTTGGACATCAGGTTAGTCTTTATGCAATGTTGTTCCGTGCTCCAAGGAGAACAGTGGAAGGTGGAATTAAGACACAGGATGAATATACCTAAAAGCTAACTGACTTTGACAGCTTTGTAGTAGGGCGCATGGAACATGGAGAAAGTCAGCAGCAGAAAACGAAGAAGTGAAGTAAGAATCTACTAGCTTACTGGAAAGCAGTATGGTATTTCTGGGTTAGTCTTCCTATCTCTAAGTGCTTCTGATGAGGCCTGTGTAAATTAACATCTGCTGTCCTCCTGGCCACTGGAGCCCACAATGTCCATTTCTACTTCGTTGTGAGGTGCCAATGCCAACAGTATTAGTGAAGAGACCACACTGCACAATCTCCTTGCAGATCTAGATTGCCATCACCCAGAACCTGGGTCTTTAAACAGTAAAGGGAAAAAACAGGAATGAATATAGGTACATACTTCTGGAGTCGCCATTCCAAAATAATCAGCAAACATCCCACTTATTCTGTGACTTGTTGGTCTGTCAACATGAGAAGAATGGCTTAGGAGCTTGCATCCATGAAGAGCTTTCATAGCAAGGTGATCTATGAAAGTGGCATAGGTCAAGAGGGTTATTCTGCCTTAGAGCAAGGACTGAACCTGAGACAAGAAGCAAAAAGGACATCTGAGCTATTATATAGCATTCCAGCCTCATAGACCGACATGAGTTAGTGTTTATTTCCAATTCAGAAAACAGTAGTCATCATTATCACTTAGTCATCATCTGCCCACAGGTTGGATACTGAGAGCATCTGACTCAAAGAGTATTGGGATAAAACATCACAAGATACATGTATATTCACAGAGCATCTTTCAAAAGTCCAGGCTTTCATGTTTACCTAGTCTCCTATTCATGTTTGTGATGATTTCTCTTTCTATGCATGTTTATCATATTGTCTCATAAATTCTGCTTTGGTCCATTTTTACTGCATCAACAGAATACTAAAGGCTAAATAATTTTCAAATGCCAGAAATTTATTACACTCATGGTTCTAAAGACATGGAAATTTGAAAGCATGGTACTGGTACCTGGCATCAGAATTGCATAGTAGAAGATAAAAGGAAAAGTAGAAGGAAGGAAGAGAGGGATCAAGAGACAGGAAATGAGAAATGGAGGAGAGAGGAAGGGAGAAGGGAGGGGGAAGTTTTTGCCTTTTACATCAGGAATGTATTGCAAAATTACTAACCTACTCCTTAAATGAGGAGAAACATAGGGAAGGAGGTTTAAATGGAGAGAGAAGGTTGGGAGAGTAGAGAGGAGTGGGTGGTGGATGGATAACTAACACTGGGGATGTTGGAAAAGCCAAATCAAAACCCATTATTTCATAAGCTTCATTACCCTACACAAAGGACTTCACTCCTCCCAGAAGCTATAGGCTGCCAGTACCAGGTATAGGATGCCACTCTACAAGCTATCTGTCAGAGGTGTCCCAGAGATTCCCCTAAACAATCTAAGCTATTGCCATTGCTATTGGTTGCCCATGAGGAGAAACGTGATGGTAAGATCCTATGGCTGAAGACCCCACACACTTTGGCCAAAGGACATAGAGAAGTTAAGTTGGAACTTCACTGCTGGGTAGCTTTCATAGCACCAAAAGGTGTTGTGTATGTTCATGGGGGGGGTGGAGAGTAGGTCATCAACAGTCTTACTCAGCTGTGAGCCCTAATGCTATAATGACCAGTGTGATACAAGCATTGGGTACAACAGCAGCAGGAATGTTATAGGGTTAACCAATGACTTTCTGGTTGAATGTAAGGCCTACTTCACATATCTGGTACTGTAAATGTAGACAAGAACTCCTGGTTGGGGGCATGCAGGCCCTGGGGATGACCTTTAAACTTATATCTCTCCACCCATAGTTTAATGCAGTACTCAGATATCATAAGAGAAGCTTCTTTGGGCAGTGGACAGTGCTTAGTGCACCACTGGTCAAAGTGCAGAGAATAAGTGTCAGTGGATTGCTCAGGCACAAATGGAATGTCTATGGACCCCGAGTCATGGACCCTTGTCCATGGCTCAGGAAGCATTTTGGAAGGGAGAGCTGAAAGACTGTAAGAGCCAGAGGCCAGTGAAGACAGAGCAAAACAGGGTCTCCTGGATGCAACAGAACCACTGTCACATGTTAATAATACTCATGGCAGATACAATTGTCTGCACATGATCTGCTCAATATCAAGTCAATCACATTCTATCGTGGAGAGAGAAGGAGTTCGTGAGCTCCTGCCCTAAAATGAGGAGCTATGGACAGGCAATGGCTCTGGACATCCATGGAATATAATGGACAGCGCAAATTAGAGTGAATGGAGAGAGAGAGGGAGAGAGCACACACAAAGTTTTCCAGGGTAAGAAGGTGGAAGTGAGTGTTGGAGGTGTTAGGGGAAGTAGGGTGCGTATGATGAAAATACAATGCCTCCTATTGGGACTCTAGATGAGAGAAGCATGGGAGAATAGCAAAGTAGAAGGATCCAGAGGGTCCTAGAAACCTACAAGTAGAACATTAGGATAGGCAGATTTGGGCCCAGGGGTCCTGCTCCAACTAAGGCACCAGCCAAGGACAATACAGGCCGTAAACTTCAAACCCCCTACCCAGATCTAGCCAATGGACAGGACATTCTCCACAGTTGAGTGGAGAGTGGGGACTGACTTTCACACGTACTCTGGTGCCTCATATTTGACCACGTCTCCTGGAAGGGGAGACCTGGTGGCACTCAGAGGAAGGATGGCAGGCTACCAAGAAGAGACTTGATACCCTATGACCATATACAGGGGGAGGAGGTCCCCCTCAGGAACAGTCATAGGGGAGGGGAATAAGGGGAAAATGGGAGGGAGGGAAGAATGGGAGGATACAAGGGATGGGATAACCATTGAGATGTAATAAGAATAAATTAATAAAATAAAATTTTAAAAAAGGGGAAAAAGAATTAATAAAAATATTTTAAATAAAAATGAATGTAATAAAAGAAGGGAAAATCATTCTGTCTAGAGCTTGGGGTGTGGCTCAGTGGTACAGTTCTTTACTCTAGCATGTGCAAATAAATCCATGTTCTATCTCTAGAACTGCAAAAAGAGAAAAAAGAAAAAGAAAAACAACTATAATTAATATGCCTAACATAGAAACCAAATGTCATAGTAAGTGCTCAAAAAAGTAGGATTTTCTGAAAAGAAAATGAATTCATTTCTTTAAAGTAGGAAAATAAGTTTGTATTTTCTTTTAGAAAGAAGGACGTTATTGTGAGACCAGAAAGGGGACAGATCTCCATCAGGGAATTTCCTCAAGGCAAGCCTGGTCCAGAATGCTTTCCATAAAGAAATCAGTGGCCCCTTTCTGAGGAAACCCTGAGCAGCACAGAACAATGTAACTGTTGGAGGCCAATCAAAATTAATCACAACCACAGAGCTGTCAACCTCTAAGGTCAAGCTCTGCCCAGGAGTAAACATTGGCCAATCAGGACTGCCTTTATTTGCATGACAGGAATTTCATAGTGCATCAGCCTAACTGAAAAGGGGATATAGCACCCAAATAAAAGTCACCACAGCCCAAGTCTAGGACAGGCATTCATTCTGCGATTCTCCCGTCTGATCTGTTTTTGCAGTGTACTAAATAATTTTGCCTTTTCTACTGTGATATAACCTGCGTGAATCTATTCACTGCTCTCTAGTCCCTACCATATTTATTGCATGTTAAGTTCGGGACAATAATACTACCTTCACAGATCTTTTGGTAAAACTGTTCGATAGCTAGGTATGCATACCTATACTCCAAGTTCCTTAAACGGAGGCTAGAGGAGCAAAAGTTTCAAAGCCAGCCAGGGCTACACAGCAAGACCTTGCTCCAACATAAAATAATTTTTTTTTAAAAAGGCTAAGGATGCATCTCAATGGTAAAGTGCTTGTCTGGCACATGAATACTGACCTGGGTTTAATTTCCATCATCAGAAAAATGTTGCGTGGCCCTTCAGTCACAGCTGGCTTTCATGCACAAGCATAAATAACTCTCCCAGCTTTCTTCAGCCGTTCACCCGCATCACCATCCACTTTTATTCATGCCTTCACATTAGCAAGCTTGGTAATTTCAGTCTAAAAACTATTGGCGTCCCAACACAAAATTTTCAATATACATTTTGAGCAACACAAGCTCCTTTCTTAGACTATGAACTATTTGGCTTGCTTTTTTTTTTTTTTTAACCATCAATGACTGCCGTAAAATAGGTACCAATTTACATTAGCTGAATCTAATTGATGGCTTTTCATTTAAGATGTTCATCTTTAAATGCTGACTAACAAAAAGCCTAGCATAATGTTTGATTGAGGACAAACTTTATTAGGTAACCAGTTGCTTACACTTACACTTTCAAAATGCTCTGCTGACTTTTGCTTCCGTCTCCAATTTATAGGTATTTGTGCAATAAATATTAGAACTGCAAGTACACACTAATATTAATTATCACTGTCTTTACTGGGAGATCTATGAGTTATTCATATCCTACTGCCAATGACTGCCATAAAGTAGGTAGCAATTAGTAGTCATAGGATTGAGTGTTGTTTTATTTAAGATCGTCATCTTCAATATTGCTAGAATCACAGCGTAAGTAACACCACAATTAGATCATTAGCAAGATCACATATAGATACAACTTTGGGTGCTTGTAGAATGTTTTGAGTGCTACCTGGGCTGAGGAATTGATATTCAAGTACAGCAGAACATAGTTATAACATTTACATGGAAATTTCTCCCTCTATCCCTCTATTCCTCTCTTGTTCCTGTCTTCGTTTCTGGGGATTGTCTAGCCTTTTGGCTTCTTTGCTTTTACTTGCCTCTTTAGAAGTCAGCTTCAATGAAGAGCCCTCGGACAGCAAAGTCAGTGGTCTCATTTAGAAGCCGCCCCCCTCCAAACAAGTTTAGGGAAATGCAAGACAGTTGCTTCTTGGCCTTTTTGGCTAAGATCAAGTGTAGGAAGATGCAAGATAATGATTCTCTTTTATTCCCCTAGAATTTGAGCACATAAATGTAAAAAGCAAATTATCCCTGTTTAAAAAAAAGAAAGCAAAATGTCACAAAAAGTGAGATCAACTCAAACACAGTTTAGGCTAATGAAGGAGCTGTGTCCCTTCACTATTTGTTCTGGGAACTTTTCAATCACTTAGCACTGGCAAAGCTTCAGAACAAAGACAGTAATTACCAAATAAAAAGTGCCTTCAGTGCATTGTCTGTGTTCACAGTTTGGCATGAACGGATTTATGATCCTTTCATTCCAATAGGAACTACCAGTCTGCCTTTCACTTCAAATAGCCTATTCATCTTAGCATAAAAACAGCTAAAATACACCAGGAGAATATGCTGCCTCTGCAGCCAGGCTTGCAGACAGCAGGAGTCAGCTTCTTCCAGCAACCCCAAATATAACTGGCTTTGAGGAACTACAAAACAAAGGCTTGAAAAACAAAAACACTTATATAATTTTTGAAAAACAGCAATTATTTAGTTCCAGTTCCTTTGACTACTCTGTATCTTTATCCAAAATTAAATTAATTCTATTGTGTACAAAATGGCCAAAAATGCAGCTTACCATAGGCGATTTGGACTTAAATAACAATCCATGGTTGCTATTCAGATACATAGATTGATACTTTCTATTCCTTGGAAGGCAATGTTAGAGAGTGCTGTTTCAGTTTGGCTTCATGAAGTTAAACAAAGCATAAAGAACCACTTTAAAAGAAACAAGCTAATTGGAGGTTGGAGGCAATTCACCCAGTAACCATCAGCAAAACCTTATCTTTCCTGACCTCGATCCCATCCTTGAAGTAAATGTACATGCTCATGGAATCATAAAATTATATTCATAGAGGATGGATTCATAAATGAAGTCTCTAGAGAACATAAACCCTCGTGGAAAACTACATACATGTGTTAAAACATATGAAACAATTTGCAACACAACAGGCTCCAAGCAAAATTTTCTCATTGATGGATGTCCCCCATTGTCTTCATGGAAATGGGGCCTTGCAAGTGGCCCTATTGGCTTTTTAATATCAATGTATAAGAACTGACCTCCTTAGTCTATCTCAAGTAAATGCTCACCATAGCACCTACTCATTTCCATGAATGTCTATAACAGAATGGCATCAGGAAAAGACACTTTAAAACTTGAGGAGCCTTATTTTCATGACTTAACCTGTTGCTAAGCCTATGCATGACAATATGTAACTCTGTTGACATTATTAAATCTCAGGATCACGAATCTCCATCTGCCAGTTGCTAAAGAGCCTGAGACTTTTTTTTTAACTCAGTGAGTTTTTTTTGTATAAAGGCCTTTCCCTCCCTAGCCTTCATTTTCCATGTACACGAGTTGGGCTACAATACCCAGGATATCCAGCTAGTCTCTAGTCATACAACTGTAAAGTCTGCAAGGATGTCCTTAGTTGGAGGTCCCCTGGTAGATGTTGTTGATACAGAACCACAACTCTTGCCTCAAAGGGATTAAGAGATAGTTTATTTTTGAACCAAATATAAGTAACTGTGGGTCAGGAAGACAAATTTATAACACCCCACATGCCATGTTCCAATATGGGAACAGTTCTGTGAAGTTTTTACAGTAACAGAACAAAATAAAGTCCTAAGTTAAGGTACTTTAAAATACATTGTAGGGCTGGAGAAACACCTTCATGATTAAGAGCATGGACTGTTCTTGCAGAGGACCAAAGTTCAGTTCCTAGAACACATGGCTGGCAGCACACAGCCACCTGTATTAAGAGCCCATGCCTTATTAGTCATAGCTCCAGGAAAGCACTCTATTCAAACTGAGAACTTTAGTTCAAGAGAGATGTCAAGCTTGGAGCAAATCCAGAGTCCCTATAGCTGTATTCCAACTCCAGGGAATCTGATACCTCTCAACTTCATGAGAGCCTGAACACACACACACACACACACACACACACACACACACACACACACACACCAGGTAGATGGGTTCCAGTAAGTCAGGGGGATGTCTGCCATAGTTGTTAGATGCTATCAGATGACATTCTTAGCCTTTGGGGTAATGGAAGCTAGTAAGTCATCTACTTGTACATTCCCAAAGATTTCACAAGGTAGCCACAGGACATTAAGGCAGACACTGAGCTAGGCAATGAATGACTATTAAAGGGGACTAAAGATAGCCCAAGCTAATTTGCCTCCAGACCTGCAACATTCTAACTAACGGCAATCACTAAAGTTCCAATCATCCAATCAGCTTTGCAGAATCTTTACCTTGGATGAGGCTTCTTTCTGGGAACTTCAATTCACAATGTAGATTAAAGGTCTGAGTAGGGGGAAAGCGGGAGGGAGGGAGGAATGGGAGGATACAAGAGAAGGGCTAACAACTGAGATGTCACAGGAATAAATTAATAAAAATTAAAATTTAAATAAAAAAGTTCTGTTCTGAAGAATTGGCCTGTGAATATGAAACCCTAATTCCCATCTTATCAAATCAATGTAAATCAAGCTTCTAAAGCATCTTTATCACTATGATAATCTCCTGTGCTATTTGCCAACATCTCTCAGGCATCTGAACTTTGCCTGTCTGCCTGATTTAAATCCCAGTTGCTCATATTTCTCTCCCTCTGGCTTCTTTCACTGGCACACCCAGAGGATAGCTATTACCTACGACTAATAAAATATCCATTTCCATATCTAAAGTCTGATTTCTTCCTCTGCATTCTGTTTTTCATTTCATTTGCATTTCTTTCTTTTTTCTAGAATTCCTCTGCTCTAACTTTTAATCACTTTGATTACTCTACTCTGGACTCACTCCAAGTTTGACATCTCTCTTGAACTAAAGTTCCCAGTTTGAATACAGTGTTTCCATGGAGATATGACTAATAGGGCATGGGCTCTTAAACCTGGCTGAACATCAGAATCGTACTTTTTAAACTATGGATTGCTAAGCACAACACAACCATGTGATAAACATTACATTTTCTTAGACTTTCTGTTCTTATTAAGTAACAGGATTTCACTGGGGCCAAAGAACTGCTTTGGCCTTGCTCCTCATAAGAAATGTAACTACAAACAGCCAGCCATAGTGGGCCTCTCTCTGATATTAACTTTCTTTGGTTAGAGAAGCTATCAAGAAAGAGAATCATCATACTACAAACTGTACTGATTTTCATTCGAATGGATTCCTTCCAAAATTACAGGCCCTTCTCAGCTTTTTATCTCATTGGGAGGTCTTTCCATCCACAGCTCTCACACTGAGATTCGGAGGGGATTGTGCACACTGAAATGCTTTGCTAGCATCCTTGATGAGTTCTTAGAGTGTGGGGTCCTTCCTTTCTCTTACTACTGGAATTCAGTCAGTTTTACTCAGAATTAACATTTGGAACAAGAACTTACTATATATGTCTATGTTCATTTCCCACTAAACAGGAGCTACAGTGGTGGCCCCTTCAACTTCATGGACACTTGGCACCTGCTTGCCTCCACAACAAATGTATTATACAACAGCTACTTTTTTGTTTCTTTGTTTGCTTGTTTGTTTGGTTGGTTGGTTTTGGTTTTTCAAGACAGGGTTTCTATGTGTAGCCTTGGTGGTCCTGGATTCTCTTTGTAGACCAGGCTGACTTCAGTCTCACAGAGATCAGCTTGTCTCTGCCTCCCCGAGTGCTGGAATTAAGGACATGCGCTACTACACCCAGGTTAATAGCTACTTTTCGTAGTAAAATTTTTTTATTGAATGACATTTGGAAAAGTCTGAAGGCAGAAGTTATGCCTTAAATGTGTTTACGTATCCCTTAAGGGATGCTGTCAACAGTCTTCCCTGAATAAACCTTCAAAATGCAAAGCACACATGCAAGTAAGCCCTCCAACTAACTAATTGAATGACTTACAGATAAGGAAATTGAGGACCAGGACATTAGAGTGACTCACACCAAGAAAAATAGGTAACCAAGAAAGGTTGTGGACTAGCACAGGCCCTGGGCTCTTTTTTGCTTGCTCCACCAGGTGGGTAGATGACCAGCAACAAAAATTAAAAACATGTCCCAATCTCCTGTTAAAATCTTGAAAGACATGTTTTGGGAAAGGTGGAATGTCCCAGGCAAGAAAAAGAGGGGAGTGGCACCCCCAGTAAGCTGAAGACTAAGTCTGCCTTACTGTGTCAGGCATGATTTAGTGACTAAGCAGTTATTCAGACAGGAGTACACTGGCACTGAGGAAATTCATAGTACTTGAATAAGTGAGTTGATTGAGTGCATTTTGGCAAATACACTACTGCAGGTTCAAAGGCTTGGCCTCATCCCAATAGTCAGAGACATCACATTAACAATGAACAGTAGCTGGTAGTAGTGATGCACACCTTCAATCCCAGCACTTGGGAAGCAGAAGCAGGTGGACCTCTGTGAGTTCAAGGCCATCTTAGTCTACAGAGTGAGTTCCCGAACAGCCAAGACTACACAGAGAAACCCTGTCTCGAAAAACAAAAAAGGAATTAACAGTGAAGAGTAACAAGGAAGATTTCCATTCCATTGGCTGCATTTGACAACACTTACATTCCTTTATGAAGACATCATCAGAAGCTTTCTCCTGCAAACTGAGTTCCATCTTGTTCTTTTTTGCCGTCTTTGTATACAAGTGTACTTTGGAATATCTCCGTGTTATTGCTGCCACTGCTGCTTCTATTGCTGTTGGATGCTGGGGCTTGTACTCTTCAACCAGGCTTTTGCCCAGCTGAATTAGGCCATTGAGTTAAATCCAAAAGAAATTCCCTATGAGGAAGAGGCTAAATTATGACCGAAAGTCAGTCTCAGTGAACTGGAACATAAAAGGCTACTTAATGCTATTTACCCAAACTTCAAGGAGGAAAAAAAAATCTAAATGAAACAGAGACACAGTGTGTAAGTTTGTAGAAGGTGTTCTTTAGAGATGGCTCCCTATGCCATTTTAAACCTCCTCACCCCAAAGCAACACGGGGTAAGTGGGTTGTGTTTGGGAAAAGCTGGGAATTCAGAGCCACTGCTCAGAGCAAGTGGAGCTTCTTTGGTATCACCTGCCTACAAACTCTTCAAGCCCAACAGCCAATGAGTCAGCAGACTTCTCTGTAACAACCAAGGAAAGGATGTTGCCTTTGGGAAACTATTTATTTGGTTGCTACATAATACTCTATGTTAATTAGGGGTAAGAATGAGTGAAGCTGTTTGGAAAAAGTGATAGCAGCTTGAAAGCCTCACCCACCCCTGAGCTAATGCAGGAAGAAGCATTCCAGTTTTGTGTTATTCATTATTTTGAGGGGGTGTAAGAAAGTGACATCAACCAAATATTATTACAAAATCTTTGATCATATTGGCCCAGATAACAGTTTCATAAACTCAAGATTATGTAAGAAAAGAGAATTGGCTCAACATTCGAATCAATCCTTCATATTTCTAAGTATCGTATATGTCCAGTGTGATTCCAGTATGTTAAGAAGTGCACAAAGAGCAAACTCTAGCCAACATACAAGTTAGCATGGCTTAGAAACCTCTTTTCTCATTTTCTGGATCTGTCTACACCTGACAAATTGACAAGGGTGGAGGATAAATGCTTTCAATATGCTCAGTAAACTGGGTTGATAGTGACCTTTATAGTGATTATTGAGAAACTTTGGTCTCAAGAAAAAAAAAAAGATGTATGGAAGCAGAGAGGAAGGGAGCTCTTGCTTTGGGGAACCTACCTGTCTTCACACAATATCATTAGATGCTGCTCCTGAGACTATCTCAACTCTCTTGTTGGTCATCACTTACCCCAATTTTATTGATACTTTCCCTTCTATATACATACAGCTTCATGTATTTAGCACAGACTTAGCCTTACTTCATCCATTCTCTTTTCCCTGAACTGTTTTGAAGCACTTTCTGGACTTTATATTGTTAATAGCTCATTGTCTATGTCTGAAAAATCATAGTCATTTAAAAAATACAAGCAAGCTGGGGGGGGGGATATAATTGAGTGTTAACATGTTTTCCTTGTATGTGTAAGGCCCTGAGTTCCATCTCCACTACCAGATATGTGTATAAATGTACAAATATGCATATATTTTATATACATATGTAAAGCCACAGTACATTTTTTCACAACTAAAATATTAGCATTTTATCAAAGTCTACTTCTTACTGACTCTGTATTTCTTACTAGAATACATTATATAAACTAACCAGATACAAAAATAAAAGTATGGCTTGGTCCTTCTTGCTCATCATCTGTTTGCTGCATATTACATGGCCACATAAAGAAGATGTGCTCATCCTTATTCTCTCACAAGGTGTAGTGTGATAGATATCTAGACTTGAGAGAAGAAGCAGAAATGGTATCCCTCTCCAGTGCTCTGCTGCAAGCACTGAACCTAGAAGCTGCAATCAGACAGGTAGGCTTGGGTGTTGCTTATTTGTCTTGATAGAAAAGATAGACTAATTCTGTTCATTGTGGAGGCCTACAACAAGTCATTCCTTTAACACTGACAGATCCAAGGACAAGAAATATTATAGAAGAAACTGGCTTTCCAGAAATATCTTAGCTGCATAGAAAAAGAAAGCAAACTATCTTTAAAAAAAAACTATGCTAGAGGTGTGCACACCTTCCTAGGCCAACACTTGCTTCTATAATTGGCCCCAACTGTGTCTAACCAATAGCCCACAGGCCACACGCTGACCAGAATAGCTATGAATGAGGCCCCAAACTGAGCTGGGAGCTTATTTAAAACAGTATGAGTCTTAAAATGTATTTTTGTAATTCCGTTGCATAGTTATTAACGGTGAACTCTGTAAATGACAACTGTTGTATTAAAATGCCAAAAGACTGAACACATCTGGAACTTAAGCCAAAGACAGGCCTTAAAAGCTCTTGCAGTGGTTTTATATGCATTGATTCTGTTTGCTTTTTAGAGAGTTTGAAGCACTAAAGAGAAAATGGAAGACCTTAAGTTCCAAGACATTCACTGAACTGAGATCCAAACTGGATTATCTGGTAGAACAAACAATCCTCTAACCTTCTGCCAGTCTTCAAATTCCAGCTGGCTCTAGAATTTAGCCAAAGTAAATCGCTTTGATTTCTGCAAAGATCTTTTACCAAGTCAAATATTCTGTAAAAAGGGCAACCTGGGGCTCGAGAGATGACTCAGCAGTTAAAAGTACTGCTTGTTCATCCAGGGGACCTGGGTTCTGTTCCAAGCACTCACATAACAGTTCACCACCATTTTTAACTCCAGTTCCAGGGAATTCGAAGCTGCATTCTGGCCTCCATAAGCACCAGCCAACAAGGACTACTCATACATACATTAGGCAAAAAATCCATGTACATAAAATAAAATAAAATACTGGGCAACCTCAGAACCTGTAATCTCATGCCTTTGAGCTTTCCTTTACAGAGAACAGGACCACCTCAGAGTTTACACTAAGCCTGATATCAACATACAGACCCCAAATACAGTTGGGCTTCTCACTCTTGGCACTATTGACTTTTGGAGTCAGTACCTTAATGAGCCTGTCTTATGCCCTGAAGGGTGTCTGCATTGTCCCTGGCCTCTATCCATTAGATGGAAAGAACATTCTTTCTCTACAAGTTATAAAACATACACACACAACTCCACCCAAGGGAGGATGCTTAAATCTCACTCAGAGGAGGAAATAGAATACACAGCTTAAGTGCTTGAAGAGCAAGAACAGGGTAGGAGAGGGAGAGTGGAGAGAAATGAGGGTGGAGAGCAGACCTGGGGAAAGTAGGGACAGGAGGACAGAGGGCTTTCAGAGAGAAGAAAAACTATGGATGGGAGCATCTCTGTGAAAAGCTGGAGAACTACAACTAGGTATGCTTCTGGGAGGATATGGGAGTCACTCTGAGATGCCTACTATCAGGGGTCATGAAGACTGAAGAGGCCACCCTCTAACTAGACAGAACTCCTAGTGAAAGGAAGGAACACCAGCCCACCCACAAAAACTTTAACCCAAAACTTACCCTGCCTATATGACTTGCAAGGATAGCCTGGCTCAACCTGAGACCCGCCCCATGGGACATAGCCAACCACTAACACTATTAGTGATATTCTACTATGCTTGCAGACAGAAGCCTAGCATAGCTGTCCTCTGAGACACTCCAACCAGCAGCGGTTGGAAATAGATGCTGAGAGTCACTGCCAAACTTTGGGTGGAGAGCAGGGAGACTGTGGAAGAGTGGAGAGTGATAAAAGGGAGGAAACAAGAGCTCTATGAGAAGACCAACAGAACCAACTAACCAGGGACCAGGGGGCTTGCATAGACTGAAGCACCTAGGCCCCCTACACAGATGTAGGCGATGAGCAGCTTAGTGCCCTAGTACGGGAGTGAGGGCAGTCTCTAACATAGACTCTGTTGCCTGCTTTTCCGTCACTTCCCCCCAAGCAAGGCTGCCTTGCCAGGCCACAGGGGAAGAGGATGCTCTTAGTCCTGTTGCAACTTGATGTGCTGGGTGGGTTGGTAGGAGAAGGGCTCCTCTTTTCTGATGAGGATGACACAGGGAAGAGGGAGAGGTTGGGACTATGAGGAGAGGATAGAGGAGGCTAGAATAGGGATGTAAAGTAAAGAAAGAAAAGAAAAGAGAGAGAGAGAGAGAGAGAGAGAGAGAGAGAGAGAGAGAGAGAGAGAGAGGTAAATTTAAAAATATATAATGTGAAAAAAAACCCACATCTCCAAACATTGTCAGATGTCCTCCCTCTAGTGTGGAGGCATGACAAGAATGAATCCTAGTTAATCATCCCTGCAGTACAGTGTTGTTAAATGTGTGAAGCCTCAGATAGCAAATGGATATAAAAGAGAGTAATTCAGAAGTCAGTTCCTCAGGTAAACCACTGTCATCATGCACTCATTACTGGAAATTAAACATTAGAAATAATAACTACACATTAAATAATAAATGAAAGCTTCCTTTAAGAAAAATCCTCTCTGAAGAATTGAAACACTGATGTGTCAATTTCATCCTTTCACCTGTGACTATGAGTAATAGAAAAGAAGACTGTTGGTAGTTTATCCTGTGGTTTACTAATGAGAATGTTCCCTAGCTTGAGGCTAGAGCTGCCATGCCCCAGCTCTCAACTGGCAATCTTTGACAACCACCTCCCAAATCTCCACACTGTCTCAACTTGAGTTTGTAACTAGAGGAAGGTGATTCTCAGAGCCCAAAGTAATGCAGTTTGACCAGAGGAGTAGGATGTAGACCCAGAGCCTTGGGACCAGTCCATTTGTACATCTGTGGCTTCAAGTGCAAAGATTTTTAAATGATCCTCAACTCACTGGAGGCCCCCTGCCATGTTTTTTTATTGCTAGAGATTGTTAAGAAGCCCAGCTGAGTTTAAGATTGCTGGGGAAATGCACTCATGAGCCTGCATTGTTGTGTGAATATTGAGGACAATGGAGTCGTGTGTGTGTGTGTGTGTGTGTGTGTGTGTGTGTGTGTGTGTGTGTGCATGTAAAATGGTCATTATGTGCATGCATACACATGCATATGCATATGGAGTATCAATTCATCTCTGTAAGTACCTAAGGCGGTGGCAGTGATGGGGGTAGTTTAAAACGTTAACTACAAATTGAAGCTGAGACGCTGATCAGAGAAAAATGATCTGTAATCCTGAGAAAGAACCATCTGTCATGGCTGGAGGCTCAAGCAGAAAGGAGCTAAGTGGAGAGTCCTCGGAAACAGATGGGGTGGCTTGAACCTCCACACAGAGCAGAGGGTATAACAGCTGGGACAGATTCATCCAGACGGATGGCTATGATGTCATGTGTCAGATTATACTCAAGTGAGTGGCTAAAAGCTCCAAGGAGGTCCAGGCCAACATGGAGGCACTTCCCAGATGGTGTCCACCTCAGAATTCTACAAGGATGAAAATACAGTCCAACCATGTCTTCCTGTCCTCTGTAGAAAGAACAGGAGGAGGGATAGACCCTCTCCATCCCTTCTTAACTCTTTGTTCCCAGGCTAAATGGAAATAGGGACAGAGAGAGAGAGAGAGAGAGAGAGAGAGAGAGAGAGAGAGAGAGAGAGAGAGAGAGAAGCTAAGATTTTACGTTTATTGGCTTATGTCTTCATTCTGTTTGCTTTCTAAATTACATGATAAAGGAAATAATTCAGACTTTTCATGTATAAATTCAACAAAATGATCTCATAGTCCAACATGCAGGAAGTGGCGGGGGGGGGGGGGCCAGGGGGTTCCTCTGAAGATGAACTCAATCCAGTCTTTTCCTTCTAGTAGTCCTGCAAGCATTTCAAACATGTCAGAAGCTGAACTGAGTATGAGTCCCCCAGTCTACTGCTCCTTTCAAATAAGAAGCTCTAGTGCCTAGTTCAGTTACTCCGTAAAGTCTTGTAAAATTAATAGAGTCATAGAGTCCATCTTCTCAGCATCCCTAGAAGGCACGTAGGCTTCTTTGTTCCCTTCACATTCTCTTCATTCTTGTGTTTTTCAACTCCTGTTTGGTCTGTTACAACAGTCTCCTCTAGATTCCTTCTGGTTTTATTTTACTTGCTTTACTTTATGATTCAATGAATTATATTCATAGCTTCTTTTTCAAAACAGAATCTGGGTCTGGTTATGGAGCTCAGATGGTAGAGCACTTGAATAGCATGCACACAGCCCTAGATTTTGTCCTCTTATGGCTAAAGTCTCTTTGGCATCTCTAAAAGAACTGAACCCATCTTAAAAATCATGAAGATATTTCCCTGCATGTATTTTAGAGGCTCTATAACTTTAACATTTGGATGCAAGTCTATTATTTATCTTTGTAAAAAATTTTTATTAATTTATTCTTGTTACATCTCAATGGTTATTCCATCCCTTGTATCCTCCCATTCTTCCCTCCCTCCCATTTTCCCCTTATTCCCCTCCCCTATGACTGTTCCTGAGAGGGATTTCCTCCCCCTGTATATGCTCATAGGGTATCAAGTCTCTTCTTGGTAACCTGCTATCTATTATTTATCTTAAATTCCCTACTTGTATGTGATATGAGAGAAGAGTCAAAGTTCTCTTTTTTTATGTACATCCAAGAACTGGGACTATAACTCAGTTGGTAGAATGCTTGCCCAGCATGTGCTAAGCCCTGGCCTCAGTTCCCAGCACTGCATAAACTGAGAGTAATGGTGTTCACTCCATGGGAAGGCAGCAGGATCAGAAGTTCAAAGCCATCCTAACTACAGAGTTCACAGCCAGCCTGTGCTATATGAGATCCTATCTGAAATCAAAACAAAGCTGTTTGTATTATTTCCCTGTCTACAAGTACTGCATGACTAACCACTTTCAAAGGGTTTCAAATGTTGGGTTTTGTGTGTATGTGTGTGTGTTAGGGTGGGTTTTGGGAGGGGTTGTTTGTTTCTTTCATTGGTTGATTGGGTCTTTGAGGGTGTAATGTTGGTATTTTTCTTTTTCTTTTGTTTTGTTTTTTTGTCCTGCCATAGGACAAATAAAATTTATCAGTGCAACATAATCTTACATACATAGCCAGATTTTAACAAAACCTTAATTTTTTTTCAGGAAAATCACATCAGCACAGTGAGCCATGGTGCCTCATTCTGAGCATTGGTATAGATTGCAGAAAGGAAGCAATGTGCATAGTTGCTTTTTTTTTTTTTAAACTAAATACAGCAAATCACCTCTCTCTCACAAAAGAATATGTGTTGGTATCAACAAAAATGTTTTAGCTTTGATGAGGATTCCACATGAAGCCTTCTGGAAAAGCAACAACTGCCATGCCTTCAGGCTCTAGAGAGAGTTTTTGATTGTGTATATATTTTGTAGAAGATGTCAAGAGAACCCAGATAAAAGTATACTATACTGTTTTTTACAATTCCTCAGGACCTTTCATAGTAGAGACAAGCAAGACTGAAGCTACAGTCTGGTCACTTTTGATGCACACATTCTATTCAGCCACCATGTGAATCAGGATTGTGGGTTTTGCCCTGAATGACGTTAAACGTGAGTTGTTTGCTGTGCTGGAAAATCATGACACCACTAGTTTTCAATATATCACAGATGTTCCAACAGGCATTGGGAGCTATGGCATCCTTGGTAACCCTGCAAATAGGCATGAGCAGTTAATTACTGTCTTGTGGTACTGCTTTGCACAATGTAAAAATGCATTCTAGTTGTAAATTTTTGCTTTATTTCTCTTGCTTTAGTTTAGGAATAATATCCTCTTGGATTTAAAAAATTGTACAGAAAGGAGGTTTTTTTTTTGGGACATGTATTTTATTAACAGATGCATACCATACTGTGAACCTTGTGTATAACAGAAACGATGGACAAATAAAAAATATTATTTATTTATTTACTTTACATTCCCTGTCATAGCCCCATCCCTCCTCTCCTCCCAGTCCCACCCTCCCTTAATCTCCTCCCCCTGTCCCTCAACCCCCTATTCCTCAGAAAAGGGGAGCCCCTCAACTAACCCACTCCGGCTCATCAACTCATATCAGAACTGAGTTCATCTTCTTCCCCCTGTGGCCTGGCAAGGCAGTCCAGCTTTCCCCAAGGAAATAATCAAAAAGCAGGCAACAGAGTCCATGTCAGAGACAGCCGCTATTCCCCTTACTAGGAGACCCACATGAAGCCCTCTGGAAAAGCAACAACTGCCATGCCTTCAGGCTCTAGAGAGAGTTTTTGATTATGTATGTATTTCACTTCAGAATAAAATAGAAGTTGTTACCAAAAAAATGAGTTATTAAAAGGGAGCAGTAAATCTGATGAGGCTGAGGAGCTGGCTTAAATTTCTTTAAAGTACTAGAATCTGGCAGGCCATACTAGTCAGAAGAACTCACCTGCCAGCTGATCTGCCCCACTCCCTAGATTCAGTTTTCGAAGACCCATTTGACTGTCCCCCATCCCACCCCACTGCCTACCCTCCCACTGCTGTGCCCTCGGCCCCAACTCAGGTGGACTTCCACTGCCTAGGGGCAGGCCACACCAGTCAGAAGAATTAGTGCAGGCCAGGACAGTTTGAAGAACAGTTGAAGGCCACGCAAGCCAGAAAATCTGAGAGGCAAGCTAGGCAGAGACTCCCTGCTGGACCAGGGAGACCCCACCAGACACCAGAACCATAGGTAGGTGGCCCACCAGTGGATCTCCTCCACTGACTCAGAGTCCCCAATCAACATTCCCCTCTTCCTCCTCATATCCCACCCCCAAACTCTGGGCGGACACCCAATGCTGCACCAAAGACCAAGCTAGCCACCAGAGGTCCAGACCTCAACATGAACAGAGACTTCCTACTGGATCTACTAAGGCCATGCTGGCCACCAGAAATCCAGGCCACAAAGACCAGAAGACCAAAGAGGAAACAGAAACCGAGGAACAAATCACCCATCCAATCAGAAATCAGCACCTAGACCTGTAATCATCCCAAACCCAGATAAACACCTGTGTAAGAACACAATCAACAACAGCCAGGGCAATTTGGAACCACCAGAGTCCAGCTGTCCTACGACAATAAGACCTGAATATCCCAACACAGAATAGCAAGAAAACAATCTTAAAACCAACTTTATGAAGATGATAGAGGTCCTTAAGGAGGAAATGAAAAAAAAATTCCCTTTAAGGAAAAAAGGAAACAAACAAATTGGAGGAAATCAATAAACCCCTTAAAGAAAGCCAAGAAGAAGAAGAAAACAGGTGAAGGAAAATGTTCAAGATCTGAAAATGGTTATAGAAGCTATAAAGAAAACACAAGTTTAGGGGCGGTGGCAAACACTTTCATTCCCAGCACTCAGGAGGCAGAGGCAGGCAGATCTCTGTGATTCCAGGCTAGCCTGGTCTACAAATTGAGTCCAGAACAGCTAAGGCTACACAGAGAAATCCTGCTTGAACAAACAAACAAACAAAACCCCACAAACTCACAAACTATGGGAACTCTGGCAGTAGAAATGTAGGTAATGGGATAGGATCTGCACATGTAAGCATTGCCGAAAGTACTAGAACCTGAATTTCTTGGAAGAAAGATGAGAATGAAAATTTCATGTGTTTCACTTCTTATTCACCCTATAGTCTTCTTTCTCAAGGTCACTGGAAGTCCTAGCTCAGCTTAACACGAGGCATAGTTTCCCAGTCCCAGGACTTTTTGAACCAAAGAAGTCTTCTTGGAGGCAAGAGTTAACTGGGGGAGGCTCAGCAATATCACTGGCTTCTTATCTACTAAATGCGACCAGCAACCTACCCATCAACTTGAGACAACTGCAAGTATCTGCAAGTGTTCCCTGGTGACACAAAATTGCCCCAATTGAGAACTTCTTAGATAAGCCAATTTTACTCTGGGATTCATTAGAGTCCAAATTCTAATCATATTTCTCAAAATATAGCTTGCGCATCAAAGAAAAATAATGAAATTCTTCGCAAGAGTACTGGCAGAAGTATAAACCAGAATGTGGACAAATCAAGTTTTGGGCAAATGTACAGATCCAAACACTACATAAACCTTCATCTCAACTTAGCCTATGAGCAATGGTTTCATCTCACTGACCTGCAGCAGATCATCATCAACAAACTGAATGACAATCTGTGCCACAACCATGGTTCTCACGACAATGAATTATGATCCTGTGTGCAGGGGGCTCACAGAGGCCTAAGCTTTACTTATCTTTGCAGTGCCTTCTTATCCTAATCCTAGATGGATGAATACGGCATGTGGGAACTGAGGAGCCATCCCTGGCTTTTAAGTGTCAAATGCTTTGAACTATTCCTATCGATGGCCTGTACTCAGCTCAGCTACCATCCTTATCATAGACTTAACTGTGATTTCAGTCCTTTGGGGGTGGGAACCTAGACTTCTTCTTGCCTGTTCCCTTCCTTTCATTCCATCATTGTATCCCCAGGGATCAAAGGTTGAAAAGAAAAAATGAAAGTGTGTGTAGGTCAGTGATGGAGAACTTTATTAGCTTGTACAAGGCCCTAGATCAAAGTTCCAGTACCACAGAGAGGGATCAGAGAAGAGGGGGAAAAAGAGGGAGAAGA
The DNA here is from genome assembly GCF_903995435.1 of Acomys russatus. Lineage (NCBI taxonomy): Eukaryota > Metazoa > Chordata > Mammalia > Rodentia > Muridae > Acomys > Acomys russatus. The sequence continues at coordinate 28,249,526 of NC_067169.1, forward strand.
AGGAGAGGGGAGGGGGAAAGGGAGAAAAGAAGAGATTTTAAAAAGTCACTGACATTTTGAGTTAATAACTTTATCCCAGTTCTCCCGCAAGACATCTTCTGTGGGTAGCATCCACTTCATCTCATTTCATTTGTGCAGGATTTACAATGATTAGACGTCAAGACACTTGGCCAATGTCACACAGCTAGCAAAAATTTGAATTCAGTATGATCAAAATACATGTTTAAACAAATAAAACTGTGGTATAACAGGGATGACACTATCACTGGCCAGATTAGTAGCTACTAGAAAATTTTAATACTTATTAATTCAAATTTCAAATGTTGTAAAAAATAAATAAACCATCAATTCTCAGCCCCACTTGCTATATTTCAACTACACAGCCACACTATAGTAGATACAGAATATGTATATGAATGCGTTTGTGTGTGTAACACACACAGATTAGATTAGATAACACACCTGCAAAGTATTTTTGTCAACCCAGGAAGTTAGCAGCATTATGGATTTTTAAAAGACATAGCGATCCATCTCAATGTTTTTGTTCTTTTACTAAGAATGTAAAAATAAGATGAAAATACACATTAGTAATTCTTCACGAGAGGGAATTATCAAAGTTCATCTTTGTGTGTGTGTGTGTGTGTGTGTGTGTGTGTGTGTGTGTTTCAAAGCGAATTATTTGGAAAATATTCTACTCAGAATTATTCTCTCCACTTACGGGCTTGTCCATGTTTCTAAATTGCTAGGAAATCTCCACAACAGTAATAGAAAAGAGGTTATTCGTAAGCAGCTACACATCATTTTCAATTGAGTATCTCAAGACAGAACAAAGGAAATGAAGGCAAACTAGGTTTTTCTAGAGTTAGCAAACCCACTACTGACCAAAAATGATTGTAGCTGTTTACCAAGGAGGTTCGTCAACAAAACATGGTGGACCCATTTACCTCATGAACTTGGAGCGTCTTGGGGCTTACTAGAGGAATCATGTAAAACAAAAAAAAGGGGGGAGGGGAAAACTATACCTACACGTGTCAATGAGAAGCCTGAGAGTTTGAGTGAAAGGAGCATCCAGAAAGTAGCAGAACCAGGAGTGTCAAACATGCATTTGGCTTCACAGCCCTTGTTCTTTCCTTGCAGTATCTTTTCTTGGACAGAATACTGACCTTCCTTTGACAGTAGTACCAAGAGAAGATCAGCATGCCTGAAGCATCTGTTCAGCTAATGTTCCCAGATGGTGTTTATCAAATCCATGACACACCATAAAGCCACAAACACCCTTTTCCTTTTTCTCGCTGGCTCCAAACATCTTTGAAAATAGAGGTCAGCCACTTTTGCCCTGCAAGGCTCTCTTCTGCTTACTTCAAAGGAGGTAGAATTCAAAGGGAAAAGGCAATGTGGAGGGCCATTGTTTAGGCGTGGGTTGGCTACATTCCCAAGGCCTCAAGGGAACTGGGGGGTTGAGGACCACATCCACTTGATCAGATCTTCAACCAGTCTTTTATGAAGCAATTCTCTCATTTAAAAGTAATAACGGAACCTTTCTCCCTGCACTCAGTACAGCATGTCTGGTCCCTTCTTGATGCCTTGCTTTCTTCCTGTATCCTGTGTTTTTTAAGTCATTGGATATTTATGAAGATATTCTCCAAGGCGTTTAACACCCCTCCACACACACATTTTTATGCCCTGCTAAAGCATGCGATTTCTTTTTCTTCAACTTTAAAAGCATGCCACTAGTTTCTACATCCCAGCACTGTTACAGGATTAAACATAATCCTCTACTAAGCGAGCTGGAGATTCTGGGTTTACTCAGTTCCTTAGGGACTTTCTGCCACAGAAAACATGCACTAGCCAAATGGTCCCCACCACCAACATGGAAATCACTTCGAAGAAAAGTCCTTCAGACTTAGCAGAAAAAAAAAAACTGAAGAGGAAACATAGTATATCCACTACCAATAAGGGAATCCAGGGAATCAGTCTATTTACTGCCTTTTTCTTTTATTGTGGATGAGAGCAGGAAAATCTTCAAACACTGGAGTATGAGGACTGGGTTCAAATAACGACATTATGGGTGCCTGTATATGTTATCTATTACCTTGAAACAAATTACTCACCCTCTGAACACTATCACTTAGGATAATAAACATTTAGTTCCTCACTGCCCGAAGGAATCAAGATGCAGGAGCAGTGTCAGTGAATGGATCTGGCTCTGGGATTTTCATGAAGTTGCAGTCAAGATGTTAACTGAATCTGTATTCATCTGAAAGCTCAACTGGGTTTCATGGACTTACTTCCAAGATGGCTGCCTCACAATTGTCAATAGGAGGACTCAGTTTCTCACCAAGCAGACCTCTCCATAATGCTATTTGCCAGAAGAAAAACAATAATCTAGTTTCCAACGTCACACAGCATCACTGATGCCATATTCTATGAGGTAGAAGTAAGCTGCTGTCTCTCCCAAACTCGAGAGAATGAGATTCTACCCTTTACAAGAGGGGAGTTCTAAATAATTTATGGACTTATTTTAAGCCCTATCCACCTATCTAAGTGGTCTAGCAGTCAGCTTTCTTACACTATGCCATATCAACTCTGCAACAGCCAAACCCCACTGATGATAAACACAGAAATACAGCCACAAATAAAATGTTCTGAAAAATTGGAAAGAAGAAATCTGAAATAGTGTAACATGCTTTGCTGTGCTTCTTCATTCCTTTTCAACATGTTTTCATTGTGATGGGGGACTTCCATCCATTCTACATATTCAATTGCCTTTATGGGCCATTGCTAATCTAGAGCTTACAGTCATTTACACAAGGATTGGATTATAAAACAGCTTTGCTTATGAGAACAACCAAAAAAGTAGAAGTGAGGTCTGGGGAGCAACATGAATATACTTAATGAGGTCACTGCTTTGGGGCACTTTGTGAACAAACATTCCATTTAATTGAATTGTAGAAGACAGATGTAAGCTGACACTTAGAAATGTTCATTAAAAAAATTAATCTTCTTTTACCCTGGGCCTGAAGGAAAAAACATGGACATTAAATGCTATGTTATATACAGAATCACATTTTGAACTGTGTTCTTTGTTTATGTTACTTTTGCTGAAAATGATACTGTGAAAAGTTTTAAGCTTTCAAGAAATTGAAAGAATGGCACAGTAAATACAGATATATCTCCAGATTTAATTTAATTTTACCTTATTTGCATATTCATTCTCTCTCTCTCACACACACACACACACACACACACACACACACACACACACACTAAGCATGTCTGCATACAGAACATTTTTTTCTGTTGCTCTCCCATTTGAAAATAAGTGGAAAGCACCATGACACTTCAGTCCTAAATATAACTCCCCCAAACAAAAAATTCTCCTATATAACCTAATACCAGTTTCATACCTGAAAGAATTAACAACAATTAAACTAAACCATCAAATGGGCACAGAAACCAGCTTAAAGGTGTATATAAGTTTAAGATACACTAACAAAAATGAGGGGGATAATGAGCATCAAAAAAGAGAAAGGTTACTTGACTCTGTATGTCTTCTTGTGGTCGCCTAGACTCCTCCAGCTCCCTCATTCCTACCTTTCACTCTTCCACAAGACTCCCCAGATCTTCCTAATGCCTAATGTTTGGCTGTGGGTCTCTATATCTGTCTCCATCAGGAGGTACGTGAAGCCTCTCAGAGGACAGTTATGCTAGGCTCCTGTCTTCGAGTAGAGTAGAGAGTATCAATAATAGTGTCAGGGGTTGGCTCTCACTCATGGGATAGGACTCAAGTTGGGCCAGGCATTGGTTGGCCATTCCCTCAATTTCTGATTCATCTTTATCTCTGCACATCTTGTAGGCAGGACAAATTTTGGGTCCAGAGTTTTATGAGCGGGTTGGTGTCTCCCTTCCTCCACTGAAGATCCCACTTGGCTACAGAAAGTGGCCACTTCAGCCTCTATATCTCCAGCTGCTAAGAGTCTCAGCTAGGGTCACCACCATAGACAACCAGGAGCCTCCCCTGCCCCACGTCTCAGGCTCTTCTCAGATGTCCCCCACCAATTTCCCTTCTCTCTTTCAACTCTCTTGCCCTGCCTGGTATAGCTGGGTCTTGAGGTAGAAATAGTCTCAATTTTCTGAGAAATTGCCAAGTTGACTAACCTGGACCCATGGGAGTTCACAGAGACTGACCACCAACCAAAAAAGCATACATGGGCTGGACTTAGGCCCCTACACATATGTAGCAGATGTGTAGGCAAAGCCACATACACATAAAATAAAATGTAAAAGTGGAAACTGCCTCCATATTGATATTATTAAATAGATGAGTGAGGCAGGGAAAGAGGAACAAAATTTGTTCTTAGAGGAGATTTACCATTAAATAGAAAGAACAGTGAAACAGCGATTTCTAAAGTCTACTAAGATATCCTTTCATAATAAGCCTCTACAACTCAAAGAAAAGAGAACATGGCTCATTTTTATGTTGTGAGAAATGGAGGGTTTTTCCTATCAAAGGTAGTCAGACAAAGATCCATACTTCTTGAAATCCTGCTTCCCTTTTCAGCCTATTAGCCAGTCTGTGAAGTCTGTGAAGTTGAGCTTCTACCAATGGGATGAGATGCAGTTACCACTTACACCAGTGATAAAAGACAGGCCATTTGGGCCAATGTTTTTACTAGCCTTGTCTGGTTCTGGTGCACTCCTTTTTACAAAAGAAAATCTTGTACTCAAATACCTTTGCTTTATTCATTTATTCCTCTGTGGGAAAACAAGATTACTCTTCCCCGAACAATGTTCATCCCTAACCAGGTCATGCTTCTACTTGGCTTGCTATTTTAAAATGAAGGTTTCATTGCTATTGTTTAGATATAGGAAAGCCAATGGATCAACAGCATTCCTTCCATGATCAGCCCACTTCTTTTTTTCTTAAGATTTATTTTATTTATTATGTATACAATGTTCTGCCTGCACATATGGCTGCACTCCAGTAGAGGGCCCAGATCTCATAGATGGTTGTGAGCTACCATGTGGTTGCTGGGAATTGAACTCAGGACCTTTGGGAGAGCAGCCAGTGCTCTTAACCTCTGAGCCTTCTCTCCAGCCTCCAGCCAACTTCTGAAGAGGAAGGAATGTAGGATTCCTCACAAAGCCACGCAGAGAGGAAATAGTCAATGCGGGAGAGGGTTAGGATCTGAGTTTTAGATTAGCAGCTTTGCATATGAAAGATACACTTGTAGGCCAGGCCAGGTTTATCCAATTATTAGTGAAGGGCTAGTTCTGGAAAGTGCTTTCTTTCTCAAGACTACCAAAGTACTAAGATGTCAAGGCAGCGAAGTTGCTCACCCAGAATATGGAACTACCTAGTTGGTCTCCAAGGTGACTCACCTGTGTGGCTGGTGGCCTGATATCTCCTATCTTTTCCAGATGGACACTCCTAAGGGCCTTAAAAGTCTCACATTTCTGTGATTTGGGTCACTCCATGATAGAACGCCTTTCTATTATACACAAAATCTTAGGTTTTAGCTCTGGTAACCTTAAAACAGACAAAAACATCTGCTAATTCTAAACAAGAAATGTTAACCCTGAGCAAGAGATGCACCTTTAGGGACAAATTGCCATATTAGTACATGCTCAAAATATCCCTTCCTTTTGTTTCAGCTACAACTTTTGGGGGCAACGAAGAATGTCCAGAGATGTTTCTGTTTGCCATCTTTATGACACAAACTGAGCATCTCCTCAATTTTACCATTTGAACATATGCTCCATGACCTTGACGTAAGCATGCCACATAATATGGTCAGTATGTTTCCCTCTTGAACTATGCCCTTGAAGTGAGCATACCCCTGAAATGCTTTCTCATATGCATATGCATATGGATAGACTCACTGGAGAAATCCTCTCTGTTTAGAAAGGACATTGCTTTGGAAATGACTCCCCTGCTCTTCTTATCTGCTGAAGGCAATAAAGTATTTCCTGGTTATACTTGTTTTTATGTCTTTATGTTTTGTGTTCAGTTACAAAAAGAAAGAGAACAGCAAAATGGAAACCACTGAGTGAAGGACACACTGATGTTTCAACAACTTGTGTCATATTCTGTAGGTCTTGATAGGCTAGAAAAGTGAGGAAACTCTAAGTCATTGAAGAGCTGGGGAAAGATGAAGGAGGTTAGTGTTTGCTTCACTGTTTTTCTCAGGGTTTCACCTGTCACCCATTGAAAGAACTTGAATGTTTATATTAAGTTCTTATCATTAAAAATTAAAGTGACATTGGTTTCTATAAGTCAAGACAAGCTTTCACTCCAGTTTGGATTGAGACTTCAGTATATTATTAGCATCAAGCATCACAAAATAAGCAGTACATTCATTCATTCAGTATTTTCGGAGCCCATTCAATGTGCTACACAGTATAATGGAGACTGGGGAGAAAATTGGAAAAAAACAAATGTGGGTTCTAAGCCAGAAAGCAAACAACATACAAAGAGATGCAAGCCTGCAATAAAGGTAAGTGCTGCAAGTCACAAGGAACTAACATGGGGGGGGCGGTTCTTGAAAGGAAGTTAGGAAGGTGAATATCAGATGGTGATGCCCAAAATAGTGTCCGTAACTATATTCAAAGCTACACATGGCAATGAAATGTTCTGGAGTGAAGATAAAGTGAGGCACAAAGGGGGTATAGAAAGCAGGCACAAGTGTTAAGTGGCATGAGCTCAAAGGAGATGTTCCATCTTCTAAAGAATGTTGAGAATAGTCAGAAAGATATAATGAAGAAGGAGGATTATGAGAAACTTAATGCAAACATTTTAATTGTGTGGCTGTGTGGCTGTGGCATGCATATGTAAGAGTGTTCACGCGTGTGTGGATGTCTGCCTCAGTCACTTTCCACTGTATTTATTAAAGGTGAAGTCTGGCTGAAACCAGAGCTTAGCAACTGCAGCTAGCCAAGCTAGCCAGCTTCCCCAGAAGGACCCTCTGTCTCTGCCTCCTGAGTCTTGGCATTGGTGGTAGTCACCACACCTCCTTGGCATGTTACTTGTGGGATGAGGATCTGAACTAAAGGCCTCAAATTACATGGCAAAGGCTTTGCCACAAAGCGATTATTTTTAATTTCCTAAAAATGCCCGCGAGTCTTCCTTCTCTCCTATTGGAAGGTCAATTCAATATAGAATTGCTTGAAGAGATCCAGTGTTGTTCAGCATTGCATTCAGAAGCAGTTTTCCTAATGATCCACTCCTTTCTCTAGCCTTCCTTCCTGTGACTGCATGCTTTGTCTGTCTCATCCCCAGAAGCAAATTGCCAAATGGTAGCTTCCATTCCAAACTGACTTTCACAATCCTAGTACCTTCTAACGCACAATTTGTTCCCCATTTCATGCACTTCTTTCAGCAACAGATTTGCTTTCAGAAAAGCAGCCTGGAGGAACAGCAAGCACAATATGCAGTCCGTCAAGCACAGAGGGCGTTTCTAACAACCCACTCCCTGCTCATAAATCAGAGAACAATCGTTCTAATTGATTTGCTCAGAAACTGCATTTGATTTTCAACCCAATGATTTTGATTGAGAAAAGCAATCTGCTTTAATGGTCCCTAGTCTCTGAACTCTTAAAAAATGGAGTGCATACTAACTAGCTTAGTAAAACAGTGAAATCTGTGGTACATTACAGTCTTGCAATAGAAATTGCCATTTATGAAACTAAAACCTCCTCTCTGCCTAGTGAGAGAAGATGCCCAAATTCAAGAGCCTTTGGCAAGACTCCAGTCAGCCCAAGGCTTCCTCTCCATGGAGGTTAGTATCCACCCATCTGGAGATCTGCAGTTCCAAAATCTGTACCCAGAGGTCACTGCGATTTTCAAGGAAACAAGTAGTGAGTGTCTTGGTGACTGGCGATGTTTGTATAACTTCACCATGTTTCCCTGTAGGAAGCTTGATTTATGCCTTTGAAAATCTTTGGAAGTTTCTGTGGTAATAGCTTTTGTAGGAAACAAAGATCCTAACCATTATGAAGCCTAAGTTCAAGAAAAGCAAAATGGAATTTTTAAAGGAAAACTCAAGGAATACATACAAGCTTCTCCTTTTATTTAGGCTTAAACTAAAAACAAATCAATGGGCAGAGAAACTTAAATAACCTTATTAGATTCCATGAGCAGCAAATGTATTTTTAAGATACATACTGATATAAAAGAAGAGGTACCTAATGCTTGCGGACATGTGGGAAAGACACTCATACAAAATCAGAATTAGGGCACCCATTGGCTATTCCTGGCAATGTGTCAAAATCAGTTAAAGGATAAATGACACTGAGATGAGGATGGCGTTGGAACACGACAGAGGATGTAGACAAGTTAATGAGAAGAGAAAGGTAGATAGGGCATCATGCAAGCTTACCATGGTGGTTTGTTTCGTTTTGTTTTGTTTTTTTTTTTTTAATTATCCTCCTGCATTGGTGTTGGAAACAAGCTTTAGTGAAACAAAGAGGTAACTATTGATTTGAGCTTTCTAATTCAGGAAAGCCATGCAAGAACCTTTTCACCAACCTAGAAGGAAGCAAAGTGTTGTGTACCGGTTCTCAAACCAGGAAACCTGAGATTCCACAACCCCATTCAAAAGAAGAGCTGACAAATCACAAGTATTGCAGACATGGTTGACTTCATATTTCTGTCTAGAGAAAAAGAATTAGTGTGTGGCCCCTAAAAACTGTTTGAGCAAATATATGCAGATTCATCAGCCTGTTACAGTTGCAGAAAGTGACTCAGGCGTCAGGTTTGGTGGCCCATCCAGCTGCACCTTCCCTGGAATGTCATGAGTCATATGGGCATCAGCTGGATAAGGAGACCTCATGGGTCTTGTACATTTTAATCTTTTTAAGGAATTTCTTTTGCTTTATTACTAAAATATAATTATATCATTGCCCCTGTATAGACATTGCACTCACCTAACTAAATTCCAATAGAACCCACGAGTATATAACAAGGAAAAGTAATTGACACAAGAGAAAAATGTGCCCCTTTTTGAACCTTTTAGGCAGGTACTAAGGAACAAAATTAAAACTAAAAGAGCAGCCCCTGCCGGGCTTGGTGGTGCATGCCTTTAATCCCAGCACTTGGGGAGACAGAAGCAGGTGGATAGCCGTGAGTTCGAGGCCAGCCTGGTCTACAAACAAATCCAGTACAGCCAAGGCTACACAAGGAAACCCTGTCTAGAAAACATAAATATATTAATTAATGAATTAAATAGCAGCTCCTAAAGTATGTTTAAAAAACTTTAATGCTATCACAGGCTCTATCAGTTCATGTGTGTATCAGCTCTGTTTTGCCTGGAAAACATTATTTTCATGGAGTCATTTGCCACCTCTGGCTCTTATAATTTTTCTGCCTCCTCTACTTCATAGATTCCTACGCCTTGGGGGGAGGGATGTGATATAGATTCCCATTTAGGAATGAGTGCTCTAAAGTCTCTCATTCTCCACAGGTTGTCCATTTGTGGATCTGCGTATTTATTCCCATCTATTACAAGAAGCTTCTCTGATGAAGGCCAAGTGCAGTGATCTATGAGTATAGCAATATGTCCTTTTATTGCTATGTTCATTTAGCACAAAAATTGTATTAGGGCCTATGACTTAGGTTCTTAGCCTCATTAAGAGTATCAGGTATACTCAAAATAGCAGAATCTAATTTGGGGCTGAAGTAGTTCTCCTGAGCCCAAGACAATCTGCCTTACATGAATTCTAATAACATTAGAATTTAGGACTTTTGTCAGGACTATCACATCATTTTACAGAATGGATTCACTGAAGCCACTTACTTAAGTTCATGTTTCTTAGAGTACTCTCTCTTATTTTAATAGAGCAAGCATGTAAAAATTTCAAAATATTTATGTGCATTTAATTTTATAAAATGTATCAGTTTAACCTGTCCTTTCCAAACAGAAGGCATTTGATTGGGAGATTGTGACTACCACTGAAAAATGTCATTTTAGCAGTCACTCAATACTCAAATAAATGGGTACATTTTTTTATGTAAAAAAAAAAAAAGGAGTATCAGGTATTGGTTTCATGTCATGGAACAGGCCTTAAATCCAAACAAAAGGTGGTTGGTTACTCCCAAAACATTAGTGTTACTGTTGCATCAGTGGATATATCTTATAGGCAGGCTGCAGAGTAGCTGGACTAGTTTGCAACTCCACCATTAGTGAATGAGGGCTCACGTTTCCCCACATCCCTTCCAGCGTTTGCTGTCAGTTATTTTATTGATCTTTGCCACTCTGACTAGGATAAGATGAAATCTCAAAGTTTTACTTTGTATTCTCCTAAGTACTAGGAATGATGAACATTTTTGAGATATTAGCCATTCTTTTGAGAACGCTCTGTTCAGATCCCAGAACCATTATTTTTTTATTGGTTGTTAGTTTTTGATTATTATTTGAGCTCTGTATATCTCCTAGATATTAATCTTCTGTCAGATGTATAGCTACCAAAGATTCACTTCCATTCTGTGGGCTTCCTCTTCACCTGGTTCTTTCTTTAGTGGTGTAGAAGCCTTTTGGTTTATAAAATCTCACTCGTCAATTGAGACTCATCAAGTCTCAGGTGAATGGAGTCCTATTCAGAAAATCCTTTTCTATACCTCTATCATATAGGGCTCTCACTATGCTTTACTTTCTAGAAGTTTTAATATTTCAAGTTTCATACTTAGGTCTTTGATCCATTTGGAGTTGGTTTTTTTCTCAAGATGACAGATTCCAGTCTAATCTTAGTCTTCTGAATGATGATATCCAGGTTTCCCAGCGTCACTTGTTAAAAATGCTTTCTTTGTTGGACATGTTGGACATGTCTTTTATGTATCATTGTCAAATATAAAGTGGCTGAGATTATGTTTACTCCTGTTTGGGTCCATTAGCCTGCATGCCTGTTTTTGTGCCTAAACCACGTTGTTGTTGTTGTTGTTGCTGCTGCTGCTGCTGCTGCTGCTGCTCTGTAATATAACTTCAGGTCTGTAATACTGATCTCTCCAGCATTATTCTTTCTGCTCAGTATTGTTTTGGTTATCAGGTGGTTTCATAAGAATTTTAGGATTTTTTTTTCTATTTCTGTGAAAAATGAGATGGGAGAAGCCAGGCGTGGTGGCACATGCCTGCAGTCCCAGCACTCAGAGGCAAAGGCATGCAGATCTCAGTGACTTTGAGGCCAGCCTGTCTTCAAAGAGAGTCCAGGACATCCAAGGATGCACAAAGAAACCCTTCTTGAAAAACCAAAAAGAAAATGAGGTGGGGCTTTTTATTAAGATTGCATTGGTAAAATGATCAGTTTAGCAATTTTACCTCTATCAATCCACGAGGATGGGATGTCTTTCCATTTTCTAGTGTCTTTCTCTAGCTCCTTCTTCAAATGTTTAAAGTTTTCATTGTGCAGGTCCCTCACTTCCTTGCTTAGGTTTATTCCTAGATATTTTATTTTCTTTAAGCCCACTGTGAATGGATATGTGTCCACAATCTACTTCTCTGTATGATTTCTGCTAGTATATTTTTAAAATTATAGGTTTGTGCAAGTTGATTCTGTATCCTGACACATTGCTAATTTTAAAAATCATTTCTAGAGGATTTTTGATAGAATTTTTGGCATCTCTAGAGTATCATGTCATCTATAAATAGAAATAGTTTGATTTCTTCTTTTCCTATTTGTATCCCTTTAATCTTCTTCTCTTGCCTTATTGTTTCAGCTAGTGCTTTGAGCACAATATTGAGAAGCAGTGGGGATAGAGGACATCCCTGTCTCATTCATAGCTTCAGTGTGATTGCTTCACGTCTTTTTCCATTTATGATGATGTTGGCTGTAGTGTAATAAGCCCCAAGACCTTAACACAACTGACACCATCTTGGAGGCACTATTCTGACCTTATAACCCAGCATGAAGGCCCCAATTCCTACCAAAATGTAAACAAAGACTTAATCCATCAAATACCTGGTCCATAGTTCTTGGCAGCCATTTTTGCAAGGCTACAACATTTTGAATAAGAGATACTAGCTTGATCATTCACATTGTATACTTGCAGTGACATCTGGGCCTGTAGACTTCTGTTGTTAATTCTGTGCCTGATATTCACATAGTCTGTTGGAGCAAAGCTAAGAATGTATGAATGGGTTGGGCCGGGAGGTTGGAAGTTGCTTAGGGTGGAATGAAGTCAGGTAGACTGAAATGACTGGGTTGGTGTCAGGATATGTGTCCTGGTCTATGTTCAGATGTGATGCAGGAGGGGCCTGTGGCTTGGGAGTTAGACAGGGCAAGTCCTGGCAGAAGCCTAGATGTTGTTTGAAGAATAGGCAACAGTGGCCAGACTGGGATGGGATGGAAAGTGTGTGGAGGAGAGAGTCAGGCAGACCCACCAGGCTAGACCCTGGAGAAGGATGTGCAGGATCTGGCTGGGTGGAGATGTTGGATGTCCAGCTTTTTAAATGTAGGCTCTGAACCCTAACCCTTTCCCCTATCCTCTTAATTGCTCTCTTTAAATAGTCTGCCTGAATACATGTCCAGAGTGGGAAGAACAAATATGTTAAATATCTAAAACTTCCTTCTCTGCAAGTCCCAGCTGACTAACTGTTGCTTATGACACTGTATTTAAGACACGGCCTACTTTTTTCTAAAGCTCAGCAGAAGTAAGTACAGGCTATCTTGATAGTTGAACAAAGTCAAATGAGAAGATTCCTTTTCTCTACTTGCCAATTCTCATGCATATGTGGCTTTCATCCTCAACGTAGCAAGACATCTATGTACATATTAATTGTCAGTAGTCCCTGAGTCCTACCTTAGAATAACAGACATTCAAACGTACATTTAATATAACCCCTTCTATCAGTTACCTCTAATTTTTCTGTAACCAAATACCTGTCAAGAAGCAAACTAAGAGGGAAAAGCATTATTCTGGCTTACAGTCCAAAGGAAAACAGTCTGTCATAACAGGGAAGACACGGCCATGGGAGCACAGGGAAGCTGATCACATTCTTTCTGCAGTCAGGAAGCTGAGAGCATGCATCCTTACTCTCATCTGTTTTCCTCCTTTTTATCCAGTCCATACTCCAGCCCACCAAAAGGCGCTGCCCACATTTATGATGGGTCTTTACACTTCAGTGAACCTAGTTTAGTTAATCCCCCACAGGCATGCGCAAACCTTTGTTTCCTTGGTAATTCAAGATCCTATCAACTTGACAATGAAGATTAACAGAGAAGTCACTATTTCTGGAAACATCAAGGCCTTAGCCAGAGCTCAGAGACTCAGCTTCCTTTGTTGTATCATCACAGTCCTAGCATCATGACACATTCAGGATGAAAATAGTTATGCTTTTGTTTTATGTTCTTAGCTCCCTAGTCCCTCTAGACTGGATCCAGTCTTGCTTTTTCCAATGTGTTTTTGTTAACCTTTCAAGCCTAGTGAGTTCCCACTTTTTTTGAAAATATTTCTAGTGCTTTCTAAAAACTCCCAAGTCTCCAAGGGCTCATGATTTTCTCCTCTCTCATCTTTTATTGAATGTCTTAAGAAATTAGCTTCAAGAACTTAGTAAACACATGTAATGAAATGTGTATTTCTGTATAGGGACCATTACATCAGTGTTTCTTTGGAAATGTGTTATGACACGTGGTATGTTTTGCTTACCACTACTATCTAGTGTTCTAAAAAATAGCAATCTGCATATTCAATAAGACATTTCTGTTCTTTAGTGTTTTATAATATGTTTTCCCAGGCACTGCACATTAATACTTTATAGATGCAGAATTTTAAGTTTTTTTTTAATGCAAGTCATTCATCCAAGACCTTCTTCAATAAGCAAGTGGTTCTCAATCTTCCTAATGCTATGACCCTTTAATACAGTTCCACATGTTATGGTGATCCTCAACCATAAAATTATTATCATTGCTATTTCATAACTGTAGTTTTGTTACTGTCATTAAATCATTATGTAAATATCTGTGTTTTCCAATAGTCTTAGGAGACCCTTGTGAAAGAGTCATATGACCTCTGAAGAGGTTGTGATGCACAGATTGAGCAATATTGTTTTAAGCTAAGCTATAACAAACCACTTATTTCCAAGCCCACACATTTCTTCATCAGAACAAAAATGCCTACTTCCCATTCAAATCTATATGAAATATATTGCTCTGTGTTAAGATTCATTGAGAAAACGCTAGTTTTAAATTTTAGAAGTCTAAAATATTCTAACATCATGATAAATTACACTACTGTATTAACATTTCAAACACTAAAATAAATGAGGCTAGTAAGGAGAAGAAATCTATGCTAGTCATTTTTATAAGCCTTTATCTTCCACTAGTCTATTTATATATAGCCAAGTCAATAAATATTGACTATAATGAAAAATTTTGCTTGACTAAGAATAGGCACATAACTCAGACCATGGTTTTCTAAAAAAAAAAAAAAAATTCTAAAGATAGCTTTATAAGAATATAAATATTCTTGAAATTTTATATTTGGGTATGACAGACAAAACTTCAAACTGCTATGGTTAAAATAATTATTTCATATAGTGATGCCTAGGCATCTAATGCTGGAGTATTGATGAGAGGAAAAGATCCTAGCCTAATATAGCCAGACAAATTAGATACAGAGGATTCAGAAGAGCATGCATAGAGAAGAGCCTTCACAAGTGCCTGAAGCTAAATGTATTGATTGAAAAGGTCATCATACTAGCAGAAGCATCCATTAAGCCAAAATATTCATCGTAACCAGGGAAACCAGGGGTGGGGGGTGGGAAATGGAAAGCTCTTATACAATGAAATAGCTTTTGTTTTCCTGAAATGAGACCTTAATATATTCTATGTCTCCATGTCTGAAACATTTTCTTCAGAGCCTTAGGATTCTTGATTATGGTGGTTATTACTATGAGAGACAGACAGACAGACACACACACAGAAAGAGAGAGAGAGAGAGAGAGAGAGAGAGAGAGAGAGAGAGAGAGACTATTATGGAGCACAATTACAAAGAGAAAGGCTTATTGAAGACATGTAAAAATGGGTGAATCACTTGATCACAATCACAACTGGCCTTTATAGTTATGAGTTTAATAATCTACAGAAAATAACCACCAAAGTTTTTATAGTACAAAAGACAGTATGTTGCATTTTAATCATATAAAAGGAGATATGTGGAAGAATCCAAGAGCCACCTATGGGTTTCAATTCATGGCCAATAAATCCTGGTCAAGATAATTATAATTATATTGAACTAGCAATGTGTATCTCTCTGCAATCTCACATACATATTAAAGACCACTAATGTATATATTAGCAGACCATTCCATTTATCATTGCCACCCTTAGCTTCCAAAGACCTTGGTCTGTAGGAGACTGCTTATTGAGATTTGCCACTGTATAGCCAAATATATGGACCCAAGATTACTGTTGTCCTGCTGCACTAAATGAGAAGATAATAGGTATTCTACATTACCCCATGTGAATATATCCTAATGTGTTTCCTAGCAAGACGTAGCTGGTGTCTAGGAAGTATCACATATTTTCTCATTCTTTGTTGCCTTTGATGTCTGAGACAGGCTTTCCCATACCCCAGGCTAGCCTTGACTGACTTTGAACACCTGATCTTCCTGCTTATGCCTCCTACATGCTGAAATTACAGACGCTGCACCACTATATCATACTCGTGTCTTCCTTTTTGTCAGCTCAGAGAGGAAAGACTATGAGAAAGGATGGAAGCAGCCCCTCATTCACATGAAGAGGCAAGCTATAATAGCACTGGTCTCACATGGCTATTAATCACTTGAAGTAAAGCCACTACAAATTCAGTTGTACCATAAAAGTTCACATTTTTGAACACTTCCTATGAGAAGAAAGTTAAAAACATCATATCACGGTGATTATAGTTACATGTTGAAATGACACCAGTGTGGATATATTAGATTAAATAAGCTAAATTTTTTAAATTAATTTTATCTGCTTCATTTAACCTTTTTTTGTGTAGACCAAAGAAAATATTCGATATTTGGTTTGTTTTGTGGCCCATACATATCTCTAGGGAATAAAATTGAGACAACGGTTAAGATTCTACAAATGCCTAAAAGAAAACCATGGGCTGGGGAAACAGCTTGTTTGTAATGTGCTTGCAGTGCAAACAAACAAACAAAAAAACAGGGTTTGATTCCCAGAACCCACATGAAAAGCTCTTGGATGTCTGCCAGAACTTGATCCTATTTCTGAAACACCACACACACTTATCAGAGGTTATAGAGAAATCAAGTTGGTACTGACCAGGAAGCATTTTTCCCTGTTGGTTAGATTTCATAGTACTAAAAAGTACTATGTAAGTAACTGAGAGGAAAATGTCACCAGTACCAATGTCACCAGCTCTGAATCATGTGAGCTAAATTAATGATTGATGTGGTAAGAGATGCCCATTGGTGCAGTAATGGCACAAATGTTTCTAGTTGGATTTAGGATCTACCCCATAGGAGAAACCACCTGCCTAGTACTCTTGGGAAACTCACAGGCCTGAAGTTGAACCTAGTATTATTATTTTGCTAAATAGACATATTATCAAACTGCCACTTAAATTTGTGTCTCTACCCACAGATTAGTTCAGCACTTGGACCTCATCAGAGATGTCTCTTTGTGTAGTGGGTGGTGGTTAACATAGAAACTCATATGGCTCTAAGAAAAGAGAGTAAGTGGGGTTGAGGATTTAGCTCAGTGGTAGAGCACTTGCCTAGCAAGCACAAGGTCCTGGGTTCAGTCCTCAGTTCTGAAAATAAAAAGAAGAGAGAAAGGAAGGAAGGGAGGGAGGGAAAGAAAATAAGTGACTATGAAGTTCTCAGTTACAAAGGAAACATTTGTAACACTGTCCCTGCCCCCCCCACACACACACACCTGAGGCTCAAAGACCATCATGGTAGAGAGAGTGAAAGATTGTGGGATTCAGAGATTGAAGAGGACCAAAGCAAAACAGTGTTTTATGGAGTTGAAGAACCACTGGTGTGCTTGTCAACACTCCAGCAGGGAATAGGTTGGGGTTTATGAGCCCCTATTCCTAGCTGAGGAGATACTGGCAGTTGATGGCTTCTGGGGGAAGGAGGGCCAGTTTTCTTTAAAGGTATGATCCCTGGTAGGTCAACTACAATCCAATGGAAAGCCTCATACCCTTGAATGTGTGGACACTACACATTAGACTCAAACAGGGTGGTTTTTTTTTTTTAGATTTGTTGGTTATTTTTAGATTGTAACTCCATCACACTATTTCTCCCTTCCCTTTATTCCCTCCAGACCCTCACTTATACTGCCTTTACACTCTCCTTCAAATTCATGGCCTCCTTTTTCATTATTTTAATATTTATATATAATATAATGAAATATAAATACATAATATTTAATAAAATAAATGTTAATTATGAATGTTTAATTAATAAATATAGCCACTGAATCCATATAAGGTTACTTGTATGTACATTGTTGGAGCTGGTTGTTTGTCACTGGACAAGCAATTGGGGTGATCTTCTCCAGGGAGGACTACCTCTCCCACCCAGCTTTACTTGGCTGCCTGTAGTTCTATGTGTAGGGCTAAGGACTCTTGAGCAATTGCACATCCAATTTGGCATGTTCATTGGTTTCATTCATGTCACGTTGATGAGAGTTTATACACATGGCTTCTGATGTTAAAAGGAAACACAATCTTATAAGCAATCTTCCTCACACCCTGCAACCTACAATCTTTCTATGCACTCTTCCACAATGCTTCCTGAGTCTTTGTTGTTGGAGTGTTTTGTAGATGTATCTGTTGGGATTGGGCTCTGTAATTCTGCATTTTGTCAATCAGGTGTTTTTGTTGGTTTGTTTGTTTGTTTTATTTTGTTTTGTTTAAGAGGACATGAAGTTGCTGGGTGTGGTGATGCACGCCTTTAATCCCAGCACTTTGGAGGCAGAGGCAGGTGGATCTCTGTGACTTTGAGGCCAGCCTGGTCTACAAAGTGAGCCCAGAACATCCAGGACTACAAAAGAAACCCGATCTCAAAATAAATAAATAAATAAATAAATAAATAAATAAATAAACAAAATAAGAAGACATGAAATGGAGGGGACAAGGA
Organism: Acomys russatus; assembly: GCF_903995435.1. NCBI lineage: Eukaryota > Metazoa > Chordata > Mammalia > Rodentia > Muridae > Acomys > Acomys russatus. The sequence continues at coordinate 28,267,612 of NC_067169.1, forward strand.
CATAGACATAGATCTAGGAGAAGTTAGGGGGAGTGGATGTGAATATGATCAGCATACATTTCATGAAGTCCTCAAATAATAAAATGTTATAGCTTTTAAAAACTGGGCGCAGTGGTGTGCTTGTAAGAAGATGGCATGCTTGTAAGGAGGTAGAGACAGGTAAGTTCCTAGCGTTCCCTGACCAGCCAGACTAGTCTGGCTCCTATGCAGTGAAAGGCCTGGCTGAAAAACACAAGGTTGTTGGTGTCTGAAGAACAGTACTCACAATTGACGTCAAGCCTCCACATACATATATGAACTACATATACTTGAATATACATGAACATTTATATTATATATATAGATAGATACACACAAGTAATATTTCAAGGGAGTCATAAAGAAGCCCATGTACTCTGCAGGACAGGAATTCTCTCTGATTTCTGAGGCTAGTACTTTCAGGTTTGTCCCAGACACACACAAGATGCTTTGGAATGAAGGAGTAAATTCTTCTGCAGGCAGGGAAGACAGAGTTGCAGGATAGCTACATGCAGATAGTCTATGGAGCTGGCTGAACTTTGTGCCTTCTTCAAGTTCTTTGTTCCTTTAAGTGTCACTGTCTGTCATAAGACAGCCACAGGACCTTCTATTCAGGCCACTGGCCACCATCATTAAAAAAAAAAAAAGTCAATCACTGGAACTTGGATTGTCCTACACCTTCTCTACTTTTTATTTCTTTCTCTTCTCTGGCTAACCTATTTCAGATGAAGTCCCCATTCATACTCTTAGGTGTTCATATTTCTCTAAAGTAATCATAAAATTTTGTTCATTTCTAAGTTCATCTTCAAAATATAATCACATATCATATTATGAGTTATATAGTCAATCATACAACCAGATCTATGCAGTTTCAGGGTACACATTCACCTTAATCGTAACGATTACATTGGTGTGGATGGATCTGCTTATAGGATATTTGACTTTAATGCAGAGTTTCCCGATTAGCTGAAACATGTAATGGCATAATCTTGGGATGCACTAGTTCTCAAAATTCCACCCTCTCTCATTTATGCTCTCAGCCCTTGACTGTTTTATCCTAAGTAGCTATTTGGGTCTATAAAATCTCTACAGAAAAAAATTTAATATCTAATTAATGTCTATCAACCTCAATTCTCACATGAAGATATGCATTTTCTTGAGTGGTAAGTGCTATATTCTGTATTTTCTTTCATTGTGCTGTATTCAATACACCAAGACTTTGAAGTAATCATCATGGTCAGGTTTAAAGATTTGATGGAGGGGACTGGAGATGCCATATGTGAAAAAGATAAGGAATGGTCAAGGCCTGTGCTGTTCTCATTATTTTGGAGGAGGGAAAAGCATAAAAATAATTGCTGCTGCCCTGTCATGTTGATAACTGACATAGAAAGTGCTATGATGAGAGAAAGAGTACAGGTTTGGAGGTCACATGGAAAGCTATGTGACTAGTCAAAAAATGGCTGTTTCTTTCATTTAAGTATCATAATTGAGAATATAAGCATTTCATTTCTTCAACAAGTGGTATTGAGAACATACTTTCATGTTATCCCAGGCTGGCCATAAACTAGCAATATAGCCAAGGGTGACTTTAAACTTCTGATCTTCAAGTCTCCACTTTCCAAATGCTAGCATTACAAGTGTGTGCTAACATATACAGGATATGTGATGTTAGGAATTGAACTCATGGCTATGTGTGTAATAGACAAGCACTCTACCAACTGAGCAACATCTGTAGCCTGTGTGTGTGTGTGTGTGTGTGTGTGTGTGTGTGTGTGTGTGTGTGTGTAAAAGATAACTTTAGCTTTTACCTCATAGTACATGCAACTACTTAATTTGACATGAATCACAGACCCAAATGTAAAGGTTAAAATTACAGCACCTCTAAATCAAATGAAGGAAAATATCATTGCCATTTTAAAATGGGTAAAATTGTCTTTCAGAGGACATGAAGAGCATTAACCATAACAGACAACATGAATAAATTGGATGCCCTCAAATTATACATGTCTGGTATTCAGAGAACACTATTAAGAGAATAAAAAAGAAAGCCATATGCTGAGTGAAATATCTACAGCACACCAGAGCAAAGCAGGACTTGCATTTAGAAAGCAAAATACAGTCATATAATTCAATAGCAAGAAGTTAAATAGCTTGATAAAATGTGTATGAAAACTTGAATAGGTATTCATAAAAGAAAAATAGCCAATAAACACATTTTAAAGTATTGGACAGCCTTATTCATGAAAGAAAATAAAGTTAATAGCACAGTGAGGTGATATGGCTCTACCACTAAGTAGGCTATAATGAAAGAGTTAGATGACAACAATTATTGACAAAAATGCAGAACAATTGAAACGCTCAATTGGTTAGGAGTTGGAAACACTACAACCACTTTGTAGAAGTCTTTGGTTTCTTTAAAAGTTAAACATACCTCATCTCTATCGACTTTAAACATCTATCTAGACCGAAAAACACCTTAACCCCTAAACAACTAAGCTTAATTGTAAAACTAAGCTTCCTGGTCTTCAAACCCATCAGAGACTTGAGAAGGAATAAACTTGATTACCTGAGTATGCCGGGAGTGCAGGCTAGTAGCCTTCCAAATAAGAACATGACAGAGACAGTTTTCTACCTGAATAGTCACCCAAAACTCTCTATTATGTTGGAGCATCATCTTCAGCCTTTTGGCTCAATATATCTGACAGACATATTTGTGAGGCAGAAACTATTAAAGACTTTCTTACCCTGTCTTGGCAGAGTTTGGCTGTTGACTCTGCCTGTATCCAAGCTTGCCGATTGTTAGGCGGAATTCTGCCTGTGGTAGAAATGAGGACATTTTGCCCAGTGGCTAGTTTGCAACATTTGAAGCCATTTCCATAAGGAGGTTCTTTGATGTTCATCATTTTCTTTGAGGCCAGCTGGGTGTTGCCAGAAGTTAACCTGTCATATTGTCAATGAATCTTTAAGTTGATAGAAATGAGATATGATAGATATTGATTTACATTCAGAATTTTAGACTCACCAAGATAGGAAAGATGTTTTCCTTCAAGGTTGCCAAATACAAATAGCCAAAACACTATGAATGGAATGTTTATATAATTCCTGGTCATTTTGTGGTTCTTCTTGCTGTATGTAGTTTATTAGACATGTGTGTATCATAATATAATTGTATATGTAAAAAATAATTAATTTTTAAAAAGCTAAACATACATTGACCCTATGCCTTAGTAATCCCATCCAGAGGTATGCAAGATAAATCACTATCTGCTAAGACAGGCAAGCACATATAAAACAAACTCACACATTACCACACTTTTAAAATATCCTAGAAATGATCATAATGAGTTATTTAACCCAGAAGCAGAAAGAATCGTGTTGTATATACTCACTTATATCTGCACACTAACCCAAGGGGCATGTCCCATGAAAGTCTTCACTTACCAGGAAAGTGGGACAGAGGGGAGGACATCCTATTGGGACTCCAGGTGAGAGAAGCATGGGAGAATGGGGAAATAGAAGGATCCAGAGGGTCCTAGAAACCTTTAAGGAGGAAGTTGCTTTGTAGGTAATTCATGTATTCCCCTCACTCACTGCAGATGATGAATCTTTCTCCCTCTCTCTTTTTTTCATTTAAAGAAAGTGTGTTTGTTGTTTATACTGCAAAAGGGTAGCAGGCTAGGTAGTAATAAAAGTATTTCTTGCCTTTCTTTGTTCTTTCCTTTGTCTTTTGTGGTCCTGACCATGATGATTGTCTCTTGTCACTTACCAAGAAAAGAGCATATTCTGTCCCTTTACAAAATGACAGCATATGAGCAGAAACAATCTTGTTGAGGAATTGTTTGTAGCAGCTTTATTTATAATAACTACAAACTGCTCGTGTCCAACAAAACAGTGGGTAAACAAACTATGGGAGAGTTTCACAAGGGATTTCTAGTGAAAGGTTGAAATGAATGACCAGAACTGGCTACAGGTTCAGCTCAGTACAAGCCTAGCATGTACAAGGCCCTGGGTTTAATCTCTAACACTGGAAGAATTTAAAAATACATTAAAAATGATAGTCCTTGTGCTTTGTTTTCTTTTTTATCTGTTTGACTTTTTTTCTAAAGAGAACGAGGAAGAAAGGATGTGGAGTTGGGTGGGTAGTTGGGGAGGTAGGGAGGATCTAGGAGGAGTCAGGGGAGGGAAAACTGTGATCAGAATATATTGTATGAAAATTCATTTTTCAATAAATATGTATATTTATTGTTGATACATTTGAACATTAAAATCTGCATATTTCAATTTGAATTATATCTTAGTAAAATAAACTTTTTGGCATTTCAAATGTTCTATAGCAGGCAAAATTAAAAGATACCTTCATTTAAAAAAATTCCAATGCTGTCCTGGGTTGTCTGTCCATCAAATTCCTGAGAGTCTGCCTCCCATACCCATCTTTTTATACTGGTACTGGGGATTCCAATTAAATCCCAGTGGATAAAACTCCAGGGGTCTGAGTTCAGATCCTCAGTACCCATGTAAAAAGCTAGCTGCAAAATACAAAAATCCATACTTGTAATCTTAGTTTTGGGGAGGTGGTGACATTCTGGATCTCACTAGCCACTAGCCTAGCCAAATTGGTGAGTAAATAAGGTGGAGAGGAATTGAGAAAGACACTTAACATCAACCTCTGGTCTCTACATGTATGTGCACCTAGATGTGCATATACGTGTGCAATTATATACACTACAGAAAAGAATATGACAATGCTGATTGATGCTGATGGCCTGGAGGTTTTGATTTTGAACAATTAATGTGCACAAGGCATAATAGATGGAAAAATAAAGTTGTCTCCTGTTGCAAGAGAGGGATGCATTATGTGGTGGCTTGGGAATGGCCCCCACAGACTCATATATTTGAATGCTTAGTTATCAGGGAGTGGCCCTACTTGAGAAGAATTAGGAAGTATGGCCTTATTGGAGTAGCTTGTTGGAGGAAGTGTGTTTCAAAGCCCAAACCAGGCCCTCTTCTGGATCTGGATGTAGAACTCTTAGCTACTTTCCCAGCATCATGTCTGCCTGTGTGCACCATGTTCCTACCATAATGATAATAAACTAACCTCTGAAACTGTAAGGCAGCCCCAATTAAACACTTTATTTCACAACAGTTGCCATGGTTATTGTGTCTCTTCACAGCAAGAGAGCACTGCTTAAGGCACATTACTTCCAGTTTTTAATTTTTAATGTATTCACTTGTATTATTCTTTGACATGTTTATACATGCATAAAATGTATTTTGGTCATTGTCATCCTGAATTATGCTCTCAAATCCCTTCTTCCCAATAAACTCCCCACCTATTTCCATGTCTTTATGTTGTTATGTTTATTTGTATCTTTTGTGACCCACTGAGTTTAATTAGGACTGCTTGCATGAACATGGGTGTGGGGTTGTTTACTAGAGCATCAACAACTTGCCATTGGCTATAACACTGGAGAAAAGGACTCCCTTTCCCCTAGCATCCATGAAATGCCAATAGCTCTTTGAGGATGGCTGGAGCCTCATGAAGCCCCATGCCCATCCATGATGGAATGTTAATCGGCTCAATCATGTGTGGGTCTCATGTAAGTTTCCATACTTGGCTTCCTGAGGGCCACAGCCACCCCATGCCCAGAATACAGCACTTCACAGCCTATCCTTTGGTTCTTATATGCTTTCTGCCCCCTCTTCAGCAATGTTATTTGAGATTTAAAGAACTGTTTTTGCATCACATTTTCTGAACTTGCTAAATGTGTTGCTCTGGGAAATATAGTAAATATATTTCTGAGAACTAAATGAAAACCCTGTGGGGTTTGAAGCAGCTGAATACTTCAAAAGAGAAGAGAAGGAGCAATCTTGGGGTAAAATTGAGAACTTAAATGTCTAAAATATGAATATTTAATTTTCTTGATGAAATCATTTCAAAGAAGATGCACAATTGCAACCAATATTTGAACATTAACATGTCATAATGCTTTCAAAAAATTGGTAATTTGTACTAATATATGTGCATATGGTTTTTTTAAAGATTCTAAATAAGCCAGATGTAGCAGTACACACCATTAATTCCAGCAATCAAGAAACAAAGGTATGACGATTTGTATGTGTTCGACACCAGCCTGCTCCATATAGCCAGTTCCAGGCCAACTAGAGCTACATGGTGAGATCATGTCTCAAAAGAAAAAAGATTCTAAATAACTAAAGCAGGTCTATATAAATTAGGAACATAAAGTCACAGTAACAGTCATTTGATTTATACTGGTAAAATCATCTCATGGATACAATTGTCTATTTGACAACATAGCAAACTCAATGCCCATTCCCAATGAACTACTTTTCTTTTTGTTTGTTTTTTTTTTCCCTTACTCCCATTTAGTCATTCAAAGATAAACTCTGAAGTTAGATAACAGCCAGAATCATTAAGCTTTTTCTGCAAAAGGCCAGGCAGTAAATGCTTTAGGAATAATGGGCCATATGTTCTCTGTTACAGCTACTGAACTCTGACATTGCAGCTGTAAAGCAGTTATAGAAAATATGCAAGCAAATGGGCGTGTGGGTCCCAGTAAAACTTTTTATGGATGCTCTAATTAAATTTCATATAAATTGTGTGGCATGGAATATTTTTTAGTAAGTTTGAAAGCACTTAATGATATTAAAACCATCCTCCACTTCAGTGAGATACATATGCAAGTAACAGGCTGGATTTGACCCAAAGGCAGTAGTTTCTAATCCTTGGATTGTGATACTGATCTTTTCTAGCTACATGACTTTTGGGAAGCCATTTAGTTTTCCTGAGCCTTAGTTCCTTTATCTGTGCAACTGAGGTTTGCAAGGTATTCAGTGTATAAAATACAGAGAACTTCTGTTGATTTTTTTAAAAAGAATTTAAAAATTCAATATTACTATTCAAAATATTATTTAATATATGTATTGTCATATACCATACATTGGAAGTTACTGCAGAAGTAATCATTACCATTATGATATTATCTAAGTAACATAATTATAAAGCTGGCAATAAAGAGCCTGATCTAAAACTGTCATAAATGAAACACAATTTTGTTTTAAACCATTCTCCATGATCCTGTTCTGTCCTTCTTAGTTGGGTGGATAAGATGATAAATCGGGACTATTTGGAGAGTCAGGAGAAAGTGAAGCACAGGTTAAAATGTAATTCAATTCCTCTTTGAAAGCTTTCCCTCATCCAGGAGAGCAGCAGCTCTCTAACCCCCCCCCCCACCCCACCCCAAGACCTTTCAGGAAAGAAAGGCCATCTGTTGTAGATGTCTCCAGTCTTTACATGCCTGGAGGCAGGAGATGATCTATTGGTGGGAGACATAATCGGTTACTACCTGAATGAAGCTGAAATGAGAGCGCTGCAAACACTGCTGTTCTGGGATCATTTCCAGCTCCAGCATACCCAAGTGCTTGAAGAGCAGAGTCTATGATAAACTCTTTCATGTCCTAATATTAGGGAGCTAGTTGATATTTCTTTTAATTTTTATTTAAATAATTTATTCAGATTACATCTCAATTGTTATCCCATCACTTGCATCCTCTTGTTCCTCCCTCCCTCCTGCTTTCACCTTATTTCCCTCCCCTAGGTCTATGACCAAGGGGGACCACCTCCCCCACTATATGGTCATAGGTTATCAAGTCTCACCTTGGTAGCCTGCTTATTTTTTTATCTCAGTGCCACCAGACCTCCCCACAGAGGGGAGGTGGTCAAATATGGGGCACCTGAGTTCATGTCAGAGTCAGTCCCTGCTCTCCACATAACTGTGGGGAAGATCTTGTCCATTAGGTAAATCTGGGTAGGTGTTCAATGTTTACTACTTGTATTGTCCGTGGCTAGTGCAGTAGCTTGAGCAGACCCCCTGGGCCCTGATCCATCCATCATGATGTTCTTCTTGTAGGTTTCTAGGACCCTCTGGATCCTTCTATTTCCCCATCTCCTATATTTATCTTACCTAGAATCCAGGGGGATGTCCTCACATCTATCCCAATCTCCTGGTAAGTGAAGACTTTCATAGGACATGCCTTTTGGGCTAGTTGATATTAATAAGCTTAAAGGACATTAGAGCTGGACCCCTGTCTCATAGTTGACAATTTGTAAAGCCAATAGTTAAAATACAGGGTCCCTAATTACTGATAAGAGGAATACTGTTTGAATCCTGTCTCTGCTCCTGGAAAGAGATGTGACATCCTGAGCTGCCCAGAAGGTCATTACTAGATAACTATCGAGACGTGCTTTCAGAAGCCTTACAAGATTCCTGTCCAGTAGGAGGCTTTATGGTAAAGAACAAAAGCATACTACTGCCTGCTCTGTAATCCAAATGGGTCTTGTCAATCCCCAGGAACATGCTCCTCAATAAATCTGTTTCAGGGTCTTTAAAACTAGTACAAAACCTGTCTAAAATGTAAGTAATCAGAACAATTATCACTCGGGCCACTGTGTTCTCTCTCTCCTTTCTCTGTCTCTCTTTGTCTCTCTCTCCTCTCTCTGTCTCTCTGTCTTTCTCTCTCTCCACTTTCTTTCTCTCTCTGCCTCTCTCTCTCTATCTGTCTGTGTGTGTGTGAGTGTGTGTGTGTTATCTGTCTTTTTCTCTTTCTCCTTTGAGAATGCTCCACTTTCCTCTGTAATAAACTCAGCCTATCTTTTACACCACATTTTGTGTATCTTTGCCGAAATTCTTTCAGCAGAGATCAGAAGGATCAAGGAGCCCAAGGGAGCCAAAATGAGATCCTGGTGACATTAATTTGTAAAGAGCTAGTTTTACAAGTCATTAGAATTCATGTAAGATGGATACTTAGCAGCCTCCCTCTTTACCTTCTGTTCTCTCGCTCCTCCAGCTATATGATGCCAATATGAGCCAATTAGGAGAAAAATGAATTCAATCTCCAAGCTCTTCTACTTTCCCTGGAGTAACTAGAGCCTGAACATTGTGATTTCATAGCATGTGTTTGAAGGGTTGCCTTAACGAAGTAATTATTTCATACTGAATGAATAAGTAATTTTAGAATCACATGGGTCCACATTTGTGACTACTAAACCTTTCCCTTGTCTCCTTCATGTTTTCTCTTGTCCAGAGCTGCCAAACCTTTTAAGCCAAAATCTCTTTAATAGCTCTCTGCTTTGAAGTGCCTTTCTAGACCATGGTCTCATGGAGTCTATACTGAGATGGGTATGAAAATATTCACTAAGAATGTATTCAGTTGTTTTTTGTATTATGTTGAGAGATGCACATGAAAATGATTGCTTTCTTTTTTGAGACAAGGCCTCACTCAGTAGCCTAGGCTAGCCTTAAACTTGGGCTCGTCCTGCCTCAGCCTTCCGTGTGCTAGGGATTGTAGTTGTATGCCATCACATCAACTGAAGATGGAATCTTAATTGCAATGTTTTAAATTGCAAATGTGTATATTATTATTCCTTTTAGTAATCACTGTTGGTATTATTTTACAATTAGAGAGTAAACCAAAGTTTCTTGAATGACATAGGTTTACTCTAACCTTACAGGTGAGGTTTTTTTTTTTTTAATACTTTGATTGTAAAGTCAAATTTTTGATAATGAGCGTTTCTATTTCAGGTAATACCATTCAAGACAACTTGATTGATTCTATATGTGGCAACTGTTTAGCATAGTCCTGATAATACCCATGATTCAAATGAATAAAAGAAAAAGTAGATTGACATGGGTCTAGTTTTCTTAAATCTATAAAACATTTATATTGTCTTGTGTATGTATGTAACACTTTAAAATCTATTCCTCTATTGACAGATACCTAGAATGGTAACTCAGTGGCTTTGAACAGCTCTGCAATAAACATTGAAGTCCTTGGTACATTCACAGTAGTGTAACTAGGTCATATGGTACATCTACTTTCAGTCTTCTGAGGAACCTCCACCCTGAGTTCCATTAATAGCTACACTAGTTTACATTCAAACCAGCAGTGCATAAGGGTTCTTTTTCATCTTTAGCCTTGCCAGAATTCATTGTTATTGGTTTTGGGTTTTTTGTTTTGTTTTGTTTTGTTTTGTTTTTTCAGTGACTGTCATTCTGACTGCAATGAGATGAATCTGTGTAGTTTTAATTTGCTATTAAGGGTAAACCTTTTTCTATGTATTTATTGACCATTTGTATTTCATCTTTTGAGAACTGTCTGTTCATTTCATTACTTTGCTCATTTCATTACCCTATTAACTGATCGGATTGCTTATTTGGTTGTTGTATTAATTCCATGTCAGATATATAACTACAAAGACTTTCTCTCATTCTGTAGGCTCCCTTAGCTGCATTGTTTCCTCTGCTGTGTAGACATACTCTTGTGTAAACCCAGAACTCTAAAGTCTAAGGCAGGAGGATTTTGAGTTCCAGGATAGACTAAGCTGCATAGCAATACCCTATTTTAAACAACCATCTCCAAATACAACTGAAAAAAAAAACTAACACAGACAGACAGGAAATAAAGAGAAAGAAAGACATTCTATTACATTGCAACATCTCCTACTCTGCTTCTTGATCCATTGCTCATGTGCTTGTACCTTGAGCATACCTCACAAAACCACCTTACAATATTATTTACAAAAGGAAATTCTTGAAGAGAAATAAGTAGAATCAATCATTCGGGCTTCTGGTTGGTTGTTTTTGCTGACTTTTGAATTCTGCTTAAATTGTTCTTTCTTTTATTATTAAAATTTTGTTGTACAGTATATTTTGGCCAAATTCTTTCCCCTCCCCCAAGGTCTCCCAGATCCTTTTCATCACCCAACCCGCCCAACCTTATTTTCTTTATCTCTCTCAGAAAAAACAAAAACAAAAAAGAAAACAAAGAAGACATAAAATACAAAGCCACAACCAAAAGAAGCGCACAGAAGACCATGGATTCTGTTTTGTGTTGTCCAACTACTCCTGCCTGCCCTGGAGTGGCTGATAGACCCAGTGTCACTCCATTGGAGAACACTGATTTTCCCTCTCCCAGGAAGTTCAATTGAAAATAGCTTCTTGGTTGGATGTAGGAAATTGCATCTATATCCCCATCTCTGAGCTAGAGTTTGGTCTGGCTTGAAGCTGTGCAGATCTTGTACATGTTGTCACAGTTTCTGTGAGTTAGCATGTCCATCAACCCCATAAAGTCTGGAAAAACGCTTCCTTGGAGGCATCCACTACCTCTCGCTCTTATAATCTTTCTACCTCCTCTTTTGCATTGATTCCTAAACCTTGAGATGAATGGTTTGATAAAGATATCCCATTTAGGACTGAGTACTCCAAAGTCTCTCACTCTCTGACCATTGTTCAGTTGCAGTACCACAAATAGAAGCTTCTCTGATGTGGGTTAAGCAGTGCACTGGTCTGTGGGGATAGCAATATGTCATTAAGTGACATTTTATTTCTATATTCCTTTAGCAGAATAATGGTAGCAGGTTTTTCCATAAGTCCATGATTTACACAGGCTCTTGGCCTCATTAAAATGTCATATATTGGTTAGCTTTAAATACAATCAAAAGATGGTTAGTTACTCCCATAACTTTTGTACCACTACTTTACCAGGATATTTTGCAAGTAGGACACCATTGTAGGTTGCAGGCTTCATAGCTGGGTAATAATGATGATCATTTTCTCCTCCAGTAGAGGCTATGAATAGAGAAGCTTCTTGTAGGACACTAGCTTAACTCATCCATGATTTATCATATAAGTAAGTAGTGTCCTACTACCAGGTTGTATAAGACAAGCAATATCATTGGCATTGTCTATGATGTTTTGGGGGGAATCTATGGGATCCTTTGGCAATAACCCAACCAGTTATAAGCCATTCCTTGTACTAGAGGTTTTACTTGGTAACATATGATGTTTGTGTCATTGTCTCACCTATTATATGGTAACTTCATTTAAAATTCTTTCATACATTGTAGGAAGCTTCTAGAGTAGTGGGTTTTCATATAGCTTTTCTAAAGGCTTTTAGCTTAGATTTTAACATTTTATAAATCACACCCTTTGAGAAATGTAACTTAGAAGGGTGAAAGTAATATATATAACCATTATAAATACACTTAAATGTAGTTCTCTCTTGAGAAACCTGCATTTATGCTTTGAGGTATGTATTGTCTTTTCTCTGAGTATCTCTACCTAATTACTAACTAAAGTCACTAACTTACTTCATTGTGAGTAGCACTGAAATGCGTTTCTGCAACATAGTCAAGGATTCAGCTTTTGCCAGAATGGTGCGCAGTAGGTATGAGAGTGGGGTGCCTGATGAAGTTCCTGACAGCTGTGCTAAGCTGTGTCTCCCTGGTGCAACTGACAGTATCTTTCTATGCTTTTGATTTGCACTTCCCTGGTAATCACTGATGATGAGGATCTTTTTACCCTCCATCTTGCGCAAGTGACTGATTTACAAATTATAGAGTGATTGCTTTGATTTCTCAAAGTGGACATATATAAGCCTAGAGTCATCAAGCCTGGTCATTTTTGTCCCCTGACCAAGGTTGCCAAGGCTATGGCAATGGCTCAATCAGTAAAGTGCTTATCTCACAAGCACAGGGGCCTGAATACAATCCCCAGAGTCCATGTTTTTTTAAGATGTGCTTCAATGGTGTATGTTTGTAATTCTAGAATGGGGGAAGTAGAGGCAGGCTGATAGGTCCATGGGACAAACTTCAGGCTGGTGAGAAACCCTGTCTCAATAAACAAGATGGATAGCTCCTGAGGAACAAAATCTAAGTTTGTCCTCTGGTTTCTGCATACATGCACATACACATGCTTGTAGACCTGTAAAAAACAGACACACACATATACACCTGTACTTGTGTACACACACACACACACACACACACACACACACACACACACAAAATTCAATCCTTGAGGCTAAGGGGGTCACTATACAGTTCCATTCCTGTGAGGTGAATAAAATTGGTGGAAAATTCAGACACACTATATGAAATCTAGCTTCTTCTTCAGTAAGCTATCTTTGAACATCTTGCCATTATCTCTCAGTCTTCTTCTCTGACTCAAGCCATGAAGTCCTGTGGATGCCGTGATAGTCCTGACCAAATTCTTCTGTACATGAGTTATCCCCAGTAATATCATACATCCTCATCTTACAACAGAAAAAAGTTAGACCTGGAGTGACCCAAAATTCCAGCACCCAGCCTTCTGGAATATTCCTTCTGCAAAACTGCCTCATCTTTATGCTTCATTTTTACTTGCCATTATTTATGCAGTAGCCCTGTGGTAAACCAGTTTACATGAGAGGTTCTGTGTGCAGGGAAATGAGCAATTCAATTATTCAGAGAGCTCCTTGTCAACCATATGAAGTTGCCACAAGCAGTTCTATCAAAGATAATTTAATTGCTCAGAGCCATCTTCAAACTCAAAAGATGTCAGACAATTATTTCCTTCAAGTAACAAAAACAAGTGCCAGGCTGATTTATCTGGAAAGTATCACTGATACTTCTTGGTGATTTGGGGCTGTTTATTGTGCCAGTGTTTGTGGCCATGTGTAACTAGGGTGTTTGTTTTTTGTGTCATGAATCTGTCCCAGAAAGCTAAGCTTCTCAGAATCGCTGTATTTGTTTAAATGAGTGTCAAATATAGGTATGGTGGTATATATCTGTAATCTGGGCTCTTCAGAGGTGGAGGCATGGGAGTGAGGGGTTCAAAGCTAGCCCCATCCACATGAGTCGCTGTCTGTAAAATAAAACAAAAATGAATATCAAGTTCAATTGTTATTGATGAAGCTAGGAATATTTAGTGCTGGTTCCTAAATCACTTTAAGAAAATGATTTGTTTTTTTCTGTTTAAGCATTGACTTTACGTTTTTTCAACCAAACAATATTTTTGCCTCCAAAGTCTTATATTTCTGTGATGTACAAATTAAGGAGCAAGAAGCAAGTGTGCAAAACACCTGACATTTGTACTATGCAAAAGGAAGCAGAGCATTGCTACATAGAACAGCTTTTCCCAACCAGGTAGTTTGGGTTTGTTGCTTTGGTTGTTGTTGTTTTCTAGAAGATAGAGTAATCAGTATGGCTTGATAATCAGGAAAGAAACAACTTTTTTTTTACTGGCTTTCTCTGCAGGACAGCTACACTCACTCTGTAAAAAAGTAACATTGAATCAACATATGTGGAAACAGTACCACACAGTCAATGCCTGTGCAGCAGAGCTATACTTAGGCATTCACTTCAGTGCCAAAACTGTCAATCTGTGTGAACTCTTCATCCCCTGAACTCTCATTTTATAGCTTGCCAAAATTCAATAAAAATAATTGTTTGCTCCAATAGTACCTTCCCTTATTGTAATTCCATAGAAATTGCTAGACAGCTAATTATTTGTTGTTTAGTCATCTCGCATAGATGGTATATGTGTACATATGTGTATGCATGGGTGTACGCATACATGTAGAGATCCAAGGTCGATACGTGGTGTCTTTCTCAATAACTCTCCACCTGGTTTGTTGACATAAGGTCTCCCATTGAGCCTGAGTGCACAGACTCAATAGACAGGATGACCAGGAAGCCTTAGGGATCCCCCGTCTTTGCCCACCTACTGCTAGAATTAGACTTGTGCACCATTGTGTCTGTCTTATGTGGGTGCTGGGTGTCCAAATTCATGTCCTCATGTTTATATAGCAAGCACTTTACCCATCTCTCCAGCCTGAAGACAGGGTTTTATTGTCCCTTCTTCCCTATATCATAAGAAGTACGCATTAGTATGAAGATGTTTCTCGGGGAAGTCTTACATCTTCCTGAACATTCTTGAAGCATCTTCGGCCCTGAAGAAGTGACTCTTACACAAAGCTTATGTCTCAGAGACTTTTCTATCATTGTGACAAAATACCATGACCAAGAAGTATAAAAGAATTTATTTGGGTTTCAACATTCCAGAAGTTTATGGTTTGTAACCATCAGGGCAGGAAACATAGCACTGGGGTGGTAGCTGAGAGCTTACGTTGATCCACAAGCACAAAGCAGAAGGAGAGAACTAACCGGAATAGCATCAACTGAAGGAGAGATAAACCTGTGTTTGTTATGATCCCAAGTGTGGGATGGGGAACGGTCTTGTGAGAGAACAGGTGATGTCAATCCACTAGAAGACAAACCATGTTATGCAGGAGCTTGATTGTTGCCAGCTGAAAAGATCCTGTGAACAGACTCTGGGAGGAGATACGTAAATGAGCCCAAAACTGGAGGAGGGGCCTTTGGAGACTTGGGATAGTTCTGGCTGTTCATTGCTCCACTTCAAGATGCTCCTAGAGAGAACCACTAGAGAAAAGGCTTCAGGGCTCTAAGCTCCTGCTGAGGTTCTGGGTTCTGGTTACTCTAGGTTCCAGCAGAAGAAATCCTGCTGATTATGCCAGGAGAATCATTCCTCAGAACTGATATCCTTACAGTTTTGTTATTGTATTCTTTAATCCTCTTCTATTGTTTCGGTTAGTCGGGTTATAAGTGACATATGTTTGGTTAATAAGTTCGTAATAAAGTATATTGTTAAGAAAATTGGGCTTACAATGAACTTCTGAAACCTCACCAACTCGGAACTAAACATTTAAATATATGACCTTATAAGTGCCACCACAGATGATGACAACGTTTTCCTATTTCCTCAACCAAGACTATGGTCCCAAGTAGAATGATATTCTAAGGGCCAGGAGTGGACCATCGCCTGTTTATTTGGGTCAGGGTCTTTACTGTTCCATACACTTATATGGTCAATAACCTCACAAATCAGTTTAGTTCACATTGCAACTAAACTTGCTTGGAAAGGAGATCTTCACTGTATCTGTCATAATAATCTACCCATGTCCATTCTTCCTCATTTGAATATTACTACCACCTCTACAACCAGGGTTTCCAACTCAAACCCTAAGCACAAAACCATCTTCCTGTCCAATAATCTGTAAATCATCCTTCTGTTCTCTCCAAAGCTTTTACTTATGAAGGATTCTTTCTTAACTGCTTATAAGTCTGCTATCTTTACTTAATAAAGGAAAAGAAAAGGGAAAACATGGCTGTGTTTTTTTAAAACCTCACAGAGACAGAAGCCTTTGGGAGAAGAGGGCTGGCTCCATGTCTCAAGGCACACCCACTCCCAAAAATCTTCTACCTGCCCACCACAAAGAGCATGAATTGAATCTGGGAAAAGGACAATACTGTGGGCGTAAGGAATTTGAGAGGTCAGTTCTAATTGGTGAAGCAGGCTCAAAAGTGTCTCCCAGGGACTGTAGGATGGACCCTGAAGTACATTTTAATTCAAAATGGTAGCTAACTCAAAATGACACCTGTGAATGAGTTTTTCCAACTTGTCTGTCTTCAATCATCACAACAAGAATCAACAAGGGACTGGGTATAGGTTTACAAGCCCAGGCATCAAGCACAGCCTCAACAAGCCACTCTTTTTACAACATGATTGGGACTTGTCATCTACTGCTCAGTTTCCTGTTTGCCTCAAATCGGTCTCTTAAAAGACTTCATAACATTCCCAAGACAGAATGCTACCAGCACACAGAATTCCAGGGCTGATAGCGTGAGCAACTCTAGGAAAGCCTGAAAGATAGCAAGGTGTGGACAGGGATGACCTCTAGGCCTGTTTTGACAGGTGTCAGGAGTCACAAGTCTTAGAAAAAATAAAGTTTACCAGTTGTACTTGGGGACATAGCACAATGTCTGTGAATTCAACACCCCTTAGAATGAAAAGTTCTAGGGGCATGCATGGCCCAGGTAGATCCTCAGGATTCAATATACAAAGACTCTCTTCTTGAAACAAAATAATCAAATATTTTTGTTCTTCAATCCAAGCACTAACCAGGCCCAACCCTGCTTAGCTTTTGAGATCAGAGTGGTGTGGCCACAGACTATTTCTGATTTTTTTTTTTTTTTTGATCTTATAGGTTAAGACAGGATACACTGAGAAGGAAATACAATTGTCTTAGGAAACCATATTGGCTAGATGACAGCAGAAGACAGCTGTCTCTCAATGGCCGCTTTCCCTCTTGGGGCTTCCTAATTTGCATTTTCAGATTTGCTTTTATGCCTAAAGGTGAATCAGTGATCACACTTGCACTTCCAATTTACACATTGCCAAGGGCAACATCAGTTGCAATTCTTTTTCTCTTCCTACAACTATTAGGTGTATAAGGAATTCGCTCTGTGTTTAGTGAACGGTCAATAGTGATCAAGTACATTTCAAGGACATTCTAGGAATGCACTCTTTTTCATTGACCTGATTGTCTTCATCATGCTGCATGCTCAGGTGCTAGATTCTTATACACTAGAACCCACATATAAAAAGCATACATCAAGTGGTGGGTCCCAGTCCTAATAGACATAACAACAAAACAACACCCACACCCAAGGCTCAAGAGACACTGAGAAAGAGGTACTAGAAAGTCTGTAAAAGCCAGAGGACCAAAAAGTTTGCTAGGAGTTTGTGTCTTCTAGGAATTTCGTGTACTGCACACATAAAGTCTCACCAACATGATGTCTTAAATATAAGCTGACTATGAACAACAAGAGACATGCTAACATGAACTGGGGACGCCCAATGAAGCTCTGCCATACACATAGAAATACAAGCAACTGAGGAGTTATGACAGTGGAAGAATTAACTTTCCCCAGGGATGAGCACACCAAGTGGTTATCCAATACCAAGTGGCCAGCCCTGAAAACATACACACAAATAAGCTTATATGGACTGTGGTTGAATTTATGTATTTAGGAATATATATGATACATAGGTATATCGTTAGTATATATTATATATGTATGCAACAACAATTAATGACAAAGGAGGCTATGAATTCAAAAGAGAACAAGAAGTGGTAGATGAGAGGATTCAGAGGGAAGAAAGAAAAGGGGGAACTGATGTAATGATATTATGATCTCGAAAATAAAACAACTAATAAAAACAAAAGCATACATCACATCTGTGGAAAGGATGAGAAACTAAAGGAACATGAGGACATTGTTATGGGTTTAGTCTAATGTTGTCTGAACATTTAGTTCCTAGCTGGTGGTGCTACTTGGAAAGACTGTAGAACCTTTGGGACATAGGGCCTGACTCATATAAGTCACTGGCTATGGCATTTTGAGAATCATAACCTGGCCTTGCTTCTCATCTCACTCTACCTCCTGATCCACAAAGACATAAACAAATTCTGTCACAAGTTCTTGCCAATGTTCCACAGCCTCTTCACCTGCCAGGACTTCCCAACTTCATGATGGATTGTGCCCTCTAAACTGGGAGCCAAAATAACCTCTTCCCTTCAACTTGCTTCCTTGGGTATTTTATCACAGGGACAAAAAGCAACAAGTATAAGACCTGTGAGTATCTCCCAGTGAGGAGAAATGGGTACAATATCCAGCATGGCCAAACACAACAGAGAAGGTGTCTTGTATAATCTGAACTAATCAGATACAGAGATAAAGAAAGTGGAGTAGTGGCCCCAAAAGAGGAGACAGGATAGGGAAATAGTAATCAAGGTTTCAGTTATACAGATGAGGAAGTTCTGTGGATTTAAAACACAACACAATATAGTGAGGAACATTGTATTCTGGACTTAAGTATGCAAGATACAATTGCCACAGAAAGTAAGAAAGGCAAAGAGGAAGAGAGGGAGGGAATCCTTGACTGTGATCGTTTCACAATACATACATGCATCAAAGTGGCAAGTTGTATGTACATCGTGTCGATTATCAATCACATTTCTTCAATGCTGACAAAAAAAAAAGTCAGATGAGAAAATTGCTTTACTGCTTGTCCCAAAGACAGCTTGGCCTTGAGGACAATAAAAGATACAGTAAGACATTATCTAACCAATTCCAAGTATTAATCAAACTCCATTCCCCTCCTATCCACACAGCCAGGGGTCCCTGAATGTTCACAGTGAAATTGGCTCCTCTTTCACTATCTGGAGAATTATTTTGTTACCAATTCAGCTGTATACTTACCCTGGAAGCACTGGTATTTGTTGGAAAATTCTGCCTGTCGGTTGTATTCCTATGTGAGATAATGCCAGGATTTTCCAGTGGGTGACCCAAGCAGCATAAAGCATACATCACACTCCATAAACAGAAGCAACTCAAAATAGGGGCAAAGTGTGTTGCTGCCCAGCCTGTGGGTTCAGAGGAAACGCTCTTTTACTTACTCATCAAGCCTGAGGCTTCTCATAGTCCCCCAAATGGGGGGGGGGGGGAGGGACACCAGTCAGGGTTCCTTCAGTACTTGCTATCTTTCTGCCACCTCTGAAAAGCAGCAGGAGGGAGCACTGTCACATATCTCAGAACCAGAAAGTTGGGAATCAAATTGAGAGCTGACCATTTCTCAAACTGTCCCTTAGCTTACAAATTAGAGACGAACATTTGTGTTTACACAGATGACTCAAGCCAGTTAATTCAAAGTTATTGCTTGGAAGTATTCGGAGGGGAAAGATCTGTATTTGTATTGAAATAAAAATTTAAAACGCGGGAGACCTGGTGGCACTCAGAGGAAGGACAGCAGGTTGCCAAGAAGAGACTTGATACCCTATGAGCATATACAGGGGGAGGTAATCCCCCTCAGGAACAGTCATAGGAGAGGGGAATAATGGGAAAATGGGAGGGAGGGAAGAATGGGAGGATACAAGGGATGGGATAAACATTGAGATGTAACAAGAATAAATTAATTAAAAAAAATTTTTTTAATTTAAAATGCAGTGAAATATCAAAGATGCCAATCCAAAAATTTCCCTTAAAGCAATATTTGTGGCTAATGCACAGAGATCATATATTTCTTAAAGAAGCCAACAACAATGGGGATTTCTCACGTTCAACATCAAATGTAGGTAAGAATAGTATTGCAAAGCAATAAATACTAGAAACTCAGAAATAGATGGAAGTGTGAGGTGATAATCCAAATCTATTTACTGTGGAAAAATACAAACTAGGCCTTAGTAGAAAGACTCTTCAGTATTTAAAAATATCCATGTAAACAAGAATATGTGTGGACAGTGTACTTCAGTCTTCCAAAGTTAGCTGCTTAAATCTGTCCCATTATTAACACATCCTTAAAATTAAGATGGAAATATTCTTTCAGAATGATCATCTGTTTCCAAGAGGTATCACAGAATTGTTCCTTGCAGAAGGCTTCCTTGTTCTTGGTACCCTGACAATTCTAGTACAAAGAGTTACTCTTAGTTCAAGCAGGACCAGGATGCCCTGACAGCTCCAGAATTATTGAGGAGATTCTGTGTTCAGAAGGGAGGATGGAACAAAATAATTAGGAGACTGGAGTCAGAGTTGTTCCGGGAAAGACTTTTACTGTGTTCCACAGCTTTTCTTCAGATTTCTTTTTCTGTCTTTTGGCATCATCCCTCCCACCCACTCTTCACGCCAGCAAACAGATAATTCTGGAAAATTAGAACATTATATATCCACTCCTTCGTTTCATTTGCAGTTGCTATCTCAGAACCAGAATTCTGTTGAAGTTTTCTGCAGGCTTCTGAGAATTACCCCTCCAGTGCTGCTTCATACACACACACACACACACACACGCGCACACACACACACACACACACACACACACACATATATATATATGATGTGGTTAGGCCGAATGCCAGTGACCTATTTACATGTTTGCTACTCTATGCTGGAGCAAACATTGCTCTTCCCTTTCAAGTTCCCATTTCTTTGTGTGTGTGTGTGTGTGTGTGTGTGTGTGTGTGTGTGTGTGTGTGTGTGTTTGTGTGTGTGTGTGTCTAATTAAGTTCCCATTTCTGCACCTTGCACACGGGTATTTAGGCTTTTATTGTCCAATCAAAATGCTTCCTTCCTCTACATGCTAGCCTAAGGGGCACTACAGGCAATGGGACACAGGATTGGTTCAGTTTTTTTAAGGCCTGCTTTGAAATAGGGGTGATTCGCTAGTTTACTGCTTACTGTACTATGTAGCAGAGCTATAAACTAAGTCCTGGGAAGGTCTGAAGATGGTACCTGGTAGCTGGGTTATCTAATGTACATTTGGAGCTATAGAAAAATTCATAATCCAGCTAGGAAATAGAACTTTTAATTGTGGTGTCAAAGACAAACCCACTGAAGCTCAGGAGATGGATAGGGCATTGGAATTAGCTAAGTCTTTGAATCATTTAAACATAAATGTTAAGGTAGACATGTGCTACCAAGAGATTTTATCAAAAACTGGAAAACTGACTCCTAAAGGGTCATACCATGTTACACACCCACAAGCAGCATCTAAATTTCAATTGCTTCACATCCTCAATAACTTGACAATGGGAATTTTTTTAATCTTATTTTTGTGTATATAATGACACTGATCTTTCCTTGTGGCTTTTTATATATACTTTTTATGATATCCACTTACATTGAACACCTTTTCACTAATTATTTAGCTAATTTCACTTGTTTATTTCTTTATTTTGTGGTACTAAGGATTGAATTTAGGGCCTCATGCATGCCACCAAAATGCTCTAGCCCTAAGCTACAAGCCTAGAGTCCTCTTAAGCTTGAGACTGGATCTCACTGAATTGATCAAGCTGGCCTTGAACTCCATGTATAGACCATGTAGCCACTGAACTCGTGCTCCTCCTGTTTCAGCCTCCTGAGAAACTGAGCATACATGCTCGCATCATCACACACAGTCATCACTGGATAGGATATTTTGTGACATACCTGTTTAGTCAATTTTTATTTTTGTCTTCTTTTATCAATTTGAGGACATTCTAGAACATTCTTTACATATTTTGATTATAAAATTCCTGTTTGTGTGTGTGTACATATGTACATTTGTATACATATAGTTACAGCAAGTATGTTCTCAGAAAAAAATGAATGTTCTTTTGTACTTGGTACAGAAATTTTATGGTTGAGTTGGACCACTCAGTGCTCTTAAAGTAGGATAAACTCTGTATAATTTGCTTTATAGTCTAACTGCCCAACATGCCTATATAAGCTATAATAGAGTCCAAGTCTTCTGTGTGATAAGAAGTTGAGCCTTACTTGTATACTTAGTAGCTATTCCAAACAGACTGGGAGCCAAGAGATGAGACAAGGTTGTGTCAGTGACGGACAAAACCACACCTTGAAGGGCTTATGTAGTTATGCATACCTCTTGCTCGTTGTTTAAACCAACAGTTCTCACACCCTGTGGGCCACAGTACCCCTTTGGGGATCAAACAACTCTTTCACAGGGGCCACGCATTAGATATATAAGATATTTAAGATATTTACACTACAATTCACAAAGGCAGCAAATTTAAAGTTAGGAAGTAGCAACAAAAATAATTTTGTGCCTGGGGCCACCTCAATATAACAATATCAAAATGACAGTTAAGTAGTGACAAAAAATCATTGTATGGTTGGGGGGGGTCATCACAACATGAGGAACTGTATTGCATACACAGCATTAGGAAGAGTGAGAGCCACTGGTTTAAACCAAACCTCATGTCCAAACATGGACTTGGGGGTCACTATATCTATTTACTTTTTCCCTCCTTTCTCTACTATTCTCTATCAACTCTATTACTGTCGACAATCAGTATATTAAAGATAAGTAGCAGAGCCTGCACTGTTAAAGCTGTCAGAGCCCTAGCTTTGCCACTACAACTCCTAGTAACAGCTCTGCTGCCTATCTGAGCTCTCTAACCCAGCAACTCCTACCTTGCTCCTAGGTGACCCCACTTAAATGTTCCACTCCTCTTCAATTCCCCCCTCCCCAGAAGTACCCTTGCCTTCTTCCCCTTCTGGGTGGTCACCTCATGAGACTCTCTCTGGAAGTCTCCAGCTGGGAAGGTCTCTGATCAACATAGTCCAGGCCTGTAACTCAAATAAACTTACTTAAGGAGGCAGTAAGTCATAGCATCCTGGCCAAGTGCTGCCTAAAGAAAGCTTGCTGACAGTTCACTATCGTGATCTTTCCATGGTCAGTCCTGAACTACAGCTTCTCACCACACATACTACGCCTTTTCATATTAGACTTCTTTTTTTCAATGTAATAATGTACTCAGGGCAAAGTGACCTCATTATTTTATACCTGCATAGTACTCCATTGTGTGGGCATGTCAGCATGGATTTAACAAGTCCTTGTTGATGGACACTTGGTCACTGCCCATAGTATGTCACCACAATAACACTGGAAGGAGTGAGCTTGTGCATTTGTTACTTTGTTCTTGTGTGGGCAGACATGTAGGATAAATTCCCAGAAGGTGGATTGCTGAGCCAAAAGGTAAACACATTTGTGCATCGAAAATCCAGTGCCAATTTGCTGCTCTTAGCAACAATACACTAGGGGGTCTGTTTTCCCACAGTCTTGCCATTTCTCAATCCCCTAGGTGAAAATAAGCCAACCTCTCATCCTACATGTCCCACATGATAAACACTGTTAACATAGTATTTGTGAACATGTCTACCTCGGCTGCTGGATTGTGACACTCTTAAAGTCGATTTCCTGATCTTCTTTGTGTCCTGTTGCTGAGCTAGCAAAGTCTCTTGGACTGCATGTCTTCTGCAGCATCCCTCCCGGAAGCGGGGTGGGGAAGAACCACAGTCAGGGTTGATTCCAGTTCCTAGGGAGGACTGTGGAGCTTTTTCACTGTGGTGTGCATGTCTGTCTTTCAGCTGGCTGTCAATTTTCTCTGGGAACTGGCACTGCCTGCCCACCCACAGAGGCAAAAGGCCTGAGAACAAATGTATCATGCCAGCCCCAGCAGCTCAGGACCAAAGCCTGAAGGGATGGGGCTGGGGACATGGCATTTGAATAGCTCTGCAAGACTGTTGCTGGGAGGTGGGGCAGTACTCTGAGACATAGGGTACATGGAGACCTCCTAGGGGGATGAAGCAATGCAGGCTGTTCCTTGCCTGCTGTGGAAAGCTTCTTGCTATCACCACCTGTGTTAGCTTTATTGCCTTTTTTCCCCTTCCTCCACCACTCCTCTACTGCACTGGTGAAATTTCCTTGAACCATGTTGTAAAGAAATAGCTTGACCTTTCTTAGCGATTTTTTTTTTGAGAAACTAAAACAAGGTAGTACCCTTGTCATTGATGATGCTCCACACCTCCTGGCTCCAAGAAATGTGCAAGGTGAAGTTTGGCTTTGAGGTGACCAAAAAAACAATCACCGAATCACAGACAACAGTGAAAGAAGACATGTGTACAGTTGGCTCTTCAAATGAGATTCCAGGAATGTGGATATAAAATATTTGAGGAAAGAAGTTGCAGTTGTACAGAACATCTAGACACTGTTGTTTGTCATTACTTCCTAAGGTAATGGAGTGTAGTAACTATTTGCATAGCATTAACATTGTATTCAATAGTGAAAGTAACTTAGACATTTTCTTAAAGTATACAGGAAACTGCATGTGTGTTATATGCAAATACTGTACAATTTCATATAAGCAACTTTAAGTATGCTCAAAGTAGTACCAGCAGTGGGTCCTGAAACTAAAAGATAACACTCTCCCATACAGTGTGTGTGTGTGTGTTACTGATTACACAAAGCTATGCAAAACGAGTGGTAGATAAGCAGAAGAGCTCTCATTCATCAGCCTCAGCTCATAGATTAAGCAAATAAGACACCAAGAGTTGAACTAAGTTGCTGAAGGGAACATTCCCCAAAAGCTGCCTCCTAAGTCTGTGCTCATGTCCATCACCCCACATAGCCTGTGGGGAAGTCCCTGAGAAGTTCTAAAAATGACAGTTCACTGTTAGCCCTTAGCAACAGGAGTCTTGAAAAAGGGAACATGGGATTATGCCTAATTATTAAGGGCTAATCTTCTTAGGGCCATCAAAGAGTCCATTCATGTCAGCTAGGATATTGCCAGAACAGAAACCACCCAACCAAATATGACTTAAGCAACAGGGGTCGACTAATAAATCTCATATAACAAGAGGTCCTGGAGGCAGGAGGCTCCAAGAAAGTTTAGTCAGCAGTTCAATAATATGAAAGCAGTGGCAATTCCTGTCTTGGTTTCTATTTTCCATATGAGTCCATCTTTTTTATGTTTCTCATGGTTCTCCAACGTGGTTGTGTGCAGGCTGCCTCAGCTCCAAGCAGCAGGTACAATCAGAAAGGGATGAAGAGCTGGGTGAGCTCCCTTCTTCCCACTGACCAGGAGAGCAGCTCATAGTCTAGATACAAGAGAAGCTGGACAAGCAAGTTTCTGGTGCTCTCTGCCATAGAAGATGTGTTTAGCTGAAAACACAACAAACAGTAGAAGTAGAAAAAGACTGCGCTAGTGAAGCAGTCTGTGATAATTCCACTTCATTTAAGTCTCAGGAGGAAGCATGCTTTCTTCCTTAACACTGCTGAAGCTTGGAAAACCCAGAACCCATCTGTTTGCAAAATCTGTGGACAGACAATAGGAGGTGGTGTGCAGCATCTAGCCAGAGGACAGGCTACTTGATGATATCCTATTTCAGAGGCGGTTGCCAGATAGGCCAGAAACTAGCACATAAGACAACCAATCCCTGCTCTATTCATGGCAGGGGGAGGTTAGCATGTGGACTACCAGTACCTGGCTTTCAAGTTCAGGCCAAAGCTGAAAGATGATGTGGGGTTGCTGGGCCCAGTCTATTGGTTTAATAACGTGATGCTTCTACTTAGGGTAGTGCTTTGAGAATTACCAGGAGGGGGTGGTGGGAATGTTTCAGATGTGCATCTTGACCTCAGGAAAGATCTGGTCATCAAAGGATGAATTTAGCATGTGCTAAATTCCAAGCCTCTTTGAAGCAATTCACATTGCTCTTGAACTTTCGATGTACATCTAGACTTGACAGTATCCTGTCAAATAGGCTACATTTATTACTACCCCTATTACCCATATGGAGCCTGAGACCGAAGGAAACCTAGGCTATTTAAGTCATGGCAAGTTTAAGTAATCTTGAGATTGTAGTTAAATATTTGTTGAATGATTTCATAAAGTATAAAATACAATTAATAATTTAAGTCTGTGGCTATAAAAATTTTTTCAGACAAAGAAATACTGAGTATCATAAATATTATATGGCTCTATAAAGATCAGGGCACGCATTCAAACTGACTTTTTAAAAAATAATGAGTCTTACCTCAGGTCAGGCAGGCAATGAAATCAACTACCAAAACAGGACCTAGTTCCCAAGGTAGAAAGCACCTGGAAGGTCATTCTTGTTTGTGGGCAGACAATGTGTTCCTGTGATGTAGGGAGCCAGACACATAGCTAGAAAGACAGACCAAATACTCAAGAGTTCGGTGAAACCTGTTCCCTCACTTCTAAGGCTCCTTCCCAGAACCCCTTCCTAGGACAGCATGAAGCTTCAGAGTGGCTTCTAGAAATGCTGAGAGAGCTCAGCCGTGCTGATTGTGAACAACACAGATGCTCTTGGAAGTATTGAAACTTTCCCCCTAAACTTGGTGTGACCAGTTTATCTCAGTCTACTGGGCCTCTCCCTGACACTGTGGTTGAACGCCCACATACAGAGCCAACTATCAGTCCTGGGAGAAATGTAGACTGCTTCCTCATTCTACAAACGAGATGCCCTTAAATAGGAAGTTCCCATAACAACAACCTTTGAAGTACCAATCAGAGTTCCTAAAATGTTGGGTTTTCTTGGAGTTGGGGAAAACTGCTAATGAATGATAAAGGTATTGATCTGTTCAAACAATGGAAGCCACTAGCTACAGGTGTCTACTAAACTCTTGACATGTGCACATTCAAACTGAGGTGTGCTGGCCTTGGGGGGAAGGGTCAAGTCAGGTGTAAATTAATCACTCAATTTTTGAAGGCATCACTCCGCAAATATAAATGCTTTAGCATGTCTTACACTGATTCCATCTTTGAAAGACAATATTCTGGATATATTGGGCTAAGTGAAAGGTACTACTGCACTTAATTTCACCTCCTTATTTCTTTTAATATGACTTTTAAAAGATGAAAATGGCATGCATACCTTCCACTATATTTCAGTTAGAGATAGCTCTTTGAAAAAGGTGATTCTAGGGAGAATGTCTTTATTAAGACCTATTGATTGTTTGCTAGTATTTACAGAAGCAAGTTAAACAGTAATTAGTTAGAGTGATGGGAGGCATGCAAGAGCAAAGCTCAGGGTTTTGGAGGCTTTGCCTTGGTGCTACAGAGGCAGAATACTGACCAAAACACAGCAAGGCTTTCGTAAGACCAGTGGCTCCAGGCCAAGCAACAGTGCACATAAAAATAACTCCTCCGATGGGTTCATTGTTCTAAGCATAAAGCCAAATCGACTGCTGGCTCTTTTCATATAGTTTGAATCTTTTATGACCATAAGATCTAAAACACATTTTAAATGAATAACTAATGTACTCTAAAGTCTTTAAAACAACAACAACAACAAGCTTTTGAGGACTGATTAAGTTTTGACTCTCTAAAGAATGTAATAATGATAACAGCTTTTATGGGCAAAAATCATATTTATAAGGTTTCTATCCGGTTTTTCTTCAGCTGTTTGAATATGAGAGTAAGTAGACTATGAGGCGATCTGAACCACTGCTTTGTTTGGGGGGCATATGTAGTTGCACATGTGTGGCTGAACTTGAGTATCTTTGCCACCCACCTTCTTTTTTGAAACACCATCTTTCACTGAACCTGGAGCTCAGCAATTTGCCTAGACTGCCTAGCCAGCAAGCTCCCCAATCTTCCAGTCTCTGCCTCCCCAGTGCTGCAACTACAGGCACTTGCTGCTGGACTCAACTTTGTAGGTGGGTACTGAGGATCTAACTTCAGGCCCTCATGCTATCTCCCCAGCCCCTGAACTGCTGTTTTATACATACATTATACAGGAGAAGCCGTCCCTGTCTTCTTAATCCTGCCCATACGTGTGGTTGTGCAGCACTTTTCACAGCTTAGCAGCTATATCCTGGTGATGCCTTGAAACCAGCTGCGGCATAATTATACCTTGGAAATTGGCAAAAGCTGCCAATCAGGTTGGTCTGTTTTGTTGCTTGTTCAGTTCTGCTTCTGAAGATCTGGTTGTTAAATATTTCACAGCATACCATTAGAAACAACTCTAAAAATGAGGAGAAATTATTTTTTAAAGGCATGTTTTAGAAAACATTGACAGAATACACATTCTCTGCATACAAGAACTTATTCTAGAAAGTTCTTTTTGAAATTAAAATCTCTGTGCTAGTTTCAATGTGTGTATCACAAGAAGGTGCCTCTGTCGCTCCTTTGCCTTCACAAGGCAAAGCCAAAATCGTTCAAACCTAAGTGAGCTGTCATCCTCAATAAGGGAGGAACCCATCCCCACTGTTCTAATACAGTTGGTGCTTCTAGACTTCTGTCACCTCTCTCCTTCCCCTTCCCTTCCATAACCTTTGCCCCTCCCCTTTGCATGTTTGTTATTATACACATAAAAACACAAACATAGATATTTTTATTGCATCATTACTAAGAGAAAAGGCTAGAACTTCAAGAGATCAAATAAAGCATGCAAAGAATTCTTCCAAAGAAAAGTGGGATAACATGTTTTATTTTCTTTGATAGATAAACAATCCAGCACTGGGAGAAAATCATGAGCTAGAGACGAAAGGCGCTATGGATGCAGAAATCTATATATACCTAGTATGAAATCACTCCAATCATCTGTAGTTGTCTCCCAGCAAATCAAGCCTGGTTCTTTTCTCAATTACTTCATTATTTTCCAACAAGAGACTCAGATTAGATAATGAGGGATGAATTTCAGATTGTGCTTGCTGTGAAAGTTTGCCATTGGCAGTGAGAGCTGCTCTGTGATAAACTGTTCGAAATTGGTGCCTTAGGGCAACCATTCCCTCTTAACTCATCCTCTCCCAACAGCAAATGCTTCGGTGAACTAAGACAAATGTTTTCCAGATGGCCTCTCAAGATTTCATACTAGGATGGAGGTGGTGGCACATGCCTATCACCACAGCACTTGGGAGGTCTAGGCAGGGGGATCAAGAATTCAAGGGCGGCCTCAATTCCATGAATATATATATATATATACACACATCACAGTAAGCTAATAGAAATCAGTTTGTCTTAAAAAATGAAAACAAAAACGAAGAGGTCACAAATGGTCGCCAGGTCCAGCCAGTATCTGTCAACCAAATCTGAAAGTATGCATCAATGCAAAAGTATAACCAGTTGTTTCGTTTCATTACACTGATATTATTTTAAAATGAATCTAACAGTGACAAAGCAGGCAGCTGTCATTAAAATCACTTATTTCTGGGTTTTCTATAGTAATCAGGGGCAATGGGTAGGTGCTTTCTCAAATAGCGTCACTCACAAAGCTTCACCCTTGCTTGCTGTGCAGGCACTTTCATTGGTATTCTGTACCAAGCAAAAAGGGCACCGCCATACTCTAAACCAAGAAGTAAAGGGCTACATCACAAAATGAGGCTGCTTGGATGCGCAAGCCCTCCTACATCAGGCTGCTGGGATATGCAAGCCCTTCTACATCAGGCTGCTGGGATGCACAAGCTCTTCTACATCAGGCTGTTGGGATGCTCCAGCCCTTCTACATCAGGATGATGGGATGCTCCAGCCCTTCTACATCAGGATGATGGGATGCACAAGCCCTTCTACAGCAAGTGGTTTTTGTTTCAGGTGAAAATTCTTAGGATTTAAGGAGCCATGCTAACACAGTCTCATCCTGAATTATGGTGAATTAATCCCCAGTGTGATGATGAACTTGACAAATCTAGAATTGCCTAGGAAACTAACCTGAAGGCCTATCTGTGGGGAACTTTCCAGATTGAGTTTTTGAAGGTGGAAAGGCCAGCCATAACTATGTGCAACACCATTCCATTGGATCGTAGACAAAGAAGAGAGCTGAGAACCACTATTCACCTCTCTCTGTTTTCTTACTGTGGATGCAATGTGAGCAGCTGCTTTGAGCTCTTGATGTCCTGACTGTCCCAACCATGATGCACTGTACCCTCAAATTATAAGCCAAAATAAACCATTTCCTCATTAAGTTGCAGGGTATTTGGTGGTAAAAATGACAATACTGACAAGTATATCTAGCTGCTCTTCTGGAATCAAAATCTTCCTCATGGGCCCTTGGTGGCAAAGATTAATGCAAACAAACAGAAGGCTGTTTATTGACTTTATTCTTTAACTCTTAGTATGAACATCTATGTATGTAGCTCCAGGAGCATGGATCTGTTTGACTATATAGTGCTACCCTTGCTCTTCTGGTAGTTTCCGGTCTCCAGAGCAAGAAACCTGACCACAGACAATAGAAGATGGGCAAGCAAACAAAGTTTCTTGAAAAGTAAAGTAATAGCTCCTAAAACTTCAGAGGGGACTTAAAAGTGAGTTATCCAAATAACATTCTGGATCAAAAAGGTTCTTTAATAACCCAGGAATGGGCTGATTTAATTTCTATCTAATTTCGACATTCAGTTGGGATGAACGTTGTTGGTTAATTTGAATGTGGGTGGGGGATTCTGGTTGGTCAAGAGATCACATGGTGATCATAAGTTCAGAAAAACCCACCAGTAGTGAAAAGTCCAACCAAAAGGTTCCAGAGTAGGGGAAGACACATAAGAAGTAAAGAGAACAAAAGCCGGTGGTTTGCAGGCATCATGAGTTGGGACTTTTGGATTCCAGTTCCTGGGCTTGCTGCTGTGGGAAGGTCATTGTAAAGCCTCGATGTTCTCAGAACTGACTGCTGGCTTAGCCAGAACATATAGATGTTTTGTTTTCCTTGGGCCTGTGAGCCTGACTCACTATGTAATGAGGCTGCTTTGTTATGGCTCCTATCAATGTTTGGTATTACACATCTGTCCATCTGAGCATCTCTACCCTGAAGATTTCCCAGAGTGGCCTTGGGACCTATATGTATAAAGCACTTGGAATAGTGTCATCATTTAGAAAATTCTAGATCTGTATCTGCTACAATAATATATTTCCCAGCCCTTAAGAAGTTTATGAGAGGGAGACTTGATGGATAAGTTTTTAAAGTGGCAACAAGGTAGTCTATGGTAGTTGGCACAAAATAGGCAGAGGGCATGGCCCTGCCTACCTGCCTCAAGACTCCGAGGTAGATGCTTAGAAAAGGGGACTGGGATCTGAAAAGACAGTCCAGCAACTTTATCAGGGTTGCAAACAGAGGCACACAGTGAAGACACAGCAACCCTGAATAGAGTGCCAGAACTGAAATTCCATCTGTCTCCTGTCACAGCGACTATTTGTCTGGAGTTGCCAGGAAGGACTTTGTGAACCACAGCTGTCCTCTGTGGCACACTGGGTGTGGTCTCTGATTTGAGTCTTCCGCTTTTTTTTTTTTTTTAATGCTTGAAACGGGTTGCCCTAAGGAAATCTGTGATCAAAATGGAACCTCTCCCAAATCCAGCATCAGTCCACACCCTCATAAAAGCGAGAGGGCCCAATGCTGTCCTTAGTCTGTCCCATGTTCTCTTACAGATGCTTTGTGGTTAAAAGAAAGGAAGAGGAGAAATAGATGGAGAGGTCATTTCTGGAAGGCAACAGTACCAGTTATGGTAGCGTTCATTCATCAGCAAAACCTCCTCAGGGATTCAGCTGTTGCTAAGCCTAGCAAGGACTCGTTATTTGTCTTCCTAGCACAGCACCTCTGGACGTTTCACCCCTTGAAGCCTCCTCTAAGGCAGAAACCAGCTGGTGGGACCAAATCTTCATTCAGCTTCTCTGCGGGCTGAAACATTTATAAGTATCACCTCTTCCCTTGACATCCATAACCACCTTTGAGTTTTCTGCTGTATACAAAATGACCACCAAATGAGACAGAAAAGGTAGATGGAGATTTCCAGTTCCCTCGTTTTCCTCTTAGGTACTTCAGACACTGGGAAGAACATGGCAGTACTTTGAAGTACATATTCATAGTCCCATGTCAGAGAAGACAAGTGTCTATGGTCCTGTGAAAGGTATAATAGAGCAATGAGTTGGCCCCAAAATGAAGGCAGTCTGGTTCCATCTACAGCCAATGCTCTTGGGAAACAGGTATCCTTTGCTGACAGAGATACTGTAAGGGAGCCTGCCTCCCCAAGTGCTTATTAAGAATCTTCCACTTATATGGCAAATGCCCTCTGCCAGCCTCGCAACCTGTAGTAGCCTGTACTGAAAGGATTACTTTTATGGCACAAACCATTCTTAAGAGGAAGTACTGAAATCATGGGCAGAAAGCAAAATGATTCTTGCATTCCTTTCTGATGTTATCCTAGAACATTATATATTCAACTCCCTGTAAGGAGCAGCTGGTGCTCGCTGGGGGGTATTGTCCATTAACACACTACTTACTATTGATTAGAGTCTTTCAGGAAAAAAATAGTGGAAGACTAAATTTGGCAAAGGAAGATTTCTGAATGTACTATCTAGAACATTCTCCTAGGCTCTCTATCCCTTTCACTGATATGAACTGTTTTACAACTCAGCACTTTATACAAAACCAATAACAATCCAAGTTATGTTTGTTTGTGCAAATGCAAATAATTCATTCAGGCAGTACTATTGATCTTTGCTCTATGAATATTGACCTGTTATGTTTCTGCTAATACATTTGCCTCAGTAGTCCCAGGTGTCTACATATGCCCCATATATGCTTGTGTCTTTTTACTTCATGTTTGTACTTTTTGTGACATCATACTTCTGTCCTCATCAGTTAATGTAATTCTTTTATAGTGTTTGTAAGGTATGGTTTTATGTGACACTTACTGCATGACGGAATAGGCTTGATGAGACTTAGACATGTTGTGGGCGTACAGCTCTGGGTAAATCTATGAGGGTGCTTCTAGAACAGTTTAATAAAGAAGACCTGGCCTGAATGTGGGCAGCTTTGGTGCTATTTCATGGACTAGGGTCCTGAACTGGATTTCAAAAGGAGAAAAACAATGGAGTTCCAGTATTTATCTCTCTAGTTCCTGATGGCAGAAGTGATGGGACTGGCTGCTTTACACTTCTTGGCAGTGCCGTCTTCATCGTGCACAACTACTGTATTCCCTCAAGCCATGAGCCAAAATAAATCCTCCCTTAACTCGCATTTTGTCACAGTGATGAGAAAAAAATAACTATTGTTTTCAAAATTTAACCTTTAACTGGCTCAAAGATGCTGCTAAGTTAGATGTTTTTATAAAGAAAGAAAATCCCAGCCATTCTATTTTACCAATAAAGACTCAAAAGCCAGACACTGAGGTGAAAACTTGCTAGCTCAGAGAGGTACAGAAATTACCCAGCAGACCTTTCTACTAAGCTCACATCACAGAAGGAAAAAGCCAAAAGCTCCTTCTCCTTCTCCAGCTGTTTTAAATACCCTTTAACTCAATGCACCTCTTTTCTGTTTACTCCCTGTCAACTGGTTTCTTGCTCTGCCTCTTGACCTATGGGTTACTTACTTTATTTAATCCTGTGTACTAAAAGCTCTTGGATTAAAGGTGTGTGCTAGGTTGAGCCACACCATAACCACCTGTTTACAATAAACGGAAAGTTTTTGCATTAAAGATGTGTGTTAGGGCTGAGCCTCTCCAACCAAGAAACAGGGTTTTACAGTTCACAATCTCAGGGTTTGCAATAGGATCAAATATCCTGCAACAGTTAAATGTAATTTTCAGAAGACTGACAAGTTGTAAATAATATCTGTTGGGTAGAAATAACTTCAAAGACAACATTTATTTCCCTGGAGGACATGGGTCAGTTTTGTTGATTAATTTTTCAATATTATTCTAATGCTTTATTTTAAATGAACATGTATATTCATTCACACATTTGCTACTTCCTTATCCCTGAACCCTTGAGCCTACTGGTTCGTTTATTAAGTCCTTCATAGATAATTCCTATTAAATATATACATGATACTCTGTTTTTAACTCGTGTGTGTGTGCGCACGCGCGTGCACATGCACGCACTTGATATAACATAGTACCTGATGAACAACAACAAAACAAAACAAAACAAAACAAAATACTCATTACATTAAAGGATAACCCTAGGATTTCAATCAAGGAACAACATAATAGTATTTAAACTTATTGTTAAATAGGCCTAATGGACTATATTAGTCAAAGATCTCAGAGCTGCCTGACCATCTTAGAATGAGATAGTAAGAAAAAATTACTCAACATGGTTTGAGGTTGGATGGAGGGGCCTACAAACTGGAGAGAGAAAAGAAAGTTCTCTAAAAATCTTGAGAGAGATCTCAGAAACACAGCAAGTTGGCTGTGGATAAAGGAGCAGCTGGTGGAGATTCTTTGGTGCCAAGAAGAGAAGAGGAGCTTTAAGCATAAAGTATATGAATATTCCATTTTCAGTTATTTGCTATACTGGCCTATGATGTAACCAACACACACACACACACACACACACACACACACACACACACACACACACATACACAGACACACTATACCATTGGCCATAGCATTCCGTAAAGTCTATTAAAGCCTTGACTTGGGAGCACTTGGTTGAAGGATCAAATTCGGCCACCCAATCTAGAAATAAATAATCACAAAATCATTAATAAGGTGAAGAGCAGAGGAAGGTTAAGGACTTAGCAGAACCATGGTGCTTAAAGCAAGGGTACATGACTGCTAAAGCTAACATAGGAACTCTCACTTCAGCCTATGGAGTAACTGAAAACTTAGGGACTTCCCAGTGCTGACACTTCCTCACGCAAATTGCACCCTTTCACAATCAAATGTTGCCATGCAAATAAAGACTTTACTATTTCTGCCCCCCTCTAAGGAAAAACCAATCTCTCCCTCCTTAGTGTTTTGAAAGCATTTTAAACATATTTAACTTTAACATTAATGTGCCCATGTTATGAAAACATGTGTTATATGTGTCTATATGTGTATTGTAGTACATGTTTTTAAATGAGTGTTTGTGTGAACCTATGTACATTTCATACCCTTTCTTTTCCTAGATGAGGATAGAAACTCACTGAGGTAGAAATCATTTGTTCATTTATTTGTGTTTATCATGCCAAGATATCCCACAGTGCCTGGATCCTTAATAAGTGTCTATATATTGACTTAGAAAGCTGCCTTTGCTCTCCGACTCTGAGGCCTGCCTTTGGACCCTGCCCTAACTGGGCTGCCTTGTCTGGCCTCAGTGCGAGAGGATTCTAGTTTTGCAGAGACTATGTGCCAGGGTGGATTGGTACCCATGAGAGAACTACCCCTTACTCCCCCTTCTCTTAGGAGAAGAGAGAATGGGGAGAAGGGGTGACAGGAGACTGGGAGGAGGGGAGGGGGTTTCTATCAGGATGTAAAGTGATTAAATTAATTTTTTTTTAAAAAAGAAAGCTATCTTTGACTCAGTTCCTCTTCCTTTCACTCTCTCATCTCTAAGGACCAGAAACTCTACTCACTAAAGGTCTAATGGTCTTTCCAGTTAGTCATAGGCAAGGCCACATAACTTAAACCTTGCTGGTCCCTCCCAGGCTCAGAATAGAGGTTCAGTCCCAACTAGTATCATAAATTTCTGTGGGTTCTTGAGCTTCAGTGACCATCATCTGAAGTGGTTTCCTTGGTTCTCATTCTCTTCAGCCTATCTCTTCCTGTTTCTCTACTTTTATCCCTTCTCCTCCCTATAAAGTTTCTTTACCACTTTTCTGTTCTTTATGTCCATATAATGTCTCCCAACTCTTGTTTACATTCTAGGTACATAATTCCTTGTCCAGCGGAAATATTGCATCTCCTAAATCAACATTTGTTCATTTAGTCATCCATACAGAAAGTACTTCTTCAGTACTTCTATCTATTAAAACCTGATCCTTGTTCTCCAAGAATTTACAACTTCATGAAGGGTTCAAGCTTTGATCAACCCAGAGTACAAAGTGGTAAATCGTTATCAACCCAACAAGAAGATATGGTGGTTAATCTTCATTGTCAATGTGTTTGGATTAAGTGAGGCCTGAGTAATTAGTAAGGTACAACTTTGGGTGTGTCTATGAGGGTATCTCAGAGTAGATTAATTGTGGGAACAAGACTCACCCTGAATGTGTGTACCACTACTCCATTGTGTTGTGTCTCAGACTAAATAAAGAGCCAGGTGAGTGCCAGAAATATCATCGCTCTGCTGCCTGGTCCACCAAGATGTAAGCAAGCAACCTCATGTTCCTGCTGCCACAGTTGCAAATCCCTCCAGCCACTACCATATCTTCTACACAACAACGGACCTTCAAACCATAAGCCAAAATAAAAGTTTTGTCTCTTAAGGTGTTTCTTATCAGGTATTCAGTCACAGTAGTGACAATAGCAACTAATATGGAAAGAAATTAAACTTTTTCAATGAAAGCATACAACAGAGTAAGGTAACTTAGGCCAAGGGAGTCCTGACACTAGGAAGTGTACTAGGGTCCTGTGACATGCAGGAAAATGTCACGACCAAGAAGCTTGAGAACTGAGAGATCAGAGGAACAAAGAAACAGGTCAGATGCCACTAGGTTGTCTCATCATGCAGAGGTATTCATGTAACACAGAAGCACCAATGTACCAAAACTTCCATAATTACCAAATGGCACTCTACACTTCAGAAAGCAAAGTTACTAGAAAGTAGAAAATTGTGCTTTGCATTTTCTCTATGTAATTATGGCAGACGTGCTTTCCCTTTTGCATGATAGAAGATTCTAGAAAGCTGTTGTCTGTAAAAATAATCTGCGTAGTTCTAGTGTTTGAGAGGCTCAGCAGAATGAAGGTTTAAACCCCACTCACTACCTCTTCAAGAGGCCCAAACAGACTATAATAGTGGTGGCTCTAGCAAAACAGAGACTTCATACTGATTGCCTAGTGGTCAAGGAAGGGAAAGCAAATGAAAATAAATGGGTCACTAACATCTTTGCGAAGATAGCTTCTGTCTCTGACTGCATAGGCTGCTATAGCAAAATACCCTTAAACTGGGCCATTGATAAGCAATGTAAATGTAACACTCATAGTTCCAAACGTGGGGGAACTCATGATCAAGTTGTAAGCACAGTCAGTGTATAGTGACAGTCTGTTCTAGTTTTTTCTAGTTGTGCCTTCACAAAACAGATGAAGTGGATAGACTACCTCAATCATATTGTAGAAGGATGCCAATCCCATTCATAATGACATCATGACCTGCCTCCCAAAAGCCCCACTTTTTAACACTGGCGCATTGAGTATCCAGTTCCAGCATATGAATTTTAGGGGAACACCAACCTTCAAACCTGAGAATTTTCTAGTTATGAGTTGATTACAGCCAAATGAGATATGAACATATTATCTATGCAACACCAACTTCCAAAGCTTATACATTTCTTTTTCTGAGTATAAGTTGGTTATAACAAAATGAGATGTGAATTTTAATGCATGTGGGGTGACTTTGGTTCAGTTTAGTATAAATAAATAAATAGAAAAGACCAGGAAAAAATGGCCAGAAAAATAACAAACTCAAATTCCTTGTCAGTTTTCTCTGGACTGGAAATAATCAATCTTTCTATACCACCTCTCCACTCACAAAGACATGTCAGAGAAGAAAGCCTGGTTGAAATATTTGATTGTGCTAAAGAAACTTTTAATTTCCAAACTTCTGCTAATGGTCACCCCTTGTTTTGGAGTCTATTTGGGGTCAGAAGCAGTGCAAATTGTGCATTTGGAAACCACAAGTGACAGATATTTCTATAGTAAGAAAAGTCTTCCACTACCAAGGACAAGAAAATCCTTCTGAAAACTAGTAACTTTAGAAAGTGAGTTTCTTCTTAAAATGTATATGAAGTATAATTTTAAAAATACTACTCAGCTATTAAAAACAAGGAAATCCCAAAATTTGTGGGCAAATGGATGGGACTAGAAATGATCATACTGAGTGAGTTAACCCAGAAGCAGAAAGACTCACATGGTATATACTCACTTATAATTGGGCACTAGCCCAAAAGGCATGTCCCATGAAAGTCTTCACTTATCAGGAGATTGGGATATATGTGAGGACATCTTACTGAGACTCTAGGTAAAAGAACTATAGAAAATGAGGAAATAGAAGGACCCAGAGGGTTCTAGAAATCTACAAGAAAAACATCGTGATGGGTGGATCGGGGCCGAGGGGAGTCTGCTCAAACTATTGCACTAACCAAGGACAATACAAGCAGTAAACATCGAACCCCTACTCTGATCTAGACAATGTACAGGACATTCTCCACAGTTGAGTGGAGAGTGGGGACTGACTCTGACATGAACTCTGGTACCTCATATTTGACCACTTCCCCATGGTGGGGAGGCCTGGTGGCACTGAGAGGAAAAAAAATAAGCACGCTACCAAGATGAGACTTGATAGCCTATGACCATATAGAGGGGGAGGAGGTCCCCCTCAGTCATAGACCTAAGGGAGGGGAATGGGGTGAAAGCAGGAGGGAGGGAGGAACAAGAGAATACAAGTGATGGGATAACAATTGAGTTGTAATATGAATAAATTAATAAAATTAAAATTTAAAAATACATTGCAAAAAGAATAAACAAAAACCACTCACTTTGGAAAGGCCTTTTGTAGTGTTTTTGTTTTGGTTTGGTTTGGTTTGTGAGGTTCTCTTTTGAGACAGAGTCTCATGTAGCCCAGGCTGGCTTTGAACTTACCGTGTAGTTGAGATGGTTCTTGAACTCCGTGTAGCTGAGATCTTTCCATCTCTGCCTCCCAAGTGAGGGGACTAGCAGCATGTGCACATACCTGATGAGAAGGTTTTGTTTAGGAGCCACCCACAGGCAGCCCGAAGAAAGTCTATGGAGGCATATTTAACCTCAGCTTAGCATAACATCAGATGTGTGCCAAAGTTTACACAACCTGGCCCCGTCTGGGAAGGCCTTCTCATCTTTTTTGATGTTATTTAAACTGACAAAGTTGGACTTCAGGAAACAATTATGGCTGTAGTTCACCCATGTAGGAAATAACCACACACCATATGATTAAATCAAATCTATAGATTGGGGAAGGAATCACCTTAGAATAGAGATGGCTGATATTCATACAATAAATAATTAAAGGAACCATCCTGAGAATAGAAGGAAAGAGAAACCTTCAGGACTGATATCTTGAGCTGGGAATTGGGATACCCTTGAAAACCAATCTGCCATGCAGACCTTGACATTCTGGGTCTCACTGCATTTCACTGCTGATTATTTTTTAAAATTCCACAACTTGGATAGAAGAACTTGGCTCTCCTCTAGGTATAGCAAAAACAAAAAAACATACAAACAAAACCCATGTTTTTTTGTAAAGTACTTAGAACAGGAACAAAGGAATCACGCCTGGTTTGGTCATTTTAAAGTGACTTTCCTGATAGAATCAAAGCATGAGGGACTTAGTTACGATGCCAGCTTAGATTGACTAGGCTCCATGCAATTGACTCCTGTCCTCTCCCTATCATCAGCAAGTCTCCTGAACAGATTCCAACACTTCCCTGTCTAAATTTTAGTGGAGATCGTCTTCTTGCTCTATGCCTACTACACATTGAACAAGATAGTGAATGATGCTTCCTGGAGTCAAGTCTGAGTCTGAATAACCCCAGAGACAACATATATAATGGCAGCCTGGTCATCCACTTGAATGACCAACTCTCGAGCCTTACCACTTCACACAATCCCATCCCTCAGCCCTTCTTCCTTTCACTCCTCCCAAACCTCTGATAATTTTTCATAACATTTCATTCAGCCACACCCATGGAATCTTTTTATGGAAATGTCTATCATATTGGAATATGATTTTTATATCATACTCACATTGAGGTTTTTTTTTATTTTTTTTTTTATTTTTTTGGTTTTTTTTTTAATTCTCTAAGAAACAATGGGGGGATTTGAATCTCCAAGATAAACAAAAGCAATCGTGCTAGAATCATTTTATCTGAAGTATTAATCAAAATAGTATCTAATTACTAAGCTGTAATTCATTAGTTAATATGACATCATTGGTAAAATATAAACTGCACATA
This sequence comes from Acomys russatus, assembly GCF_903995435.1. Lineage (NCBI taxonomy): Eukaryota > Metazoa > Chordata > Mammalia > Rodentia > Muridae > Acomys > Acomys russatus. Next base: position 28,307,525 of record NC_067169.1, read on the forward strand.
AACTTTCAAAATATAAGCCATATTTTCTGTCACCAATGAAAACCCACTTAGGAGAGTCCCCAGCTTCCCAAACATACTCATAAACCTTACTCTCCTAGTGATTTTTCTCTTGCTGCATAACAAATTAGCCTCAATGCATCAACTTAACAGCTCATAAATCCATGGTCTTAGAGTTTCTGTGGGTAAGGAGTGGATAAGGATGCTCTCGAAGACTGCAGTGAATCGACTGAGGCTGCATTCTCATTTGACAACCTCAGTTCAACACCCACAACCTACATTAAAATGGAAGGAAAGAACTGGTTCCATAGAGCTGTCCTCTGACCTTTCATACATGTGCCATGACATGTGTATGCTTGCACACACACACACACACACACACACACACACACACACATTTTATTTTTTTTCCTTTTTTTAATTAATTTATTCTTGTTACATCTCAATGGTTATCCCATCCCTTGTATCCTCCCATTCCTCCCTCCCTCCCGCTTTCCCATTATTCCCCTCCCCTATGCACACACACATTTTAAAATACAAGATATAAATGTGTAAGGCTCTCTGACCCTTGCCAACTTTGAAATAATAAGCTTTTGTGCTGTGTGCTGTCATCTGGAGAGGGCTAAGAATGAAGTTGCCGGGAGTTTATGGCAAGTGCTTTTACCTGCTAAGCCATCTTGCTGGACTTCTCCTTTTAAATCTTATGTGACACACATAGGTTTATCTTTATATTACTTTCTGTTGTGGTGATAAAATACCATGACCAAGGCAACTTATCAAAGAAAGAGTTTATTTGGAATTGCAGCTCTGTCAGGGGAAGTGAGGGGAAGAGGAATCAGAACAATGGGTGTTGGGTGGCGGCATAGAACCAGACAGGAAGCTAACAGATGGCATCTTCAGCTGCAAACATAAAGAGAATGAACTGGAAGTGGCTTAAGGCTATGAACTCTCAAACCCTGACCTCAATAACACACTTTGTCAAGCAAGATCATACTATCTCTCAGAACTGGGGACCAAGTGTTCAAATACCTGAACCTATGGGGGATATTTTTTATTCAAATAACTTATGAATCTTGGTTGTGTGTGTGTGCAATACCAAAAAAAAATAGCTATGCTCTTTTTTTTCAGATTAGGAAACATTTTCACTTAATAATTAACACACACTTTTCGTGTGTGTGTGTGTGTGTGTGTGTGTGTGTGTGTGTGTGTGTGTGTGTTCGTTTTGGTTTAAAAACTAAAAGCACTAAAACAGAAGAACCTTCCCATTACAAAACAAGGGAAAGGGAGACTGGAGGAAGAGTCCAGACTTGTTTGTAAAATGAGAAAACAAGAGGGAAGGGGGTGGATAGTCTCTCTCCTCCTCTCTGAAGCTGTAATCATCCTGCCTTAGCTCAGACCTTGCTGATTCCACACCCAATTCACATTCTCTTCCCAGATGCCCCTGACTTCTGAGACCTGATGGGATTATTCATCCATGAAGTGATGTAGAGGGGTAATTAGGGAATGAGCTCTACTACCTACTACTCGGTTCTGGTCCCTGTTTCACCTCTTATCACTTGAGTAATTTATTTCTCTGATTGCTTCGTGGCTATAACGTAGCTTTGTAAAAATGCCTACTTTGAAGAGTTAATAGGATGAAATGAGTTGCAACATACAGGAAGAGCTTCTAATCGTAGCTAGATATATTAAGCACTTCCTAGGGGGAATTGGTCTACAAATTTTTTGAGCTCAAATGTCTGATACATTTCCATTTAGATCAACAAAATTAGTCTAGACTCAATCAAAAATTGTATCATATATTTTCATATGTGACAATGTCGTGTTGGTGACCTTAACACTACCTGTTTGTCTCTTACATTTTCTCTTATTAAAAAAAAAAACAAACACAAAACCAAAAAAGGGGGTGCTATGGCACATGCCTTTAATTCCAGCACTTTGGAAGCTGAGACAAGCGGATCTCTATGAGTTCAAGGCAAGCCTAGTCTACATTGTGTTTTTTCTTTGATTGCTATTATAATTGGTGGTGGTGGTTAGTTGAGGGTTTTGATGTTGTTGTTTGCCTGTTTTCTAAATTGAGAGATAAAGAAAGGAGTGAAGTTGTGTGGGAAGAATGTGGGAGGAGTTAGGGGAAGGGAAATGGGATCAGGACATATTGTATGAAAAAAGTCCCAGTTTTTAAAAAAAAATGAAAGGAGGAGGGAAAAATAAAGGCCACTTTTGCTCATCGCTAGTCCTAGTTACCCCCTAAGCCATACTAACTTATTATCAAAGGCAAGAAATGTACTGAATGACCCAGAATATTCATCATGACAACAGTCTAACAATGGTAAGATTGCAGGGCATAACTGTGCAATTTTATTCTACATTCTACTACTTTCTTCATATACAAAGCACATACACTCTTGTTCAAAATACAAAGAAATCAAACTATGTCATGCCCACCATGGGTCATCCTTCCTTTACCCTTTCCTTCCCTCTATTTCTCCAGAGACTTATTGTGGAGGCCTCTTATTACCTGAGTGCCTCCCTGCATACTCAGTCCTCACTCACTTTAGACTGCAGTTTAAAAGTATATATATATATATATATATATATATATATACCATATATATTGAGTGTTTATTCTGCCTAATGCTATTAGCTAAGAACAGCCAATGGGAGTTATCAGAGGACTGTTGTGTTTTAAACCAATTCCATAATATAATGAGTACCAATATATTGGTAGCTAAGTTCAGTTTGACATCTTTCTGTTATAGTATCCTTCATATGCTCATGTCAATGGTATTCTGTTTGTTTGTTTGTTTGTGATCATGGGCTTGAAGAAAAGTGGGGAGGAGTATATGGAAGGGCTTGGAGGGAGGAAAGGGAAGGGAAGAATGTTATAATTTTGACATAATCTCAATGATTAAAAAAAGAATTAAAACAAAATCACTCACATTCACAGCAGCAAATCATCATTGCTACACTTTGACCAGGCAATTCAATCTCATGTTTACTTCATTTTCTGTCTCCCTAAGAATTTGAAATTGGAGCCATGATTATGGTCCCAGTGATTAAAAGCATTTAGCCATTGTAACCCGCAGGGCCTGAACGAAGCTGTGAAATCTGGTGATTGTTCCTGGGTTTGGGGCTATAAATAACTCCTGCTATAGCACCTCACTGCTCACTCTGTTTGCTCTCAAACTCTGTTCACAGCTATATTTTTGTCGTTGCTCTACAAAATCCCCCACCTACTACTCTGTCTCTGCAAAGATTGGTTCAAAGTGGTGCTTCTCAAACTGTCCTGCACAATGCATCCCATTAAAAATCAGATTCTGTTTCAGGTTTACAGCAGGGCGGCCTGAGAATTTGCATTCCTAGCAAGCTCTCAGATGTAGTGATATAGAAAATAAAGTATTTTTTCTACTTTGTACTCTTACTCAACAATTCTATAATTCTCAATGCGTGAGGAAAAGCCCTCCCCTACACACACACACACACACACACACACCACACTACTCAGTTCTATGAATGGATCTCTAGTGAATACCAGGTCAGTGCCATCTAGTTCAACTCTGGTATTCTCTACCTGAAGGTACCATCAAATAGTGATAGATAATTAGAAATTAACAGGCTTTAAGGTCATTGAGAAAACACACACACACACACACACACACACACACACACACACAAAGCTTCAGAATCCACCCTTCATGAGCCTGTTAACACACTAATTTTAAGGAAGTAAGAAGTTTTACACTTGATCCTCCTAAAGACTTAAAATGCCATCTGAAAGCATGGGCATGAATTAGACGAAAGAGAGAGAGAGAGAGAGAGAGAGAGAGAGAGAGAGAGAGAGAAGAGAGAAGAGAGAAATGGAGGAAACAATACTTTGTTGAGGCCCACCATGGAAACATTATTTCCTCCTGGCAAGACAGGGGGATTTGGTAGATGTAGTTTTTCTTTCTTTAATTTACTTTAATCTGCTCTGTTAGATGGCATTTGCTCAAAAGAATGCCATCTGAGTCCCATCTCTAGCCCTGAGTAGAAATATAGCTTTCTGAACTACAAAGATGCTTATAAGATTATCATCTTTAAAAATAAATAAATAAATAAATAAATAAATAAAATAAAAAATTTAAAAAAAAATAAAAAAGATTATCATCTTGTGGTGGAGGGGTGGCTTTTTGATTTACTCAGATATAATCATGCCCTGCCTCCCTTAAGAGTTAGCCCAAATGAGGCTGTCAATCACCTGAACAGGAAAACAGCCCTCAGGAAAGCTGTCTGTTCTAAAGACTAAAGGAAATAGTATAAGGACTACCTAAGTATGTTGGTTGGCAAGATGGTCTCCATGACCATTGTTTACTTTCGTCCCACAAAAGTGTTTTCCTCTTTGCTAATCCCTTTGACACCCTTGGGGATGCCTATTCTGTAATAATCTCTCTCTACACCATTCTCAGTGTCTTTTCAGACTTCATTTGGTGGTCCCACAAAGATAAGGTCCCCTAATAATTTCAGATTGAAGGCTTATCTTCACCATTCTGCACCACTTTCTGCATGCTAAATAGTATCATGGGTGGGCTGTGCTTGACAAACTGGCTGTAAATGAGGGTTTCCTGAGGCTTTTACTGCAGTCTATTCATTTGCTAGAGCTCGCAGAACTGAAGGAACTGCAAACATGGACCTTCTTAGGAGCGCTGAGCATCTGAGGACAGAAGGAGTGCAGGTCTAATGAAAACCAACCAGTTGCATCCTTCTGTTGAGTAGGCTGGGTTTTTTTTTCTCATAAATCCCTATCAAAGTGAAAAGAAAGCAAGCTGAGCTGTTACTTATGGATTTGAATCAGCAAGAAACCCCAGTTGCAAAATCCTAAGTTTCTTCTTACAGGCACTAAATTGAAAGTCAGAGTTACAGGCAGAGAGAAAATTATTTTCCTCCCAAAGAAGTGATAATTAATGATGACTTGATGTTCAAAAGCTCAAACTGGCTTGAGTAACTGCTCTGGATATAAAAACCATTTGCAAAACACCAGTGAAAAGGAGGAGCTCTGCAACTCTGTGGCAACAAGAAATCAAAGACATTGTGAAAGGAAAAGCAAACATTTGCATGAACAAACACTGAAGGCAAAATTACAGGACCAACCTGGGTGTCCAACAATACAGAAGTGGCTAGGAGAATGTGGAGTACATACACAATGAAAAATGCTAGCCACAATAAAGAATAAAACTATTTTGTTTGCAGGAGAATGGATGTAACTGTAGAGCATCATATTAAGCAAATTAGACCAATCTCAGATTTTATGCAGATACATGAAACCGTGTGTGTATGTACAGTGCCATGATTGCCCCAGGAGCTGAAGATAGTGCCAACCTTGTCTACTCCCTTAAACTGAGAAGTGGCCCCCAGAACATAACTAGGGAAGCAGAAGGTGAGCATCATAGGCACAGACGTCCACTTGAGCCTCACTTCAACTGAAGAATGACATAAGTGTTTTTCTGAGAGCTAATATAGCCATCCTGGCAGGATAGGAGATATTCTAAAGACATGTGTGCATCTCTTCCTTTGGTTGTCAGACTATTGAAACAATGAACCATAAGAAACTAGAATTTCCCCCAGGAATCTCACACTGTGAGAAGGAAAAAGCTGAGGCCCTGGTGCCAGACAGACAGGAAGCTTGTCTGCAGGAAGAAACTTCACACAGATCTAACAGACCATTTGTCAGTCTACCTTGCAGGAAAGACTGGACCTCAGACAATGATGGGTAGATGATGTCTGGGACCACACCTTGACAGAGTATTTAGTTATGCATACCTCTCACCTTCTCTGTCAACCTAGACTTCATGCAGTACCCCAAAGATGAACTTGTGTAGGGGTCACTGGACTTCTTTGTTCCTCTTTCCAATGGATATCCACTGAGCAACGCTCCTGTTTCTACTTTTTAACTGCTGCTTTGTCTCTTTAATTGCCCTACTGAGGATAGGTGGATGACACTGGTTTGTTAGTGCTGCCTATGCTTTGACTCCAGCAACTCTGATAACACTAGCAGCAGGACTCACATTAATTGTTAGTTTTAGAAATCTCTGATGGGGGGCCCAGTGCCTTGGGCGTTGAATGGCAACAGGATGAGAAAGAACTTGACTATTTCTGTTACTGACAGAGAGCGAGTAATAGAGTTTTGGAACCACATAAATTAGTAATAAAGTCGTATTATAAAAAGAATTGATAAAATTCGTTTTATAAGGAAGCTTAAAAAGCACAAAAACTCATTTAGGAGATGATTAAACTGGGCCAGCCAGCATATATGAAGACGTTTTATTGATCCTTACCACAAATAAGGAAGGAAGAGAGGGAGTGGAGGAAGAAAGAAGATGGATGTCAGATTAGTGATATAAAAGAAGGCCATAGACTTGGGTGTAGCCTTGTAAGGTGAGTGAGTACAAGAATTCAAGGACAGCAACAACCACATAGTAAATTTTCGACCCACTTGAGATGCTGTCTCAAAATAAAGTAGGACTGGAAAGTATTTAGCTGATAATCTTATAACTCTGGCAAGTTCCTGAATACGTTATATGCATGTCAATTCCATGCATTCACATATCTTGGCTGGAGGCAATTAGTTGCATAGTTCAATTTTCCTTGCTTAGCAAAGAGAAACACTCCTAAATCAAGTCATAGCCACAATATTCCCCCACTACTCCTACCTCCACTCCTGGTTTCTTGGTTTGGTTCCATGTAGATCACTGATGTATGTTTTTGACCCATTCCTCCTTCACACAGACATTGCCATACCATACATACATACTATATGTGTTAGTTCCTTCTCTCACAGCTATGATCAAATATCCAACAGTAAGCAGCCTAGGGGAAGAAGAGTTTGTTCTGGTTTACAGTTCCAAGGTAAACAGTCCATTGTAACAGGAAAGCAAGGGGAAGAAGAGTTTGTTCTGGCTTACAGTTTCAGAGTATACAGTCCATTGTAGCAGTAAAGCATTATGGCAGGCAGGTGAGGCAAATGGTCATATAGAGTCAACAGTTGGGAAGCAGAGAGATGGATAGTGATGCTCAGCTCAACTTCTTTTCATTCAGCCCAGCTGCTCAGCCCACGGAATGGTGTCATCCATATTTAGGTGACTCTTCTCATCTCAGTTAGCCCAATATTGACAATCCTAACAGTCACACCCAGATTTTTATATCCTAGGTGACTCTAGAGCCTGTCATATTCACAGTCAATATTAATCACTATAAGGAAGGCATTTTGTTTCTAAGGGTTTTTTTTTTTCTTCTCAATGTGAAATGTTTGGAGCTAAGGAATTCTCAAGCTGTCAACTCATGGTGCCATCTTAACCAAAATTTGCCCATTTTCTCTCTAAAAAAAAATGCCCTATCAGGGAAGAGGAAGGGTTCAGCATTGGAAATCGGGAGAAGATATATTCAGCACAAATAATATATACTAATGAAAAAGATATAAGAACAAAGTCATCCTGAGCATTAAAAACATGTACAAATCTCCTCTGTTCAATGTTGCACTTTTGTCTCTTTTGATATTAAGTATACATGCATGTGTGTGTGTGTGCGTGTGTGTGTGTGCATGTGTATGTGTGTGTGTTTCACATTAATAAAACTTGTTATAAAAATACAGCTGAGGCCGAGTAGTAGTGGTGCATGCCTTTATTTCCAGCACTTGGGAGGCAGAAGCAGGTGGATCAAGACCACCCTGGTCTACAGAGTGTGTTCTAGGACAGCCAGGGCTACATAGAGAAACCCTGTCTAGAAAAAACAAAAAGAAAAATACAGTTGAACAACTTGTTTATACACAGAAGTAAAAGATAACTGTGATTACAACCAAGACTGTACAGGTCAGCAAGATGGCTCAGTGGATCAAGGCATTTGGGGCTAACCCTGACAGCCTAAGTTTAATCCTTGGGACCCATATGGTAAAGAAAGCTGACAAGCTGTCCTCTGACCTCCACTAGTAATATGGCACGGGTGTTCACACACCTAGACATTAACTAAAGAAATCAATGTAATTTTCATTTTAAGAAAAGAACCAAGGCTATAATAAACCATGGTAAAATGACTTTCAAAGTACATTCTGTGATTTATGAGCAGTTGTGCTAGCGGTATGATGAGGAGGACATGGAGAAATCACTAAAAATATGTGACAGCTTTTGCTTTTCATTAGTGAAGAAAGGATGAAACCAGTGTAGGTTCGGGTAGAGGAGCCACAACTGCCAATCAATATTACCATTGAATTTGTTACCTTTGTCATCATTCAAAAAATGGATTTTACTTTGTGATTTTCATATACAGAATGGGATGTGGTCTCCTCTCTGGTGACAACTGTTATCCCTTTGCCTCTAACTGCCTGGCTCTACAAGATGCCTGTGTGGGTGAGCCTAAATGGAGGAGAAAACTGGATAGGTTCGATCGTGGGTGTACTTTTGCAAATGTGGTATTTCAGCAGCCTGGAGAATTACCAAGGCAAAAGAAATGATTCTGCAGGCAAGTTTAATTACTTTTAAGCAACAAGCAATCCCAAGTCTCGGATGAGGTTCTTCTTGAGTTTCCCAGGGCTTTAAACAGGTTACTTTCACGTGGAAATCATAGCATGGGGAAAAGAATTAGAACTGATTGGGAGTCGCTCAAAGTTTTTGAAAATAGAGAGGTATGACAGGATTTTTTAAAATATTCATGGCAGTGGTTTTGAATATAGCAAGTATAAGCTTTGTGCTGGCTGAACTCACTTTTTGTATGAGTTTCTGGGGTTGCATGTATACAACTATTTTAATAGCTGTTACAATGGTCCTCAACTGGGGATGATTTTGCCAACACTGCTGCAACGAGACACTTGGAGTTGAGGGGAAAGCCCTTTTTATTGTCACCACTTGAAGTATGAAGTGCGTAGAGGATGTTAAACCCCACCCCCCATATACAGACAGCAAAGACTCAACCATGACACTCCTGACCTCACCTCTGAGTGGTTGAAGGAGATCAGACTGGAGTTCCTGACAAAGGCCTGGCCCATGCTGACCTTGTAAGAACCTTCCTGAACTTTTCTGGTATCAGGATCTGGAATGCATGTGGCTTTGTTACCATGGTTACCTACATGTATTGTTTTACTTGCTCGTTGTATGAGCACTTTTCATATAGGAACACCTGAACTAGCAATGATTATCTTTGTCATAACATTGTTTTATTTCTTGTTTATGAAGAGGAACAGGGTTCACTCTGCCAGTGCAAGCAGTATAAGCTGCTGACACACACATAGGCAAATCTGTTACCCAACACAAATATCACTGGAGGAAAGGGAAGATTTGACAAGAACAATACGTGGGAAATTACTATCATACACTTGGTGTCACAAGAGTCCTGATTCACTCCATAAGGAAAGCACTGCCCCAAACAATCCTGCCAGTGTTTTAACTTTGTTGGGAAGACATGAACAAATATCTATCCACCCCAGATAGAGCACTGACCTCAGAAAGCAAGGAATCCCCCCAAGTACATTTGATGAACTGGTATTCTGTTGAGCTTGTAGGAGATTAAACAAGGGGCTACTAGTAAGAAGGTTGGAGTCTCCAAAATACCTGCATCATTCACTGCAAAGCCCCATCCACCATGAATGGTGACCTCATGGAAGCTGCATCATGGCCTCCCATTTTCAGTTGCCCTTCTACCTCCTATATACTCTAGCATCTTCCAAGATTACTTACAGCTGGGAGGGCAGGAGAGATTGATATATAACAGCCCCAGGTGGAACCTAAGACCCTTTTCCAACTTCTACTAAGGAGTATCAATAGTCCATTGCCCTTACCAGAGATCTGTCACTGTTTTGTTCTATTCGGTGTCCATAGATACTGAACAAGGTTATCTCTTCTCCCAGATGGTGACAGGAGGATTATATCATGCCCAGAGGAACAAGTCATCTTAAAATATCTGCAAACACGTGCTGGATCACTAGCTGAACAGGATCTCCTGTAATCAGTAAACCTAGGCCATCTAGGCAGCCAAGATCTCATTCCAGAGGAAAGAATTGGAGATCTAGCTGGTAGTAGACTACAATGTTCCACTCTGAGCATTTTCATAACATAGATGCTGGAGTTTGATATGAGATGCTCAACTGCAAAGAATCATATAAATATTGGACATGCTTAAGCCTATAATAGCAGACATTGGGAGGCTGAGGTGGGAGGATTGCCACCAGTTCGAGGACAGCATGGGTGATATTATGAGTTCCAAGTCAGCTTGAGCTACAGTGTAAAACTATGTCTTCAGGAAGAAATAAACAAATAGACAAATATCACATCAATGTCTAAGAAATTTATAGGAAGATTATATGCATCTGGTTGGGTTTGTTTATGTTGTTGTATTGTGTTTGTTCTACCCGTCCCTCACTAAGACAAACTTAGAAAACTTCAACCTCCTTAGGAACCTACTTGTAGAAAAGTACAGAAAGACAAAACTAAGGGAATATTGTCAAAACTATGGGAGCGAGAAGAGAAGGTTCAGGCCATCTGTGGGTGTTATAAAATCTCATTATATAGATAGCTTGTCTGCTTCTGTTTCAAAATATATTAGATCATCAATTAGCATTTTGTTGCCAGTTGATATTTATTAGGAACTTAATGGAACCTAGCATTTGAGAACATGTCATGCATATTTATTCCAAGCAAGTAAATACGTAATGAAATTGTTTCTGTGACCTTTTTCAAATGCCATGATTTGTCACCCCTCATGAAATCTAAATATCCTTTGTCCTGGTTTTAAATTGTGTTCATCATTGAAAGAAGGCAAATGGTTGAAGCGACAAAATTCAAAGCTATGAGGAAGGTAGACAAGCTTAGATTCCAACCCTTGCCATCTTGAACTACATATAGCAAGGATGCATTTTCTTAGGGCAAAGACATCCAAATTTCACCCCCAAGAGAACATCCTTCATGACACCTTACCCCCAGCTCTTTGCTTTCTCTACTCAGCATCTAAGGAAATACAAGGAAATCAAATGCTTCTAAAATCCAATTTGGTTGTGGGAAGGCGTATGTGGCTCGACTAGTCGGCCACTTGCTTAGCATGCACAAAGTCCACAGAAACAGGACATAGTAGCTCTAGCTTGGAATCCCCAGGAGGAGGAGAGAAGAGAATAAGGAGTCCAAGGTCATATAGAGAAGTCTAGGCTACCCAGGACTACATGAGAAAAGCAAAACAAAACAGCCAAACACAGATCACTCCCACTGGGTCACCGTGGTCCCGGCCATTCTTCTCTAGTTCTATTCAAGCAGTAGTCTTCTTATCAGCCTCCTTGATTCTGGTCTGCTTCTCCCCTATTTCTTCTTATGAAGCAGAATGATTCTCTTCCTAAGGAAGACAGACCATCTTACATCTCTGCTCAAAAGCTTCCAATGGCTTCCCATTTCACCCACCGACAACGATCTTTGCCACTCACTCCTCAGAGCCTTGTCACTGGCCACTCTCAACAGAAAAGCCTCCTTCCCTAGATAGCCACAGTTCATTTATTCATCAATGAGGTCTAGATCAGCCACCTTTCCAAGCAACCACCCCCACTGCCACAGCACACCATAGGTGCCTCTTTGGAAAAGGTTTTTCTTCATATCATTTATAACCCACCCAAAATATTCTGTTTGTTGTATATTGGCTTACTCTTTGTCCATCCACACACAAATAAAAGTTCTCTGAGGGTGGGAATTTGGAGCCATTTTATGCCCAACTATATTCTGAATGCCCAGAACTATACCCAGGACAATACTGATTGAATAACAAGAAATGAGACTCCTCTTCAAAAATGTTTATTTTGTTTCTAAACTATAGAAAGAAGCACAAGATAGACCTAATCACAAAAAAATACTAAGTAGGCACGGGTCTACACATATTACTTAATATTCACTTTTAGTAAAATTTATTTAGATAGGGTTCTTTGATGATGTTCTTTCATTAAGTTAGGGCCATTGGTAATTGTTAACCTGATAGGATTTGGAATCATACCTGTGAGTATGTCTCTGGGGGCCTTTTCCGGAAGAGTATAAGTCGGATAGGAATACCCACCCTGAATATGAGCAGTGCCATCAGTGGGCTGGGGTACCAGATGGAATAAAGAGGAGAAAGCAGACTGATCCCTAGCATCCAACTCTTTCTACTTCCTAAGCATAGGTACAAAGTAACCAACTACTTTACACTCCTGCCACCATGCCTTCCTGTGGTACCTTCAAACCATGTACCCCAGTAAACTCTCTTCCTTAAGTTGCTTTTGTTGAGTCTGAGCAACAAGAAAAAAAATTAATACAGTTGCTGAAGTACAAAATATTGTTGGCAGTAAGTTTGTCCATGCAGCATGTAAGAACATGTGGTCTCATGTTCCGAACAAGTGAAACAAGCTTCAGAAACATCATAATAAGTTTCATATTTTCAGACTCATTTCACCACCCATCAGTCCATCTTCTCTAAAACATGAGCCATATTGTGTTGACTTGCTAGGAAGAGGTCCAAGTCTTAGTTCAGAAGCAGGTTTCTATTTCTGAATGTGGCTACCTGTGTGCAGGATAGAGGTAAGAACATGAATGTGGCTACATAAGCTCTATTTTAAGGATTCTAGTAAATCAATTTAAAAATCAAATTGAAAACAATGAGATTCTATGATATATGGTATGTATGTGTGTGTGAATGTGCATATCTATGTGCAGTCATGACTTAAAGTATCCTCCTCCATGGCTCATTGTCATACTGCCTAGAGGCAGAGTGTCCTGGTTAGTTTTAAATGCTCACTTGACACAAGCTGGAGTCGCTGGAGAGGAAGGAGAGTCAATGAGAAAATGCCTGTATAAGATTGGGCTATAGGCAAGCCTGTGTGGCATTTTCTTAATTAGTGATTGATTTGGGAAGGCTAAACCCACTGTGAGTGATGTCATCCTTGGGCTAGTGGGTCTGGTCATGTTGAGCAATCCATGGGGAGCAAGCCAGTAAGCAGCGCCCCTCCATGGCCTCTGCATCAGCTCCTGCCTCTAGGTTCCTGCCTGCATGAATTCCTGTCCTGACTTCTTTCCATGATGAACAAGAATGTGGAAGTCTAAGCCAAATAACCCATTTCCTCCCCAGCTTGCTTCAGTCATGATGTTTCACCACAGCAATAGTAACTCTAACTAGAACATAAAGCATCTTATTTAACTGGAAGTTCATCCCTTTGCTGGGTTGATTGATGAGGGAATTCCCAGACTCCGCCTGTCTCCAAACACTCAATACAGCCATGCTCAATATCTTACATGTGTGGTCATGATTCAAACTCTGTTCCTTCCTCATGCTTTCCCAAGAATCATTGTTACCCACTGAGATGTCTACCCACCTCTGAAAGTACATAATTTCAATAATATATTTTATTTAACCTAGTATAATCAAAATCTTGTCATTTGGATAAGTTAACCAATAATAGAATGGTTAATGACGTAGTTGATGTCATTTTAGTGTCAACTCTTCAAACCCCTCCCCTTTTTTTCTTTTTTACTTTTACAACACATCTCAATTTTAACACATTTCAAGTGCTCAGTGGCCACGTGGAGTAATATTAGGCTATGATATCAGGTTATGCTGTGGAGCTGTGTGATAAGAACACATAAGGTGGGGCCTCACTGAGACAGAGACATCTAAGTATCCAGGGGAAATAAGAATGCAGGCTAGGGGACATCTGGAGGAATAGAACTCCATATAGACAGAACAGTGGGTGCCAGGCAATCCTCTGGAAGCATCCAGAGAAGTTCAAGAGAACCATAGTGGCTGAGGCGGAGGGGGGGCAGCAGCACAGAAAGTGAGAAAATGGAGGAGGCAAGGGACCAGTGTCAAGGTTTGGTGGGGCTTTCACATGGAGGCATAAAGAGATCTACATTTTACCAGCACATTCTGTTGAGCCATATGGCTGCAAACCTACCCCACCTCTTCCTCCACGTGCCCTGCATTCCCTCTGCAGGCTGCACTCAGCTGTATGGCCCTCCACCACACTGCTGAAAGACAGTGAATACCTCTTCCAAAGTGGCCCTTGCCCATCCCTGCTCAACAATTCTTCAGCTGTCAGGAAAATCACCAGAGGAAAGGGAAACAAGAGTTTCTGAACAATGTCTTCTATGAGGCAGATGCCCTGCAGAAATCAGGTACTCTTCCCTCATCAGGCTTTTCATTTGTTTAGCATTAAAAAAATAACTGCTTTAGGGAAATGATGACATTGCCTTTCATAATCTTGCCTCTGGGACCCCGAGACCAGGGGACCTGCCCTCTATATCCCTGCTGCTCAGAGGGGCTGGGAAGCAGCAGCCATGGCAGCAGCACAGGCTATGAGCATCTGTTGAATGCAGCGCTCAGGGCCCCAGTCTTCTCTTGCTGAGTGAATCCCAATTGCTTTCAATAAGCCCTCCCAGTAAATAGAGCGCTGATTTGAGTGAGAAAGCACACTCTAGACCTTTCAGCTCAGAATCCTCTCTGAATTGTTCTGATGACTGTCTGAAATGTCGTTGATGACTTAAAATGGTAGGAAGCATTTCTCATTGTTAATGATTGTAGAAGTTGACTGGATTCCACCAAGTGATTCTTCTGCTAACCTTGGGGTCACCTTGAGGCTGCAGTCACTTGGAGGGCCCGCTGGGCTGGAATTGACAAGATGTCTTATTCACTTATCTGAAAATGCTTTGGGACCATTTTTGCCCATTGGAAGCTAGAAACATCTAGAAACTTGGAGAGGCTAGAGCAGCCAAAGTGGCCCCTTGAGCAGCTGACAGTTAGCAGGACCTAATGGCAAATATGGTGACCTTGCGGTTTTGCCTGTTTTAAGCCTCTGCAAAATGTGACTCGTGGCCATTTCCTGGGAACCCTGGAATGGTCCGGGCCAGTATTTAATTAAAGCTTGCTTCACATATGGCTCAAAGACTGTGGTACTGGTCTTATGCTCGTCTGGTGGGATTAATAGAAGATGTCTAACAACAGAGCAACACACATAGAATATGTGCTCTCTATACAATGGAATGTTTCCCAGCTAGAAAAAAATGAAGTTAAATCACTTACAGGATCATGGATACAGCTGAAGATAAAAATCCATCTCAGAAAGACAAATAGCTATGTATTCTGTCATTTGTGGTTCCTGAATTTTCTATGGATATATCAAATCAAGAGAGGGGGAAAGAAAGAGGAAGAGAGAGTTATGAGGGTAGAAATGTCTAGGTAATGGGACCAGGGGGACTAACAGAGGGAGGGATGAGAGTAGGAAAGGTAAAGGTTTTGCATGGGGCTGAACTCCTAGCTGTCCTGGGGTACGTGCAGCCCAGGTGCAGGTTGGACATGCCTGACACTTTATGGGATCAGCCTCCTAACAGGATGGAGGCCTTGAGCTAAGAGCGGGTTTTCTGTTAAATCCACCCATCAGACACAGGGGTCTCTGAAATGATCTCTTGGTATGTACAGATGCTAGGCAAACGTTAAAAACAAACAACAACAAACAAACAAACAAAAAATGTGGTTGAGGAGGCTCAGTTAGTAAGGCTCTTGCCACAGAAAAGTCTACATTGGCTCTAGAGCAATGGAAAGCAGGAAATGGCCAAGGGATAGATTTGTCAGCAAAGAGACGTTCTTGTTGCTACTTCTAAAAGCAGACCATGATGTGGCCTTGATTGGCTAATCTTCAGTGGACAGGGGAGGGATGTGGGATTTTTTTTTTCTTTTTTTCTTTATTGATTTAGCTTGAAGCTGTCAGTTAAAATAGACTGGTCCTATCTGTTTCCTCCCTCCACTTTCTGGTCTGTAACTTAATTTAAGACATTGCAGAATTCTTCTCTTATCCTTTCCAAGGGATGAAGTGGCACCTTTTTTTAAAGAAAGGAAATAAGTTTCTTTCAACCTCCTGCCAAGAGAACAGGGGCTACTCAATTGCAGATGCACATCTCGGGCACAAGCAGGGAACTTGCCCAATGACATTCTGCCACACTGTATAGGTCAAAACAAGTCACAAAGCCACACTCGACGCAAGGGGAGTGGACCTAGACATCTGACTCTTCCTGCAGCCATCTTGAATCCACCCTAGAAGAAAACAAGTGGCACTTACAAAGCAATTGCCATGTCACTGCTAGTATCGAATTTCATCAATTCTGGAAGTTTTTATTTTGAAGTCATCATAGTCACAGTAAGTTATTGAGATGGTACAGAGATCATGAACATACATGTCTCCATTTTCCTACAATGATAAGCCATACAGAATTTTGGTAAAATATCAAAACCAAGAAACTGATCGTGGTTTGCTATGTATGTTTCATTTTATATTTCTTAAAAATGATCATGTATTTTATTCCCAGAACTTGGGAGACAGAAGCAGGAAGATTTCTGTGAGTTTGAGACCAACCTGCTCTATCTACATAATGAGGTCCCACCAGCCAGGGCTACAATGGTAAAATCGTTTCTCAAAAAAATAAAAAGACCATATCTGTATAATTAACTTATTTAATTAATTCTTATATGCATACTTAAAAAGTGTATCCTACTATCAAATACATCTAATAATTAGATATTTTTCTTTGTGATTCATAAAATAATGGTATGTCCTGTGATGTCTACATGTTTTATCTCTGTTTTTAGTCTGGGATTGCACATTATAGGCAAATGCTCTACCATTGAGCTACAAATTCAGGTCCCCTACTACCTATATATTTTGCATAAGAGTCAGTGACATGTTTATTACACATCAATCTGATAAGGAAACTGGAATATAGCTAGGCATAGTGGCAGGCCTTTAATCCTAGCATTTAGTAGACAGAGGCAGGTAGAGCTCTATTAGTTTGAAGCCAGCTTAGACTACATAATGAGTTCAGCCAAAGCTACATGGTGAGATCCTAAAAGAAAGAAACAAGCAAACAAACAAACAAACTGGGGTATAGAGTGATTAAGAAGCCTACTCTAGGATACAAAACTACTGGAGGACTGGTTACTAATGAGAACTCAGGAACAGAATTTAAATCCAGCCACTCTACCCCAGACCCAACATACGTAACCTATACAGCCCGGAAAAGTAACTATAGCCTGCACCACATTAGCTAGCAACCTGCCACTTTTCTTTTCGTTGCTATGACAAAATATAAAATGCACTTTAAAAAGTGGCAGGAAGCCAGGCATGGTGGCACACTCCTGTAACCCAAGTACTCAGGGAGGCAGAGGCAGGAAGATCTCTGAGAGTTCTGGGCCAGCCTGATCTACAAAGTGAGTCCAGGACAGCCAGGACTACACAGAGAAACCCTGTCTGGAAAAAGAAAAGAAAAGAAGAAAAGTGACAGGAAAAGACGATGTATTTTGGCTCACAGTTTGAGGATGTTGTCCATACAGCAGAAGAGGCAGAAGGATGGCAGAGTGTCAAGCAGCTGGCGACATTGCAGCCACACTCAGGAAGCAGAGGGAAATGAATGAAATTGGCCAGTTCACTTTCTCCTTTGCATTCTGACCTAGACTCCATTTGATGGAATGATGCCACCACAGTTGGGGTGTATCTTCTTTCCTCAATTAACTCAATCTAGAAACTCCTGCACTTGTCCAGAGGTTGTTCTCCATGATTCTGTATCCTATCAAGTTGACCACAGGGGTTGACCACTTCACTTTTTTAATTACAAAATCCTAGAAAACAGAGCGCTCACAGACATAACAAGTTTGCAAACTAATTGTAAGCCCTAAAGCATAAAATCCTGTTGTACCTGGCAGTTGGTCACTAAGCATCACACTATCACACTTTCTGCTTTCTAACACAATGAAACTACTTTCCTCAGTAGAAGACACTCAGCTCTGCATTTAATCAACCCTCTGAAAGGATGAAAAATGGGGGAAAAATGAAACAAAGAAAATGGAAAGAAGGTGATTCAATTGCTTTACATAGATAACTAACATAAATTCTGGAGACGGGCCATCAATGGACTTTAATTGGAAAACCATTTCAATCATTTCTTGTAAACGATCCTCATTTTTGCACTATTAAAATTTTTAGAATAAAAAAATAAAAGCAAACAAGAAAGCCTAGGGCTGAGAATGTCGCACTTGCCTAGCATATGCTAAGTCCTGACCTGTGCTTCCTGCACTTCACAAACCTGGTATAATGAGGGAAGTCTGTAATCCCAGCACTTGGGACATAGTGGTGGCAGAATCAGAACTTCAAGGTCACCCTTGGTTGTGTAGTAAATTCAAGGCCATCCTGGTCTACATGGGACCCTGTCTCAGAAAGAAAAAAATATGGGAGTGAGAGGGGAGAAGCAGAAACAGAAAGGAAGAAAGAGAGAGAGAGAGGAGGGAAGAAATGGTTTATTCTTTGGTAGGTTGGAGACAAATAGGATACTTTCTACAGAGATCATCACCAGGAAAGAAGAAATTTGTGTAACAACAGGGGTTAGAGGAGATGCAAGAAACAATTACAATTTGCAAGTCTAAACTTTGGCCCCTTTGAAATTCTGACCTCTGAGCTAACAAGCAAAATGCACTTCCCATCATCGGAAGAAATGCCTTCAGATGCCAGTCAGCTGGCAGTCTGAATTCAGTGCAAAAGACAGACCTAAATGGCTTAAGATGTGTGCGTTCTTCCTTTCATCACACGTCCTTTGATTGATGGGGCTGTTTTGTGCTTCAAAGAACTGTAGCTAAGTCCAGATCAGTTTGGATCCACTCCTGAAGTAAAGGGGGTGAGCTAGAGCAAACATCTGTTTATTACCCTGGGCCCCACTAAGCATTTATGAGATATTGCATCTTGTCTGGGCTGTATAGTCCCATAGTATATTTAAAGTGATAAGTTTATCTTAACTACTTATTAGCAAAATATAAAAGGGCCAAATACACAAGAATTTGTTCAGAATCAAGCTCCAGTTTGAAAAACTTGGAATAAAGATGGTGGTTGAGGACAATAGGATAAATAGTATTGTTTATCCACTACAATACTTGCCATTTCATCTTACTGAATTCCTACAATAAGCTCCAGGAGCAAATAGCCCTATTTGATAGAAGAGAGACAGAGGTTGCATAATTTATCCAAGGCCACACACACACATCTAATCAAAGGAACAGGGCTTTAAAAAGTTTTAACATGTGTGATGTCCTCCATAATTATTTCTTTCTCTGTGTATGTGTGTTTGTGTACATGTGAGGGTGCACATATGTCTACAGGTGTCTGTGTTTGTGTGTGCATGTACATGCGGAGGGAGAAGACAACCTCAGAGGTTATCCCTCAAATACTGTCTACTGTTTTCTTTTTTCTGAGGCAGAATCTCTCACTGGCTCGGAGTTCAGCACATAGGCTAGACCAGGGGCTGCTTGACTCTGCCTCCCCATCACCAAGACTATCATAAGCATGCATTATCATGCTTGGCTAGTTTTACATGGATTCTGGAGAGCCAACTCAGCGACCTACTAACAGAACCATCACTGCAGCCTTAGTTCCTAAATATGCAAATATAAACTTCAAACCATATCTGAACCAAAAGGTTTTGAGTAAGGAATTGGGTGGCCTCTATTTTATTAGGATTCCCATCCTAATTTGTAATGTTGTAGACCAGGTAATAATGGGGGTCCATATTCTGCTGTGGGGTCAGACAATGGCATTTTTGCAAAAGTTGCCTAGTTGGCATTAACTGCACAAAGGCAGTACCCACCCACACAGAGCCAAACAATTTTCTATCTTGTGAAAAGCAATGCAGTGTCTATAGTGCCTATTATTAAGTTCCCCAGCAGGCTCTGGGGTAGCATCCTATAATCAACTGCATTAGCTTCTATGCAGTGAAACACATGGATATTTACTCTAAATGAGAACAGAGATTATAAGAAGCTCTGGGACAACTGAAGTCAAATTTGCTAGCGAATCACTAATGAGAGAGGCTTTTGGCTTTTCAAAGCATTTAGGTCATGGAATTGTGCATAAGGAGTTATGAATACATATATTTTGTACTTCTGCACTTTGCAAAAATAGGATCCTGAATGATCTCAACCACTGGCAAACAAAAGCTCTTCCTTTTAAAAAGGGTTATTTCTCTAACCAGAGTTAAACTAGATGAATACTCCTTTTTTCAATATAGATAGATGATAGATAGATAGATAGATAGATAGATAGATAGATAGATAGATGATAGATAGATAGATAGAAAAATAGATACATAGATGATAGACAGACAGACAGATAGATGAGAGATGGTGGTATCATGCACTGGGCTTCACTTCTATGAGACTTTACCGCTGAATCTCATGGAGCCATTTCCTCAACTGAGGCTCCTTCCTCTCTGATGCCTCTAGCTTGTGTCAAGTTGATACACAAAGTCAGCCAGTACAATATGGAACCACTCATGAAGGATGGAATCATAAAGTCCACTGAATCTAACTGTCTGTGATGACAACACCCAACATGTCCCAGTGGTCCCTATTGCCTGCTATTAACACCTTAGTACAGTCCTACTGTAGCTTTGTCCACCATTACATCAGCATTAGTTCTCATGATGAAAAGAACACACGTGAACCTGATACATTACTTCTGAAAGAAATTGCGTTGTGAGAGTCCCTCCCTGCTTCAAGTAGCAATATCATGAGAATACTCGTGCACTCGGGCAGCTTTCCCGACATGACATCTGATGAGGAACCAAGGACCTCTGCATATGAGCAACCATCTTAGAATCTGGCTCTCCAGAGCCAGGCTAGCCCTCAGACAACTGTAGCCCTAGCTGATGTGTTGGCTGCAACTTCAGGAGAGAGCCAGAGCTACTCAGATAAAGTATTCTTCAATTTCCAGCCCACAAAAGCCACAGAACAGTAAATGTATATTCTACTAAACCAGAGGTGAGAGAGTCCTTTGTTGTACAGCAGTATAGAAAATCTATTCACTCCCGTTCATATATAAGGAATGTATTAGTTATCTTTCTTATTGTGATAAAAAAAAATCCAGCAAGACAATTAAATGAGGCAGGGCTTATTTTGACTTACAGTTTGAAGATACTATTCATGGAAGTCAGGGTAGCCAGGAGCATTAGGCAGTTGGTCACATTGTTTCTACAGTCAGCAAATGGAGGAAGATGAATGCTGCTGCTAAATTCTCTTTCTCCTTTTTCTTTATTCCAGGACCCCAACCCATGAAATGATCCCACCCATGGTTAGAGGGAATCTTCCCACCTAAGAGATAAGCCTGGAAGTTTTTTCTCTTAGATGATCACAGTTCTTGTCAAGTAGATACTCAGTAGTAATCGTCACAAGGTGAAACAAGGACCCCTGATGCCCTGGGACTCCAAAAGCCATCCCAGTCCATTCTGCTTATGTGGAGTGGGCAGCAGGTCTGTAGGTATCTTACCATCTTGGCAGCAGTTTCCTAGAAGTCCACATTTTCTCATAGAGATGCTTAGAAGCCTCTGGAAAAGACAACTTCAGAAAAGCAAGTTTAGCACAGATGTCATGCCTCTAGAAGAAATATGTCCATTTACTAGCTTTCCCCAAATTATCTTCTTTGTGGATTTTTTTCCAGAGAAGCTTATTTGTCCCTACAAGAGTGCAGTTTTCTGCACCATGTTTACTAAAACAGGAACCATGCTATGGAAAACCTGTTCTTAATAGCGTCTGCATTCTCTCAGCAGTTTTACTGCAGCATTGACTCCAGCCAGCTCTGGGGGATTGAACCAGGACTGCACCAGACACCAAAGCAGCAGCTGACCCCCTGCCTCCTTTATGTTACAAACAGTTTGGTTCCCTGCTAACGAAAAGTGTCTATTCTCACCAGCTGCAATTTACACACAGGATGCATTTCCTGTCTGAAGCCCCCATCTGACTCCTCATATCACCATATGCCATATGCTTATGTATTTTAGGTACAGATGGAGACGTTACTCATGTAATTCATCACATGGGAAGAGCCACAGGCTAGCTACTTTATTTCAGCTGAAATCTTAACTTCTACCACTGCTCCTGGTAGAAAAATACAAAATTAGAGTCTGGAAGATGGTTTAGTAGGTAAAGCTGTGCAAACCAAACAACCTGAGTTTAGTCCCTGAGTTCCAAACAACCGCCTCTTGAGAGTTGCCCTATGACACATGCACTCCCATGGAGAGAGAGAGAGAGAGAGAGAGAGAGAGAGAGAGAGAGAGAGAGAGAGAGAGAGAGAGAGAGAGAGAGAGAGAGGATGATTTATAAGCTTTTAATCCCAGCACTCAGGAAGCCAAGGCAGGTGGATCTCTATGAATTTGAGGACAGCCTGGTCTACACAGTGAGTTCCAGGCTATCTAGGACAGCAAAGTGAGACCTGTCTCAAAATGATGAATAAATAAATACATACATGCATACATAAATACATATTTTTAATCTTTGAAAAATCCAAAGCTGTCCATGAGAAGAATAGGCAAACTGTCTGCCTCCACTTAAGTTTTACTATAATCTTCCTTTTAATGATAAGATGAGATATAGCATAAGTGATAATGTTTTTTATTTTTTGAGATAGGGTTTCTCTTGTGTAGCCTTGCCTGTCCTGGACTCGATTTGCAGACCAGGCTGGGCTTGAACTCACAGAGATCCGCTTGCCTCTGCCTCCCCAAGTGCTGAGATTACAGGTCAGCACCATTGTGCCTGCCAGCATAGCTAACATTTAATAAAGTACACAAATAGCATAGTAGATTATTGCAAGAAGGTCTCGATTTTTTATCCCTTCACTCTTTGGGCTGAAATTTTTTTTGAAAGACTCTTCATTTGTTTCTCTCTCTCTTTCTTTCCCTCTCTCTCTTTCTCTCTCTCTCTCTCTCTCTCTCTCTCTCTCTCTCTCTCTCTCTCTCTCTCTCTCTCTCTCTCTCTCTCTCTCTCTCTCTCCCTCCCCGTGTGTGTGTGTGTGTGTGTGTGTGTGTATGTGTGTAGGGATGAGCACATGAGTGCAGTCCCAGTACCTATGAAGGTGAGAAAAGGGTGTCAGATCCCCCTGAGCTGGAGCTACAGATGGTTGTGAGTTGCTTGGTTTGATGCTGGGAAGCAAACTGGAGTTCTCTGCAGCAACAACAGCCCTTAACTACTAAGCCATTTCTTCTGCACCCCCTGAAACTTTTTTAAAAAATGGGACTTATTTCTTGTGCCTAGAATCTAGGATGACCTTTTAAGTTGTTTGACAACCATGTATCAAAAAATGATTATGTGTCAGTCCCAGCCATTGACCTCAAAAGGACTCAGTCTCTTTCTGCAGCTTTGAAGCCACTATGTGAGTGTGGGCAGACTAGCCAATGAGCAGCAGACAGGCAGTCAATCCCTAGAGGCAAGGACTTTGCCTACGTCTAACCACAAATGTGTGCATAGCACAGCAACAATAAAAGCTTTATTGTCTTGTATACTCAAAAGTAGTAAGTAGTTGGCCTCTATTGCCATTGAGTTTGGGATTGATTCGTTATACGGTGATACTGTAGGAATAAACAACTGACATGCACATGTCAGCATCTTTTTCTTTTTGTATTAATTTGCTAGTCTATGAGTCAGATGTAATTTAAGGATGTTAAAGGTTTGTACGTCAGAAACCTGAACTCCCGAACGGTGATATTGGGAAGTGAAGACAATTTTAACTAGTGGGACCAAGTGGTGAAATGTTAGGTCAATTGCAGGCGTGTCCATGGACTTGATTATGAGATGCTAGTGTCATATTACTCCCATAGTTACTTTCCAAGGAGAAGTGATGAAAACAAAGGGAAAGAGCTTCACCAGATACTGCGCCATGCAGTTTGGACTTCCAGCTCCCCAAACAGTCATCTAAATAAACATCTTTTCTTTATAAGTTAGCCCAGCTCTGGTATAATGTTACATTAACAACAAAGAGGATTAATGCATGTAGTTAAATTCCAAGTCAAAAATGTAGCTACAACATGTGTGCTCTCCATGTCTTGCCAGGAGGAGAGTCTAGACTTGGTGGGTGAGCCAAGTTTTCAGTAAAAAAAAAAAGGGGGGGGAGCTGGTGTGTTACTTTGCAGTGTGCAGACTTCAGACAGTAGCCAGGTTCCAATATACTCAAACTATGGTGATGGGGTTGAGTGACCCTCCTCCGGAGTTCCATGCAGTGAGGTCGTAGCAATGAAAATAACTTCACAGTTGGGGGGTCACAGCATAGGGAAGGCTGAGAACCAAGGCTCTAAAACCATTTGAGGGAACAAGTTTCTACACGTTCAATTTTCATATCACTGTTGCATTGCATGTGGCAGCTATTACATGTTTCATCTTCTTTTCATGAAATAATATGCTTGTTTGCATTTTTCTGAGTTATTCTTCAAGACTGTCCTGGGCACTGTGCTTATGAACAATCAGCCAAAAGAAGAAAGAAAAACATCAACAGCCATGACAAAGCCTGAACGTTTCCCTAATATATTCCTCTGTCATTCAGCCCAGACTCCTTTTCCTACTGAGTCCAAGTCCTCCAATAATCATTTGAAAGTAAAGGCAATAGAGAGAAAGCAATCTGCCCCACAATGAAGTTATCAGGCCACTTCTTGAAAATACCCGGTAAGACACAGACTAATCCTCTGGGATCTGCCACAGAATTGCATGATGGCCTATGTTCTCTGGCTGTCTGCCAGGGTTTCGTTTAATTCAAGGAAGGGACAAACCCAGAATGGTGGCCTGTGCCTTTAATCCCATCCCCAGGGAGGCAGAAGAAGCTCGGTCTCTATAAATTCAAAGTCCTCTAGATCTCTACATAAGTAGTTCCAAGACAGCAAGAGCTACACAGTGAGGCTCTATCTCAAAACAACAGCAAAACAAAATAGTGGGCAGCAGCCAGAAGATCCCTGTTGCAAAGCCTCATGACTGTTCCCCCAACAACTCTATTTATCACCTTTGATCGCATTGCCTTTGACCTTGGCAATGTTTTCTTATGTAAAGTT
Organism: Acomys russatus; assembly: GCF_903995435.1. Classification (NCBI taxonomy): domain Eukaryota; kingdom Metazoa; phylum Chordata; class Mammalia; order Rodentia; family Muridae; genus Acomys; species Acomys russatus. The sequence goes on from NC_067169.1 coordinate 28,332,373, forward strand.
TGCTTCCTGGTTCATTTTCTCCTGGCTATTTACTTGTAATATTACCTTCCCTTCTCAGTGATCCCAGACTCTAGGCCCTGCATTGGTTTATTGGCAGGGCTGACAATTAAATTGTCCATATAAATCCTGATCCCCATTTCAGAATGGAGGCCACTGCTTGATCTGTTTAACACTTTAAGCTTGACAGCAGATGAATGCGGAGTAGTTTGGTAACTAACTGTCTAGTTCAAAGAAAACTCCATTACCCCCAATTCTGGCCATTTCCAAACATGGAAATAAGTCAGAAGGTACAAATGGTTATCAATGGTGCCTATGAACACACTAGAAAGCATGATGGCTTTCATGCTTTCTCAGCATTGCAAATACTTGTAACAGAGTCCACACTAGCACCCTAGCTTTTCCCATGCCATCCCTCCCCTGTCTCCCCTTTACAATGGCCCCTTCCTGCCCTCTACACACTCTAAACTTACCCAGCTCACACGTTTCCCTGCCTCAGGCTCTCATTCCCATATAACGCTGTCATTTTGGTCATGCATTCTTGGTTCTCTCTCTCCCTCCCTCCCTCCCTCCCTCCCTCCCTCCGTCCCTTCCTCCCTCTCTCCTATCATGGCCCGCTCCAATCTGCTGACCATGTTTAGTTTCTCCCTGCTCTAAACTCTTCTAGATGCCTCTGACTGTACTCTCCTTCATATCTACAATAAAAACCTTCCCGTCAACTGCACCTTGGGTGCTCATGTTCTCACTTTATAGAACAACATTTTTTTCCAAGATTGGAAATTATTAAAAATACTTCTTTTTGCTCCCTACTTTAACACAAAATATTCTAAATCAGTAGTTCTCAACCTGTGTGGGTCATGACCCCTTTGGTGGGCGGAGTCACATATCAGATACCTTGCATGTCAGATATTTACATTACAGTTATGAGGTAGCAATGAAATAATTTTATAGTTAGGGGTCTCTACATGGTAAGTATTAAAAAGCAGCAGTGTTAAGATGGTTGAGATCCACAGTCTTACAAGGTTATTTTGATTCGTTAAGGTGAACTAGATGTATAAAACTGAGAAACCAGGGCTTGTAGAAATGTACATGGACTAAAGCAAGTGGGGGAGCAATAATCAGCCTCTATGCCAAAGATAAGCCTAAAATATGACCCTGTGCTTTCTAATGGCCCATTAAAAGAAATAAAATACAGTCTGTTTGATTCATTGTCTAAGAAAAAAATTGCTAGTAATCCTGAGGTAGTAAGTTTGACCCAGAACAGAGAGCTAAAAAAAACCACTCCTGCACAAGTCTTCACACAGAGCACAACTTCACTGCTAGTAGAACAATATGATCTAACATTCATCTCTCTTGTGGTTAACCAGAAATAAAATGATGAGTATACCAAAATGAGCATAGACAGCTCATTCTTAAAATAAGCATCCATTAATGGCTCACCCCTCTAGTTCCAGCATTGGAGAGACTAAGAGCACCCAAGTTGCCAAAGGTTCAAGGGCAGCCTAGGCTAGTGAGTTCCAAGGCAGCTTGAGCTACAGAGTGGAACCATGTCTCAAAAAAACAAATAAAACAAACAAAATAACTACACAATATGAGGCTAGGAATGGAGCTCAGTTGGTAGAGTGTTTGCCTAGCCTACAGAGGACCCTGAGTTCTATCCTTAGAGCCACATAAACTAGGTGTGGTGATGTTTACCTATAATCCCAGCAGTAGGGAGGTTGGAGGCAGAAAAGTCAGAAATTCAAGGACATCCTTGGCTACACAACTAGTTTGTGGCCAACATGAGGTACATGTGTGTGTGTGTATGTGTGTGTGTGTGTGTGTGTAAGTCTGTGTCTGTTGGTTTACATATATGCACCAGACTATTGTCTTTTCCTCATAATGCTTCATCCTGGGACTATCAGGCAATAGTTCTGAAAAGACTAAATAAAAAGAAATTCATCAAATTTGCAATGTGAGATTTTCAGGTTTGTGAAAAAGAATGTGAGGAACAATGAAATATAGCATTTACATCGCATTTCCTGTGAATATTGAGTCTAATAAAATAGAGTTGTGCCTTATGAAGTCTTAAAGGGATGGAGAAAACTGCATAAGGCTCTTTCCCAACTGGCTGCTGGTAATTCATTTCCATTATGTTGAGTGGAGCCTATAATAGGATAGATATAGGTGTAGGTATAGGTATAGGTTTATGACCCAAAAAAAAAAGGAAACATTAGAAAAAATGGCTTCTGGCTAACCCAGAGGTAAATTTCACTTAAGGGCTGTCTCATGTGTCATATATACAGAGTCCTATTTGTGGCCATGTGTATGTAGCTCTGTGGGAACCAAGAATTCCAGAGTCCAAAGTCATAAGAGAGCATCCTGGAAATAGACTCATCATTGAATCTTGTTTCCATTGCAAGATGAAGAGCTCCCTGGGGATCCCTTCCTCATGATGTTAGGGCTGAGGGAGGACCGTAGTCAGTACTTTTGAAGTTTAGAGTTGGACATCTTGTGGCCCTTTCCTACAAAAGAGCTAACTCTTGGAGCCAGATTGATGATTATTCATATGAGCCTCCAGAGACTGAATGAACCAAACAAATGCAAATGATGCCTCCAGTCAACATGCTGAATCACCTGTTTTTTCCTATCCTCAACAGAATCAAACTGCAGAGTGCACTAGCAATTGGACTGGCTAAAAAAATATCATCCTATTTCTATTGCCTAGAATTTCTCTCACCTAAAATCCATGTTCATGAAATAAAATGCCATGTACTCATAGAAACCTTGCAAATTATTGATGGAATGTGAGAACTATAGATGTAAGGCATCCAACAATGTGGGAAATGAGCTATCCAAATCTAGGTGGAACATCTCACTGAGAACTCTTGCTATATGCCCAGTCCATGAGAGGAATATCCACAGTGGCCACTGCTTGTGCTTCAAATGGTGCTGCTGATATCGTGTGTGTGTGTGTGTGTGTGTGTGTGTGTGTGTGTGTGTGTGTTGAGGTTGAGAGAGGAAGTGTGAGTAAGAGACTGGGAGGAGAGGGGAAGGGGAATTATATGCGAGAAGAAATAAACAAATACATCAGCACCATCAAAAAAAGACAAAATGCCTACCCCTAGAGGCACTGCAGATGTGGCTGCTGTGTTACATGTGCATCTCAGTGCTGTGACCTGTGAACATCTAAATGATGAGTAGCCTAACATTCCCTGAAAAAAGTAAGCCAGAGATGACCACCAACACAGTGCAGGCCTGGGTGGGGCAGACCCTACACAAGATGACCTCTGCCCTGTGCCATGATGCACAAGCTTGACATAGCACCCCTGAAACCACTCCTGAGATTGTCCCAGACATTCAGAGATTCCTGCTGCCACTAAGAAGAACAAATAAGTGGTGGAGAAATGGAAGAGAAAGAGAAACAGTAAGATATGGGCACAATGAAGAGAGGCAGAACTAGAGACTCGAGGGTAGTGAGGAACAGCCTGTGAGCAGCCAGTGATGCCACCTGGGACCATGGTGGGGTCCTGGCCTCTGTTGCCACTGGGGGCCACATTTGGGTCTGTAGCCCTGCAGCAGCAGGGGTCTGTTACCACCAAATGGCAGGTGGACATTCCTGGTCTGGGCCACCTCCATGTTGATGTCTGAGGGCTGTGCAGTACTGGCCCCACCCTTTGCCTGGGCATTATAGGAGAGATGACCTTATCCCTAGCCAGTTGCAGTACTAGAAAGAGGAGCCCACGCATTTGGGGAGTTGCGGGTGAGCCAGCCCCAGGATTATGAGTGTGGGAGACCTGGCCCTGGGGTCATAAAAGCAGGAGAGCTGGCCCTGATCCTCACCTGCTGTAGCACTCAGGAGAACAGGGCGCTGCACCTCACCTGAGCAACACAGTAGAGCTGATCTGGATGGAGGGATTGAAGGGGAGCCAGCCCCGAGGGCATGAGGACAGGAGAACTTCCCCTTGTCTGCTGTGCAGTGGTATAAACAAGGAAGAGATGTCTTCCTCCCTTCCCTCGTCCCTTACCATCAGAAAGCTGGCCCTGATGTCTCAAGAGTAGGAGACCTGACCCTGCCCCTCACCTGCTGCAACACTCAAGAGAGCAGGCCCTGCACCTCTACTGGGAAGCAGGGTAGAGCTGGTCCTGGTTGTGGGAGTTACTGGTGGTCCAGCCCTGAGGTGTTCAAGCAAGAAAGCCATCAGGCTGACCAGCTCAGATACCTCTTAGGCCCAGATCCAGGGCCTTGAACTAGCCTACCCAACAACTACCCCATTAATGAACAGCTGGAGTGCATGAAGGAGCCTGTCCTTCAGATCCAAAACTACAGAATCTCTATAACACAGGATAACTGAGAGTAGTCCTAGTATAGTTCCAGTATTAGCAGAGTAGCAGAAGCCAGAGGCCTCATATCAGACCAAGGAACATTTGAAGGCAAAAAGGTGTAGACAAAAGGGTATACTGTGGGACAGACTGTGACACACTACAGTTTCCACAAGACTTGTTTTGTTTTGTTTTGTTTTGTTTGTTTTTTGGAGGGGGGTATTGCAAGGGTGGAAGGCAGGTATGATGGAAGAGGGAGATGAGCAGGATTGAGGTGCATGATATAAAATTCAGAAAGAACAAATCAAAAGTTTTCAAAAATTAGAAAAAATGATAAAATAAAACAAAACAGAAAGCACACACCAAACAAACAAACCAGAGTTTGTTTTGTGTACACCTGAACATAAGACTTGCTCTTGGGTGTGGTTAATATACCCAGTGCAATTCTATTGAAAAAAAACTAAATTTTCCTTTGCCAGAGAGTATCAGTTGCAGATAGCTTCTTGATTAGAACTGGGACCCCATGTCTACTTCCCCCTCTCAGTGCTGGGATGCTTTCTGTATTGAACCTCTGCAGGTCTTATGCATGCTGCTACAGTCTTTATTATTTCAGTGTGCATCAGACTTATTGTGTCAGGAAGATACTGTTTCCATTTGTGAGTCTCTGTGTTAATTATCATCTAATGCAAGAACTCTCATGTGTTGCTCTTTCTCCTGCTAATCATAACAGCTCATGTACAGGAAATAAGCTCTCATCTTAGTGCGTGATGCTCAAACTATGATCTGCTGAAGAAATCCAGGTAGCTTGTGTATAATCATAATGCAACACTCCTGTATCTTCGATACTAGAACGTTCGTATGTGTGAGCAGATTGGGCAGGGCTTTAACAACCCTTAGAAACACTGAAAACTATTCCCAGCAGTGTTTTATTTTTAAGTTTTTAATATTTTTTACATATGCATTTATATTGGTACACATACATACAATACACTACCTATAGCAAGAAGAAGCCTGACACAATCAGGAATTATATAAATGTTACATTCTTAGTGTTTTGGCTGTTTGTATTTGGTTTATAATAAATGCTGCTACTCAGTTAAGAGGAAAAAAGTTTCGCAATTCTAGAATTCCCCAGCTTCAATATTCAATGTACAATAAAGTAAACTGAAGACATCATCTCAAAAAAAAAAAAAAAAAAAAGAACTCTCATATGAGTTGAGTGAGGCCCAGATCTATGGGGATAGCAATATGACATAGCAATTGTATTGCTATGTTTCTTTAGAAAGATAATAGTAATGACTTTTCCACTAGGTACATTACCTATCACATCTCATGTTCTTAGCCACATTAGCAATATCAGCTATGAGTTGCAGCTCTGAAGTTAGCCTTAAATATGATCAAAAAGTGATTGTTACTCCCATAACATTTGCACCACTATTTCACCAAATTATCTTTCAGGAAGGCCATTGCTATAGGTTGCAGATTTGTAGCTGGGTGACATTGACGGTTACCTTTCTCCCATGGTAATTTGCAGAGCACCTTCCTGCACTGTGAACACAACCTAGTATGGGTAAAAGTTTTACCTGGGTACCAGCTCAATGTTTCCATGTTTGATGACGTAAGTAACTGTTGTCTTCAGCAACAGGGCCTTAGCATCAGTTACTGAGAACAACCAATAGCCTTGGCAATAATAGCTTGTGATGTTTGGAAGAGTTCATGGAACCCCTTTTGATCAGCAATCCAACAAGATGTAACCCATTCCTGTCCCCAAGGTTTTAATTGAGGCCACATTCTTTCTTTCCAGCAAGAATCAGAGAAAAGCAGAGCCACCGGAAAGCATGCATTTGAATTGCCACTGTGTTACAAAGGGGAAGCAATAAGAGCTATGGCTCTCCCACTGGATACTCTATCACTTGATTTGATCACAGTTCCGGGACTCTTGTGAATCCCTGGGATCATTAATCACTAAACTGACTTTGAGAAGCTGAGAGATCACAAAGTCAGGGGCATTGCCTGAGAGCTTCAAGGTTTGATTTTAATTCTCTGGAATGCCACATGGAAATTTGAAATGGTTTCTTCTAAGTACTATGGTCATTATCTGAATGCATACTGGGGAGTCCCTAATGAGTTAGATTAAGAGCACAATGGACCACATCACATAAATGGAGCACTCCTGTTTAAAAATTAATAAGCTGGGAAATTCAGAAAGAGCACTACAGTGCAGGCCTTGAAAGCCCCCAGGAAGCAGAAACTGCCGTGCATCTAGTCCGGTTCATTTTCAATGATGAAGGAAAGTTACAAAGCGTATGTGAAAGGCAGATCTTTTTGTAGGATCAATTTTGTAGGAAGCTAGGGAGTACCAGGGACACTAGGCAGTGACATTGAGGCACATACATGGGGTAAGGTAGGAAAGTGTTGCCCTCAAAGATAAGTGTACCAAGTAAAACTCTGGGTCTGGTGGGCCCTAAGCAGAGTCCTGAGGGCAGTGAGGGATGAGATTTGCAACTATAAGGCATGTGGTTACACATTTTATGAAAATATCTGTTACATTCTAAGTGATTAGAACTTTTGCCAGACCTATTTAATAATAAACCAGGAAGTAACCTTTGACTTAAAACTGCTCTGTACTTAGCTTGGTTTGGTTTTGTTGACCTGCCTTTAAGACAGCATGGATTTTCCATGTAATCAACTGTTGCAGCCTAAACTAATGCACAGCTATAATATTAAATTATGTACTTCACTATGCACCTGACCCAGAGTAATGAAAGTGTGTGTGTGTGTGTGTGTGTGTGTGTGTGTGTGTGTGTGTGAGTGTGTGACAGAGAGAGACACAGAGAGAGAGAGAGAGACAGAGAGAGAGAGAGAGAGTGTGTGTGTGTTTGCGTGAAAGAGTGTATGTGCTTGTGTGTGTGTGCTTGTGTGTGTGTGTGTGTGTGTGTGTGTGTGTGTGTGTGTTATGGCAACAAATACTGAACACAGCATACAGGTTGAAAGCAACTTTATACAATAAGTATCCACCATAAATATTGTAAACACTAGGGATATAATGATGTTTTCTATGAATGTTTGCTTTCCTTAGTATTTCAGAATCAGTTGGAGTAAATAACTTAATGCCTTGTAAAAGTCTATTAGAGATTTCTGAAAAATATCCCTGATTCCTTCCTAATGATTCTTTCTGCGATGCTCGATAAACACAAAGCAAACTTTTTTCATTAGGGACAGACGCAGACAAGACAGACAGCCTTCAGGCAAGTGTAGGGCACAGACACAGACTCATACAACAGACATATTACAGGTGGGCCAGAAAAGATAAGATACAGAAAGATGGAAGACATGGGGAGAGAAGAGGAAAATTCAAATCTGGACTTGCTCTGGGTCAAACTACTCCAAGAGAAAGTGCTTTGGCTGCTTTCCTTAATGCCACACTGGCACATATTGGTGACTCTTGAGTTTATCACTAATGCATCTAAATCAATACATTTTGGTGCATTGTGTGAGAAATCGCTAATGTGTTTAATCTATGCAAAGGAGGGACAAAGTTCCAAGCAGAAGAAACAGAACTATATAGTCAAGAGAGTCCTCAAGAAATAGGAGATAGGCTTGGGGCTAGAGCAGAATAACCAGAGAGAGGACACAAGTGTGTCAGCACAGATGGCAGGGAAGGAAGGGAACACGTGTTGCATCATCACTCTGAGTGAGATGGGAGTCCCTGAAAGGGTTAAACACACAAGTGGCATGACCTGGGCTCCCCTCTGAAAGGATTCTTCTTGCTTTAGGTGGCTTACACACAGTTGAGGGAGACAGGATCTGATGACTAATTTGGGATGTCAATTTGACCAGATCTGGAATGAATTAAAAGATAAGCCTCTGGGAACACCTGGAATGGATTTTGTGGATCAGGTTATTTGAAATAGGATGGCCCATCCTAAACGTGAGTGATGCCTTCCAGTGGCAACCCAGATAAAAGGCAGGCTGCTGCAGAAAGCTTTGCTTATTGACGCATTGCTTCATGTCCTGCTGGCAAGTTTTTCTACTCTATTGGTGAGTTCATTTGTTGTAGTGCTGCAGCTGCTGCTGCTGCTGCTAATGATGATGATGATGATGATGATGATGATGATGATGATGATGATGATGATGATGCAATCATTCCCTAGCAACAGAATCCAGCTTCTTTGGGCTTCCAAGATGTGTTGAAAACCAGTGGCTCTGTGAGAATATCCCAGGCCTTCAGCGCCAGGTTGGAGCTACGGAGGCATTGAGAGAAGTTCTCAGCCCCTTCAGTGTGAAGTTAACCACTGTTAAACTACCCAGCCTATGTCATATAAACCACTCTTATAAATCCTTTTTGTAAGTCCAGGGGCTGGAGAGATGGCTCAGAGGTTAAATGTACTGATTGCTCCTCCAGAGGTCCTGAGTTCAGTTCCCAGCAACCACAGGGTGGCTCAGAACCATCTATAATGTGATCTGATGCCCTCTTCTGGTCTGCAGGGGTACATGCAGGCAGAGCACTGTATACATAATAAATAAATAAATCCTCTTTGTAATATATATTCACTGTATCCATTCTTTTCCTCTAGAGAACCATGACTAATGGTAGGGGTGGGGGAGATGACCAATAAGGAGGTAAGAAGATGGGCTAATAAGATATGTGATGTGTTTTTAACTGGCTGCCACCCCTGTCAGTTGAGAGAATCATCAATTTTAAGATATCCATAATTTGCTGGCTGAATGAGCAGAATATGCCAATGATCTGGGTGCAGAATGGGAAGGAAAGAAAAAAATCAAGGATGGACCCAGTAAGATTCCTTTGGTGAAATAAAATCCAATTTGGTCTGAGTTACTGGAACAAAGCAGCTGCCTTTTGTTGAGATGTGGAAAACTGAAAGCACACAACAACACAAGTGGCCATTAGAAAGCAAATTTTGGTTAGAGTTCTAAATCTGAGATCCCTTTTTACACACTCCTAGAGAGAAGTCATGTAGGTAGTTGGACATATAAGACCAAAGTCACAAAGTCAGGTGCAATAGTGGATGGCAACAATTATGTACTCCCTTCTTTCTAAACTACCAAACATTCTAAGCTCCACCGGAAAATGGCATTATCAGAAAAGAAGATTTATTTTTTTTTATTAATTTATTCTTGTTACATCTCAATGTTTATCCCATCCCTTGTATCCTCTCATTCCTCCCCCCCGCCATTTTCCCATTATTCCCCTCCCCTATGACTGTTCCTGAGGGGGATCACCTCCCCCTATATATTCTCATAGGGTATCAAGTCTCTTCTTGGCTACCTGCTGTCCTTCCTCTGAGTGCCACCAGGTCTCCCCCTCCAGGGGACATGGTCAAATGTGAGGCACCAGAGTACGTGAGAAAGTCATATCACACTCTCCACTCAACTGTGGAGAATATTCTGACCATTGGCTAGATCTGGGAAGGGGTTTAAAGTTTACCTCCTGTATTGTCCTTGGCTGGTGCCTTAGTTTAAGCGGGACCCCTGGGCCCAAATCTGCCTATCATATTGTTCTACTTGTAGGTTTCTAGGACCCTCTGTATCCTTTTATTTTGCTATTCTCCCATGCGTCTCTCATTTAGAGTCCCAATAGGATGCCTTCCCCTCTGTCCCAGTTTCCTGGTAAGTGAAGGCTTTCGTGGGACATGCCCCTTGGGCTAGTATGCAGATATAAGTGAGTATATACCATTTGATTCTTTCTGCTTCTGGGTTAACTCACTCATTATGATCATTTCTAGCTCAATCCATTTATCCACAAATTTCGGGAATTCCTTGTTTTTAATAGCTGAGTAGTATTCCATAGTGTATATGTACCACAGTTTCTTTATCCACTCTTCTACTGAGGGACACTTAGGCTGTTTCCATGTTCTGGCTATTATGAATAAGGCTGCTATGAACATGGTTGAGCAAAGTTTCTCAGACAAGAAGATTTATAACAGTACATGTTTCTCCTTAAAAAAAACACCAAGTAACAAATCTTTATTTTATTTGAAATACAAATAATGTGGTTGCACACTAAAATACATATAATTATACTATATGCATTCACACCTATTCTTTCTTTTTTCATTATAAGTAACATTTTTAAAGTAAATTTATTTAATCGTTGATAATTTTTATTTATTTATACTTTTTATTAAATATTTTTACATATACACTTACATTATTACACATATACATATAATGAACTACCTACAGCAAGAACCATGAAACAATCAGGAATTATATATATATGCTACATTCATAGTGTTTTTGGCTATTTGTATTTGGCACCTTGAAGAAATCATCTTTCCTATCTTAGTGAGTCTAAAATTCTGAATGTAAATCAATATCTATCGTTTCTCATCATTATCAATTTAAAACATCATTCTAAACCTAAAAATATTTTAACCCCTAAACAACTAAGCTTCATTGTAAAACTAAACTACTTGGTCTTCAACCACATCAGAGACTTGAGAAGGAATAAAATTAATTACCTGAGTATACAGGGAGTGCAGGCTAGCAGCTTCCCAAATGAGAAAACGAAAGAGACAGTTTGATGTTTGAACAGTCACCCAAAACTCTCTATAACGTTGGAGCATCATCTTCAGCCTTTTGGCCCAATATATCTGACAGACATATTTGTGAGGCAGGAACTATTGAGGACTTGCTTACCCTCTCTTAGCAGAGTCTAGCCATTGACTCTGCCTGCATCCAAGCTTGCCCATTTTTAGGCAGAATTCTGTCTGTCGTAGAAATAAGGACATTTTTCCCAGTGGTGGTTTTGCCACATTTGAAGCCATCTCTATGAAGAAGTTCTTTGACACTCATCATTTCCTTTGAGGTGGGTAGGTTGTTGCCAGGAGTTCACCTTGTCAATGAATCTTTGAAATAATACAAACATTTTTAAATGCCATATTCTGTATGTCTCTGAGGTTTTTGAAGACCTTATTTAACTATTTACCTTATCTTTCTATAAAATCATATCTATCTGTTACACCTAGGATGTATATTCTTGTGATAAATATTGACTAGTAATTGATATGACCATGATTTGATCGACTAACAATTAACTTGTATCACTTACTTATCCTAAACAGCCTGCAATAGCACTTTCAAAGTATTGGAAGTAATCCTTGTATAGAGTTGTGTGGGTACAATACTGCATATTAGAGTAGAAATATAATGTGTGTAAAGAATGATCTTAAATTTGAATTTTATACCAATGTATCTTTTTTTTTTATTAATTTATTCTTGTTACATCTCAATGTTTATCCCATCCCTTGTATCCTCCCATTCCTCCCCCCCCCCCATTTTCCCATTATTCCCCTCCCCTATGACTGTTCTTGAGGGGGATTACGTCCCCCTATATATTCTCATAGGGTATCAAGTCTCTTCTTGGCTACTTGCTGTCCTTCCTCTGATTGCCACCAGGTCTCCCCCTCCAGGGGACATGGTCAAATGTGAGGCACCAGAGTACGTGAGAAAGTCGTATCACACTCTCCACTCAACTGTGGAGAATATTCTGACCATTGGCTAGATCTGGGAAGGGGTTTAAAGTTTACCTCCTGTATTGTCCTTGGCTGGTGCCTTAGTTTGAGTGGGACCCCTGGGCCAATGTATCAAAATTAAACTTATTTTGCATCTACATACAAAATTATACACCAGTGAATTAAAAATAACCTTGTGAGTAGCAATTAAGGTATTAAGTTGAGGAGTAGATTCACTAATCTACTTTTTGTCCTATCATCCCTATATATTTCTACATTCCCCCTTCTTTCTTTTCAACCCCTATCTCCAACCCTAAGAAAGAAAGATAAAGGAAAAGAGAGACATCCCTGAGTCCAACCTTGTTTTCTCTCTAAATAAGACCAATAATAGCTTATAACCAACTCCCAATGAAAATAAACATCTATCACCCAAGAAAGCAACCAAAACCCTACCCACTCCCCCTTAAGGGAAATAGGGCATCATTCCTTTAAGGTTTCTTCCAACTAATATAGGATGAATAATGCCTTTGTAGGGGCCCAAATAAAATTGGGGGAAATGGTTAAACAAGCTAGGAATAGCATTTGTGCTCTAGTTATTAAGTGTTGAGAAATTTCAGAAAAAATTAGAGTCCCATGTAGGACAGTTTTTCTTTTCCATCTTTCTTCCTTTTCTTCTTTTATGACATAGAGACTTATCGAGCCCAGACTGGGCACAAACTCACTATGTGGTCCAAGATGACCTTGACAGTCTGATCTTTCTTCTTTCACAGCCCCAGTGCTGGAATTCCAGATGTGCATCATCATGTCTGGCATATGTGACACTGAAAATGCAGCCCAGGGTATCATACACATTAGGCAAGCACTCTGCCAGCTGAGTACCATGTTCATCTTCAGCAGTAATTTTTTTTAACATTACAACAATTTGTAAAAAAGCCTAATATAAAAGTGTGCTGGTTTGAAATAAAATTGGTCTTGAAGTAAAACCTGAGGGTGCAAATTGGCCACCAGGACCAGCATAGCCTAAAAAATATTCTAAGGATGGAGTTAGACTGTTAATGAGCTTGACCCAGAAATCACTAGCCTTCCTCCCTCTGTACCTCCATATCTACATATAAACTTCTATGCACCAAAGAACATTTATTGGCTGGACATAGAGGCAGACAGCTGGAATCCCAGCACTCAGAGGTTGAAGCAAGAGCCTTTTGAGTTCAAGGCTGAGCTGTGCAGATAAGCCCTGTCTCGAAAAGACATGTATTAAGAAAGTGAAAACATAACTTACAAAGTGGAATAAAAAGTTTACAAAACATATATTTGACACGGATCTACTACCCAGAATTTTTAGGAACCTTTTACAGCTCAATAACAGAGTAAGCAAGAGAGTAGAATAGACCTCTGTCTGGAATTAGCACTTAAAAAAAAATAATCGAAATCATTGGTCATAAGGGAAATGCTAATCATAGTCATAATGAGACTTACTTTAAACACTCAAGGATGATGATAATCAAAGAATGAAAATGATAAGAACCAATGAGGAGGGGGAGACTTTATGTATTACTGTTAAGAATACAAAATTGGGCTGGAGAGATGCCTCAGTGGGTAATAATACTTGCTGCTTTTCTAGGGGATCTGTGTTTAATTCCAAGACCCACATGGTGCCTCAAAACTGCTTATAGATCCAGTTCCAGGGGATCTGACACCCTCTTCTTGTCTCTGTAGGTACCAGGCACACATGTGGTACACAGACATACATTCAGGTAAAACACACATACAATAAAATAATTTTTAAAAAAAATTTAATGACATAATGTAAACTGGAGGCTAGAGAGGTTGCTCAGTTGTTAAGAGCACTCGGTCTCAAGTATGAGGATCAGAGTTCAGCTCCCCAGACCCATGTATCAAGCCATGCATCCCACACATGTCTGCAACTCAAGCAGTTAGAGAAACAGAGATAAGAGGATCCCTGGGGTTCACTAGATACAAGTTTAGCCAAAAGAAAAATGTGAACTATAGGTTCCCAAAGGGACCCTGAATCAAGTAATTAAGGCATAGCATGACAGAGGATTCTGGAATCCCACCTGGTATTCTCTCTTAGCCTCTGAGTATACACAAGGGTATGTACATCCATATATACACATACATATATACCACATTCACACACATACATGCACATAAACAGAAAGTAGTTACTCTAAAATGCTTTGAGAGTTCCTCAGAAAGTCAAATATAGGAGTACTGTGTATGGTGGTTTGAATGAGAATGGTTCCTCATAGGCTCACATATTTGAATACTTAGTCCCCAGTTAGTGGTACTATTTAGGGAGGCCTAGGAGATAAGGCATTGTTACGGGAAGTATGTTGCTGGAGGCCGGCTTAGAGTTTACAAACCCAAACTATTTCCAGTTGCTTTCTCTGCTTTGTGCTGTGGTTCAAGATGTGAGCACTCAACTTTGTGCTGCAGCCATCATGCCTGCTGCTTCTTGCCATGTCTCCCTGTCGTGATGTATTCTTATTCCTCTAGAAGCATAAGCCTCATAAAGCCTTCTATAAGCCATCCTTGATCATGTTTTTATCACAGCAACAGAAAATGTCAACAAAATATAGCCACTAGGACCAATTCTAAGTATATGTTGTGGTTTGGATACAAAATGTTCCCCAATAGGCTCACGTGTTTGAACACTTGGTCCCCAGCTGGTGCTGTTGTTTGGGAAGGTTGTGAAATATTTAGGAGGTAGAGACTTGCTAGAGGAAGTGGGGCACTGGGGTGGCCTTAAAAATTCATAGACCACTTCCTGTTTTCTTCCTCTCTGTTTCCAGTGTGTGTGTGTGTGTGTGTGTGTGTGTGTGTGTGTGTGTGTGTGTGTGTGTGTCTGTGTGTGTGTATGAAATGCCATCACTCAAATCCCTGACTGATGGGCCAGCCTCATGCCCCTGCTGCCATAATTTTACCATCACAAAGGACTGTCCCCTTTGGAACTATAAGCAGCTCCTTTCCTACATTGCTTATGTCAGGGTGTTTTATCTCAGCCACAGAAGACAGATGAATACAGTATGTACCCAAGAGAATGGAAAACAAAGCTCATCTTACACCATTGTTTATATCAGAGCTCTTGACAATGTGCAAACTGAAAACAATCCAAATGCCCATTGATAGATGAGTAGATAAACAACATGTGGTACATATGCGCACACCAGAATAGTACTCAGCCATCTTAAAGAACATGTTACTGATACATACTACAGCATGACAAACCTTGAAAACTTTATGCAAAATAAATGAAAGTAGACCAAAGCCGTCACATATAATTCTGTTATATGAAATACCTAAAATAGGTAAAACTCACACGCAGGGAAGGAAGTGTGGGGCAGGGAGGTGTCATGGACTAATTTTTTTCAATAGACCCAGGGATTTCTTTGGGATAATGAACATGTTTTACAACTAGAGTTATCTTGTAACATTGTGGACACAATAAATGTCACTGAATTGTTCACTTTAAAATTGCTAATTTTATATTATATGCGTTTTATTGCCATTTTTAAAAAAGAAGCTAAAAGCTAGAAAGGATCAGTGAAAGAAGATTTGAAAGGCATAAGTCAGAGGAAGAAGCTGCCACAGCAGCCTGGAGCCATTTTGAGCCTGGGACATCTCTGCTATGTGCACCAAACCAACAAAAACCATTTCCTTTGTGCTTTTGGAGAAAACAAGTGTTGACAAAGCTGTTTCCCTGATTTGCATCTACTGGATATGTATATATTTATATTTCCCCATTGCTTACAATGGTGAGCTTTGAAAATAGCTTGTAAGCAAGAGAAAACTGCACGGAAGGCGAATGAAAGGCAGAACTGAGCCAACTGTACCTTTGAAAGCACAGACTGTACAGAGAAGGCCGGGGTTGCTATTTTCAGACTTGTGTGGGTGTGAGGATAACAGGCCTCTGGAAACAGCTGGTTAACAACAGAATGTGGGAAGTCTCTAGGGACACAGGCTCACCCTCCCCAGTGAAGCAAGGGTGAGTTCAGGAGTTGGGGAGGGGGAGTCTGAAATAGGGATTCAAGCTCAGGACTTGAATGAGCTGCACTATTTAGGAAGAATACACTCATTCTGTTCAAAAGAGCAGCCCTGGACCTGGACTAGGCAAACCTTGAGCAGACAGGGGCTACTATCTTGACAATACCCTCCATGCCCCTGCTGCAGGGAACCAGTTTTCTCCCTGCAAGACCTAAAGCACCACCCACTTCCAGAAAGAAACAGGCCCAGGTGAGACACATTGACCCCTGAGTAGACTTCTGCTTCAGAGCCTAGCGTTGGATGCACTCTTTATTTCTGGGAAGGAAAGAGGGTTGTTCAAACATTGGAGTTGCTCTCTTTTTTGTTTCAAGGAACCATTGTGTCCTTTTTGGAAAGCTTGTCCCATCAGGACTCATTGGAAAGTAAAACAAACTCATTTCCATGCAGCCACAGAGAACGCACTAGAAATAGAAGGCAAATGCTAGGCCCTTAAAAACTAGTTGACAACTTGAACCATATCTTACTTGCAAAACTTTGTATCTAAAGAATGATGAGAATAAGAAAGAAAGCTTCAAAATTGGCCTGGCTAGTGTTTTGTCAACTTGACATAAGCCAGAGTGATTTGGGAAGAGGAAACCTCAACTGAGAAAATGCCCCAACCAGATTGGCTTGTGGGCAACCTGTGGGGCAATTTTTTTTACTGATTGGCATGGATGGTGCCATGGTGCACAGGTGGTCCTAGATGATAAGAAAGCAGGCTAAGCAAACCATGACAAGCAAGCCCATAAACAAGACTCCTGTATGGCGTCTGCTTCAGGTTCTTGCCCTGCTTGTGTTCCTGCCCTGATATCCTTGGATGATGGAATATGATGTGGAAATATAGGCTAAAATCAACCTTCTCCTCCCCAAGATGCTGTTGGTGATGGTGGTTTATCACAGCAATGGGAACCGTAACTAAGACATAAATCAAGGCTATATATATTTAACTATATTTTGGTCAACATTTTCTGTATTTATTTGTTCTAACAATAATTCAACAAATCTATATGTATTACTTGCCATGTGATGGGCATAATACCAGGTGGTGGGATGCATTACTGAGTAAAGGAGACACCTCTGCTTTGACAAGTGATAAACAGAAGAATATACACAACTAATGACACAACCAGTCACATACAAGGTCTCTGTTGCCAGCCCTTATTTTCTGTTCTATAGTTAAACTCTATGCATGATTAAATACCACAAGACTAATCTCTGGTAGCATGGACCTGGTGTCATCAGAAGTAAATCATTTAACTGTATATTTCCTAAGGGCAATGTTATGTAATGGTGATGGTTTGGACTGGAAAAGAATACCCCCGGATCTCCACTTGGAGTCTTCTCTGAACAGCTCCTCCAATAAGAGCACACACAAGTCTAAATAAGAAACAGCTTACAGTTAAGTTGACTGAGGGAGGGGCCAGCTTGTCCTCAAGAAACCTGTAACGTCTACAGAGAACTAACACAGCTGAAAGAAGTACCCAAATGATACAGATCAAATACGTACTTGTATAGTCAGATGGAGAAAATGCAGGAATTTCCCAGTCTAGTTTCCAAAAGCTTCCTCAATAAAACAGGTACTACTTGACTTGTGTTGACAGAGCTAAAAGATGGTCTGTGTGTGTATTCATGTAGATGCATGATGCATGTAGTCATGCATGAGGAGGCCAGAGGACATCCTCAAATATTATCCACCTTTTTAGAGACAAGGTCTCTCACAGGCTTGAAATTCACCAGGTAGGCTAGACTGGCTGGTTGCCCAGTGTCCCCAGGGAACCACCTGTCTCTATCTCTCCAGTGCTGGGCCATCAAACCAATGTTACTCCACTCAACTTTTTAAAAATTAGTTATTATTTATACAGTATTCTGCCCACGTGTATGCCTGCAGGCCAGAAGAGGACCCAGATCACATTACAGATGGTTGTGAGCCACCATGTGGTTGCTGGGAATTGAACTCAGGACCTTTCGAAGAACAGACAGTGCTCTTAACCTCTGAGCCATCTCTCTAGCCCCCACTCAACTTCTTTTAAATGGGTTCTGGGAATCAAACTCAGGTCCTTGTGCTTGCTAGGCAAGCTTTCCACTAACTGAACTATCTCGCTGGCCCTACCCATTGTTTATTTAGACAAGGTCTCATATAGCACAGGATGACCCCAAGCTTGATTTGTAGCTGAGAAAGGATCTTGGATGTCTGATCTGCCTTCCTCTACCTCCTCAGCGCTGAGATTACAGGTGTGCACCACTATACTAGGTTTTATGCAGAGCTAGGGAGCTAAGCTAGGGCTTCCTGCATTCTAACCAAGTAGCTGCCAACTTATCTACATTTTCATCACCAATCCCAACATCCAACCATGTATTTTCTCACCAAGGTTCCTCAACAGGAGCAATTGAGGTCTAGTCCTACCTAGGCTCACCTTGTTACACCACTTTACAAAATGCATAGGTAACAAGCTGAGTTTAGCTTGGAGGACCACCTGAAAAATATCAGGGATCACAATAAAGCTTAATGGGTAGGACATAGGCACCAACAACATACAGATGACAGATAACCTTCAACCCATGTGTCAAGTGGGACATTCCAATGGCAAGCTGGCAGTTGGCAAGCTGTCCCTAAGTAACCACAAAAGTTGAGGCCTAAAAATGACAGTAAATTCTATATGAAATAATAATTTAATGGAAAGACCACAACTTTGGGGATTACAAAACAGTGCTTTCACTCCCAATTTACCCGTTTCCTATTCAATTCCTTTAAACATCATAGTGATCCCTCTCCTACAGTGTTCTCTGATTTATCCATCTGAAGGTATATTGCACTTGTTCTTCAGTGGAGAAATATGTCCTTGTCTTAACAATGAATTATTGACAATTTTGGGGTGGAAGCACTGCAGATGCAGCTGCCTTAAGGTTTCATGGTCTAAAGCATGAACGACAGTGGAATAGTTAGTTGATCATGGTAAGCAACTGACCTTCTGAAATGGAAAGAACAGAATGACAGTGGAAGAAAAGGGCTCCAACTAAAATTAATCTGGGTAGAAGAAAGAAAACAAAAGAGAAATGAAAGACAATGTTAAGTTGTGACTTTCACTCCACGTCTAGGCTTTAGAATATAGCTCTAGTAAAATGTGATTGCTGGTTGCTTTTTAAGTCAGACACCAAACCAGAAATGCAGAATGTCTTCTTTATAATGACCATGGACTATGGCATTGTGTAGGGTCATCTTGCTATCTTCATCATCCTCTTTTATCCTCCACTGATGCAGTCAGTTCTAAGGGCTAGGTCCTATGAAAGACTTGAATTTGTTGCCTTTGTACTTGGCAACAAGTACTCCATTGCCTGCTGTTGAGGGACTTGTGAGTAGGAAATGGAGCACTGAATAGGCCCCTAAAAAGTCTGCTGTGTAGAAACTGCTCCACGGATAGCAGACAGTCTGAGATGGTGAAGTATATTGAAGATATCCAGAAAGACAAGAAAGCCATGTGTATACTGTCTGGGTCAGTGGTGTGGATTTATCCATAGTCGTCAAGAACCCCAGAGAGTGTCGTGTCCATTCAGTTTATCAGATCACCCAGACAAACCTTCTTGCCTCGTCCTTGTCTGGAGGCACAAGGACGATCAAAGACTGGCTCTGTGCAGTGAGCTTGACTTGGTCTCCAGTGGAATGATCCTGGTGATTATAATCAGGTCTCAAAGGAACATGGGCTGCCTTTGACAGGGCCAAATTTGATGCATGCACATCAAACATGTCTACTCCAAAGACATTAAAGCTCATACTGTAAAACAAAATTAGGTAAAAATGTCAGATTTGCAGCAGCCGCCACGCATCCTGAAATTATCAGAAAATACACCGGGTGTTTATAATTCTTCTTCAGGCCTGCTTCTGGCAAGAGCCCTCCAGTAAGGCAAATCTCAGCTCCATGCTCCTATTCCCTCACCAACACTAGAATCATACCATCTACTTATCCCAGAGGAGTGATGTTAGTTGAGCCCATAAATGAATCATGTTAAAACTATTCATTTATACTAATAAAGACTATATAAGATCTCTGCTGGGAAAAGCCAAGGCTGTTTATATTACCAGAGTCCAGAGTTTTTAGAGCAAAAGTCTGGGCCCTAGCAGCTCTCCAAAAGTTAGGCTCAGCTACCTGTCCCCGTCATGCCAATTTAAAAAGTGGGTGATGGTGGAAAGCAGAGAGAAATGTATTCAATGAGACCACACTGGGAAGAGGAACTAATAAAGGGGTCCTGCCATCCCAAGTCCATCTTCAGGATACTGGCATGAGCTTTAGCCTTATATGTAAAAGGAATTAGAGTCTGAGGAGACCTGATTAATGCAGTCCTGGTCAAGGTGAGGTCTGGTTGACCATTGTCTCAATTCTGCAGTATTGTCCACAGAAGACCTCTTAGCTGCCACTGCTTGAAGAGATCTACCTGGCTCCTTCAAGGTGACCACTTATATTCCTGAGCCATGAATAATCACCCTCATCTGGGCAGATGTCAGTCCTGTGAGGCTTTCTACTTCCTGAAATCCAAAGAGACTCCAAGTTTGAACAATGACTTATCTTTGTACTGTCAGCTAAAATAAAGAGGATGGACCAATTCAAAATGAAGGCAGAGATGTGAGGCTTTCTTTCCACAGACTCAAATGTAGGATCAATGCACTTTTAGCAAAGCAACTTCTAAGTACCTGGTTCATTGGCTTGTTCAAATAGGGAACTTCATTCTCCATTATAGGATCTCCTAGACCTTAAATAACCCTATGATATTCTCTGTGATTTACCAAATGATTTATCTTAAGATAAGTCCAGTGTAATTTTCTTAGCAAACCTGAGTGGGAAATCTTTTTTGCCCAAAATAAAATAAATACACGAAGGCTTGCTGAGTGACAGCCAATGAATGACAGAGCTGAGCTTCATGATACCAGGGCTACTACCACTTTCGATGGAAAAGACGTCTACTGTCCTTTCTTCCATGGACAGAGGATCTTCACTACCTGCTTCCATTCATGAATGCACAGACAAGGCAGGAAATATTTGCATAAATTTTGCCCTACAGATACCAACCTAGACCATTATGTAAAACCTGATGGAATAATTCCATTTCTTCAAGGGCGTTGTTGTGGTTTGTGTATTTCAATACTCAGTCCTCAGCTAGTGATGCTGTTTGGGGAGTTATGGAACTTTTAGAAAGTGGGGACTGTCTAGGGAAAGCGGGTCCCTGGGGGGCAGACCCACTTCTGAATGAGCTCTCTGCTTCTCGCTTTGTGAAATGTAAGCAAGGCATAGTGCACATTTGTGCTGCCCCATTTTCCCCAACATGGTGGCCTGTACTCTCTCAGACTATGAGCCAAAATATAAATGCTCTCATAAGCTACTTCCACAAGCTATTTGGTCACAGTGGCAAAGAAAGGAACTAACACAGTTAGTGGCCCATGAGAAATCAACACTACTTGGAGCCTGCAGCCGTGCCACCCAAACTAAATCCTCTCTGAAGATATCATAGCAGGTTCTTCCAACACCACCACCCCCAAAAGTCTTTTACTTGCAACCTCTTAGATGCACAAAGCCGAATCCACCACCAGTGACCGAAATAAGAAAGGTTAAATTTCAGGACACACCCCTCAGAGAGGTAAGAGATGGGGAGGGCCACAGGTACAGCAGAGATACTTGACAACCACAAAAGGTACATGGGGAGAAGGATTCTAGGACCTCAGGATGCTTTCCCAGTCTCTGCAGCGTCATCTAAGTTCACCAGCATTAGTACGGTCCAGCTCATCACCACACAGCTCCTTGCCTGTTTTTCTGTACATCCTTTCTGTGACACTTGTTCATCATCCTGAGAGTGAAATTGAGCTGGCCCAATAAATCTATTCTGGGTATGACTCGGTGTGGGGCTCTGTGCACAGGGCTCTGGATGACCAGCTGGTTGGCTGCTTCTTGGGTGCGTCCATGTACAAGTAAAAAGAATAACCTAATATTGCTTCCTAATGGAAAATGGTGGGAAAGCAAACAATTCGGGGAGAAGAGGGAATGTAGCCTTAGTAGGGGACATATTGAGAGTTCCTAGGCTATGGCAAACAAGAAAAAAGCCACAAACATTTTCTCCTTGCTCACCTGGTTTTCTCAAAAGAAGTCTGTTTCTTGTGAATTTTTCTAAGCATAGCTACCAAGCTGTGGAAGGACTGGGAGAAGGCACTAGAAGTAGTAGGACTCTAGAACTTTCTTGGATACCTGGTGTAGAATAAGCAATCTCATTAATCACTGGCTTTCGTTATGGCCCGGGCCCTAGGCACCATGGAAGTAGCTAACACTTAAGCAGCACTTAAACAGTACCAGGGTGGGGCTTTACACACAAGATACCATCTAAACACCTCAATGATTTCTAAAGCAAATTCCATCACTAGCACCACTCAAAAGCAATCAGAACTGAGGCCTAGAGATCTTGCAGCTTATAAGTGACAGGGTTTGGTTTGAAGCACATCTGGTTCCCAGGTAGATGCTTTAACCACTGAAATGTTACTGCCATCCATTCTTCTACTTGCCATAGTTGCTGTGACCTAGCTGTCATTGCTTGAGATGTCTGTCTCTGCATACAACAAGGGGCAAAGAGGTCAAGCGATCTGATCGGAGCCTGCAGCCTAGGTGTGCTAGAAGCAGAACTGTACCACAACATCCATGTTTCTGTCACTCTGGTGCTGCCAGATCCTCTTTGCACAAACAGCACAAACCATCTGCTGTTAAGGCTATTTTTAGACTGTTCATCAAGTCACTGTGCAGGTTAAGTCCCCTGTCTCTATTGGATCCCTTAGCTGATCTAGCCCTCTTTCCAAATTTTCCCTTCCAGGCAATTCTCACAATGACTTCAGTCAACTCCCTTATCATGCCGGCCTCCATTCATGTGGATGCTTCAGACAACAAAGGGGAGAGGCTGGCTGCAAGTCGAAAGCTCCGGGTTTATTCCTCCTCACCCAAGAGTCCTTACATTGTGGAATGGGATAGCGGGGGTCCACACTGATGGGGACACTGAGACCTGGAGCTCGGGCACAGCTCTTCAGCAGTCTGTCCTCAGCCTGGCTCTACTAAGTCCACACACTGCCTGGCTCTTCTGGAATTGCTTCTCTGTAACAAACACAGTCCACTATGATTACAGAGAGGCCAGTACCTGCCCCTGGTGGATAAAAGGCACGTCATTCCTTGCCTAGCTTTGGAGACGTTACAGCCCCAACCTCTTCAAAACTCCCTGGTGTGGTGGGACACACTTGTAATTCCAACACTCGTGGAGAAAAGCAAGAGGGTGAGAAATTCAAGGTTATATTCAAACTACCCAGTAAGTTTGAGGCGAGCCTGGGAGTCTGGGATAGGAGATACCCTCTCTCAAATATATATATATATATATATATGTGTGTGTGTGTGTGTGTGTGTGTGTGTGTGAGAGAGAGAGAGAGAGAGAGAGGGAGAGGGAGAGAGGGAGGACTTACCAGAGCGTTTGTGACATTGTGCTTTACTGAAAACAGAAAGTCTTATTTCATTTGTTAAGGTAGAGGCACAGTATTGTTAGCAGGGTGCAAACTCCCCTGTGGGCACGCCATTGCCTGATGAAATTAGTCCTTCTGTTCATGCTTAGGAAGTAAACCTCTAGTCAGGACATAACGAAAGGTTGCCACCCACAGACACTAAATCAGCCCATTGCTGAAAGTCAAGTCAAAATGGGAGACAGTCACTCTGCTTTGTTTCTGTACTGTCTGTCCCTGCTTTGTTTCTGTACTATCTGTCCCTGTGTTTGTGCTGCCATCCCCAGGTTCAGAGCTTGTGACAGATTGCCTGCCTGCAAATGTCTCTCTCTCTTTTTTTTTTAAATCTATTTTCTGGTCCATGACAAAGAAAGTTTGCCACTGACCTCAGTGAAAGAGCATACTGGAACATACCAGAAATCTCTCTGTGGCCTAGAAAATGAAAAAATGAAATCTATTCATCAAATATTAGTTCTGCAAAGCAAGAGTGCGACCAGGTAGAGGAACGTGTGAGGAATTCTAGAACTCCCCATTTTCTAGTCTGGGCTCATTGTCTGTATCTCGGGAGCAAGCAAGCGTCTAACAGGTTTAGCTTGTCAACAAGTCTCCTGTCAATGTGTTTGCCGAGCTGCTATTTTTGAAACCGTCTCACAAGAGTGACTAAGAACTACATTTCTATGAACAAGAATAAAGAGAGAAGCAGCTTCCCAGGCAGGGGCAGCCCGTCTGTAATTCTGGAGACAGAGCTCACTGTGGCTGATACAGGCATTCCTGTTGACGTTCAATCTCCCAGAATATGCTACATCAGAAGGGGGCATTAGACTGCACAACGTTGCTTTGGCTCTGTTTCCCCTTATTATTCATTGTTTTCTGTTGATTGGACCTTACTTTCATGTGATTTTCTTTCATGTCCTTTGAATTCCCTTTATCTTCAGCCTGCTTCTTCCTCAAGGTTGCACAGATGTTCCGGGAGACATCTGCCCTCCTGCCAGCACAAAGAAAGAGCCACATAAATCAACCCAAAGGCTCTGCTGCACCTGGTCTTTGGCACTTCGCACAGTGAGTTACAGTAACTGAAGCAGGGGCCCCTTTAAGAGATGGGCTTGATTGGATGTGTTGAAGAGGGTACTGGGGCTGATTACAACCTGCAACTACTGCTTCTCAGCAATTATACAAGGCACTGAAATTGCAAGTTGGTTGAAATAAGGTATTGGAGCTGCCTAATTCCTCTTACCCTGTTAGGGAACTTTAATGCCATGGTTTTTATACTCTCTATCTCTCCTTTCCAGGCACACAAACCATACTATTCTTGTTTTAGCAAGAGGAGTGCTATTCCCTTCCATGGTCTTCACACAGTGTTGGGGATTGGTTGGCTCTGATAATTTCTTTTGCGCATCCTTCCTTTGTGTCCCTCCCCCTAGTACAGGCCCCCACCAACCTTGCCTTTTCCTCACTGCTCTGAGTCCCTAGGGACACAAAGATAGCAGCTTTCCTCCATATGTGGGAATCATGGGAAGTTGGGCTCTCTTTCCCCCACCAGACCCATCATTTCACACACCGGCATGGGTTGTCTATGCATTGCCAGCTTTCACTGAAGGATTACAAATGGCAACTCAGAGTAGCTTCAACTGGAGGTCTACAGCCGACTGCTCTAATACTTTAAGAAAGGCATTAAGAGTAAAGAAACAATGTCTCTCCTCGTCCCTTTGGATGCCTGAAACTCAGTCTGCCTGGTAGTTATGTGTATTTTCTCTAGCTCTAGGAAGGCCAAAATCCAAAATTGTCCTCTACTATTCCCAGTAGTACCTTGAGCAAATTGACCTTCCATGTCCCCATTTGCAATCAGGGACAATAATGTACTTTCCTAATAGGATGATTGCAAAGTACAATTGAGTACAGAATGTTGTGCCCAGAGTTTAGCACATAGGATGCCCTTCATAGATGTTGAAGCTGTTAACCAAGATTCCTATCCTTTCCCTCAAGCCAGAGCCCCTTCTTGGGGAGAAAACAAAATATCTCATTTATTCTCATTCCAGCATCTATATTTTAACTATATGTCCATAATATATACGCTCATTTAGAAACATGTATACTATACTTATATGATATGAAGGAGGATGACTTGAAAGGAAGAAAGGGTCCATCAAGGAGAGGAGAGACTGGAAAAAACAGTGAGTTTGTCTGGGGGTGGGGTGGGAGATTGCTCAGTAAGATCAAGGTACAATCATATGCATTAACGAACAGGTCTACAAAACTTTTTAAATTAAAAAAATTACAACCTAAGCTACTCTGAAAATCCTTAGAAGCCCATTAATGGAAGTAAAGAGGCTTGGTGACATATATCAGCTTGCACTCATTTGCACATATGCACGCACACACACTTCTTAAGGGCAAACAAGGATTCCCAGAAGCAGAGGATTCTCAGTTCACTAGGGGACAACTGTCTGGCTTGGTTCACCCCCCCCCCCCCCCGCCCCCGACAGAGGAAAAGGCATCACTGACTCCTGTTGTAAAGATAATGAGCTAGCTCTCTAGTCTCATTCTTTTGCTTCCAGACTTTTCTAGGGGCCCCATCATACCTAAGAATCACCTGACAATAGTAGCAAATAGCCAGAGCCACGTATCTTAGAAACCAAGAATACAAAGGCATAACACAGTGCTGGAGTCAGATATCTTTCTTACCTTGGACCAGAAAATCTTTTTAGGCAGGACTCCTAACTACATTCTAGTTTCTGTAAAGGAAAGGAGAAAGTAAATACACTTTTTTCTTTCTTTCTTTGCCTGGAGCAGAAAAGGAAGGAGTGGTTATTTCAATGGTACCATCCAGCACGTGCTAGTTGGGCACCTGTAACATCTAAATTCTGGATCCTGAGTAGAAGCCAAGGAAATGTAAGTCTGCTCTTATACTGAAGAGTATAAAACACACATGGAGAGAAATGTTGAAAGAGTTGAAGAGGAAAAGAAACAATGCCTTGATCAGCATGTTGAACCACCTAATGAGTAATCAATTTGTTCTTCAGGGCAAAGATTAAAATGCAACTTTGGGGGTGGTAGGTGGCTAGGTGGCTCAGCAGTTAAGATACAGCACTGGCTGCTCTTCTGGAAGACCCAAGTTCAATTCGCTGCTCGAACATGGTGGCTCACAGCCATCTGTGTCTCCAGTTCCAGAGAATATGATGCCCTCTTCTGGTCTCTGCGGACACTGAATGAACATGGTGTAGGCAAAACATCCATAAGCGGAAACTATTTTTTTTAATTACAGCCTTGGAAGGAGTTGAATCAGGACCCAGGAGATGACACATTTGGTAAAACACTTGCATCACAAACATGGGGACCTGAGTTCAGATCCCAAGGACCCTTGTAAAAAGTGAGGCATGGTGGTGCTTGCCTATAACCCCAGCAGTGACACGATGACAGACAAATCTGTGCAGCACATTAGCCAGCTAACCTAGTCTTCTCAGCGAAGCTCTAAAACAGTGAGATACCAGATCTCCAACAAAAGACAAAAGGCACCAAACATTTGGAGTAATTTTTTGACCTCCAGATTCATACACATATGCACATGCACACTTGCATCCACACATAAGAGGTGAGGAATTTGAGTCAAGTCTCATGCAAGTGAATAAATCCATTCAGATCCCAGTGTTCATTTTAGCTATGGTTTCCAAAGGCCACTTAGCATGTCATGGCCTTTTCCTTGACCTGCACCTTCAGGTCATGGTGAGAGCTACTGTACACACATACATCTTCAATAAATCACCTGTGCTGCCCCACAATTGCTCCTAAGAGCCTCCACCTCCTCATCAGCTACCAGCCAGTATTGGAACAAGTTTGGGGCAAGAGTTTTAAAGGGAAGCTATTGTTTTTAAGTAAACACTTTAAGGTTAAAGATTAAAAGGATGATACTCTCATAGAATGTGACCACCACCCTGGCATATTGTGTCTACGGTAGCAGATGATGTCACTATTTAAAAAAAAAATAGAGAACGCTAAGCTGTTCAAGGGAAGAAAATGGTGACAGATGATAGATCCCATATGCTGTCTCTCCGAATCAAAGAAAGAGTTTAAGATGATTGATGGTAAATGTATGCCCTGCTCTGGCTGAAAGCCCTCACCACTAAGCCTGTAGGCTGCAAGACATAAAAGCCAAAATTCACCCTCTGCTCACTTCCAAGGAATGAGTCACCAACAGCCGTCCTCACGTTTCTCCAGGCAGAAAGCAGGAGACTTTCCAAACAAGGCTGAGGTTTTGCTGTTTCCTTGGCTCCCTTTACACATAGCCTAGCCATGACCACATGTAGTGACAGGCAGGAACCCATTGCCTTATTTGGGAATGCTGTGGCCCTCTTTGTAGGGGAAATGGAGAAAAATGAAAAGTCCACATCCAAACCACAAGCGCTGACAAAAATAAAGGGAATTCGATAAAGGAAGTGGACATTTTATCTAGAACAAATATAGAAAAATGTCTGATCCAAGGATAAGATATTTCCAGACTCAATGCTTTTTATAGGTCTCTGAGAAAAATATCTAGAATCTTCCATTTTTTTGTTCTGCAATGATGTCTCCCACTTGCGGTATTGCTGGCTGGCTGCAGTTTTCAGTTACTGCTAGGCCAGCTGTTCTTCTGTGGGTTTTATTCACCCATAATCCTCTGAACTGGTTCTCGTCAAGCACCTCTCATTCTGCCCCAGCATG
Organism: Acomys russatus; assembly: GCF_903995435.1. Lineage (NCBI taxonomy): Eukaryota > Metazoa > Chordata > Mammalia > Rodentia > Muridae > Acomys > Acomys russatus. Next base: position 28,360,396 of record NC_067169.1, read on the forward strand.
GGCTGTGTGACATTCATTATGTCCTGCCGACAGCAAAGGCCCTGTCGTTCCAAACAACTAGTACAACAAGAAAAGAGGGTAAGCACGTGAAGGGTCTGGGCAAGATAGTTTCCTTCTGTCTTTCCCTTAGGTGGGCAGAACTGGAGCAGAACCCCGCTACACCTTGCCCTTGGTTCTCCTCAGAGAGGCGGGGCTTCTAGCGCTAGATGAAATGCCTAAAGCTGTAGGGAAAGGACCCAGGGATCCGGTACTCAGGTGTCCCTGCAGAGTTCAAGGTGGCTCCGCGCAACCCTTCATTTTACTCTGGATCTCTCCAAACCCAAGCTTGCCCAGTGATAAGCAAGAGAAGGGAAGGGAAGCTAGAAGACTACGGAAGTCTTGGGTGTGTCATCTCACGCTGGAATGTGTGTCCATTGTCAGTTCCAGGATCCCAGAAAAAAACAAAACAAAATCCTTCCTCTAAGTGACGAGCCTGGTAATCCACTGGTAGAGGGGAGAGCGCCCTCTGCTGTCGTTTGAGATTTTTCTGAGTTTGATTTCAAAGGCAGGCTTCCCTTTATACCGATTCAGGAAATATTATCTGCACTAAATAGGAAAGACACGCTGGGTTTAAACTCTTTCAACCAGGCTGTGTTCTGTGTCGAGTCAGAGAAACTTAGGAGTCACCAGCAGGCCATTTCAAGTGGCTGCTGAGAGAACCACGGGAGAGGTCCTGGTAACTCTCCATGTCCAAGACGGTGCCTAGATACAGAACCATTGTAGAGGAACAGGGCTTTCTTTCGGTGGCACTGTGGTCTGACCAGAACCTCCATTTATTTCCCTGACGATTTCCCAATAAGGCAGTATGAGATTATTATTACATACCTCAATTTGTTTCTTTTGGAAAGAAAATATGCTTTCTGCATTTGGGAACTGACAAATCAAAATGGCTTAGCTTACAAGTGTTTTGTGAAGATAAGACTTTAGAATAAACACATGTGACCCACTCTGATGAAAGTTAGTTATGTAACTCAGTGTGTTGCCTTAGGGATATGTGTGTTTACTGCAGTATAAAACAACTGACCCAGACATTCATTTGCCTTAGACTAAATTCCAAATGCAATTTACAAGGCAAAACTAAATCACAGTTATAATTAATGATTGTGTGGTGGAAATGGCCACAAATGACATGGTATTAATACCTTGGGTGTTGCTCTTTCCCCGATTTTTACACCCAAAGGTTAGTTCCCCTATATTAGAAACCACCCAAAATCCATATACTGCCATACAAGTTTCTTTCACTTGTCTGAGAACACACAATTATTTGAGGTTTCGCAAAAGGCCTTCCATAAGAGGTCAGGAAGATCCACCAAAATGGAAAATAGTCTCATCGCCACCATTGTCTGCCAATGTCATATGGTGCATGTTATATGGTACTGCCATGTGGTCTCTTTTTAGCTGAACTCATGCATCTAGAAAAGGTAGTAGTTGGAGTATCTGCATGCCTAGATTTCTAAAGACTTCTAATTACAAACATCTGAATCCCTTGGTCCTTCCTGAAGTCAAAAATAGACTCCAACTTAACCAAAGGACGTGATCTGGTCAGGTTAACCAACCTTGAAACTAGAGCTGCAACCAGAGCTCAGAGAAAACAAAAACCCACAGTCAACGTTTTATCATAGCTGGGTCCATCTTTCCTTGATGCTAACTGGATTCCCAGATTGACTTTGACTTTATCAGTGTAAATTCTGCTGGTCCTTCACAAATACAAGCAGAAAAAGCAGTCATACAGAGTTAAGATGACTGTCCTATGATTGTTCTTGAAAGCTGCTTTACAAGGAACTCCAGGAATGGTGGGCTGGACTATGATTTGATTTGCAAAATGAACAGATGTAATACAGCTCAAAGGTTCACCACCTTAGCTCTACTGATACTTGATGTTTCGTCATGGAGTCCATAAGATGTTTAGTGGCCTTTCTAGAATCTGTTTACTATACACCAGTAACATCTCCATCCCCTATTTGAGACAACCAGAATGTCTCCAGACACTGTTAAATGCCCCCAGGGGCAAAAGTTCATCTTAGTTAAGAGCCAGTGATAGAGAGCCATTTGTTGTTAATAAAGTAAACTGCAGTTTTGAAACTTCAGTTCTGAAATAGTCAATAAGAATTTCATCCAAAATTCTTTTCCATCTACTTCCTTCTCATCCCTTTATGTGCCCATCATAGCTAACACAATCAGAAACTGGAAACTAAGGAAATGTACAAGACTCAGAAAACTCATGCTCAGAAAGTTATAAGATTCACAAAGCCACTCTCCAAAGTTATAAAAGCAGGAGGGCAGTTGCTGAGGTGGAGTTGGGTGCAGCTGCATACATGGAACTCCAAGGATGTAGTTCTTCTTAATTCATCATCCATGCTGGAATGTGATTTCTGATGATACACCTGCCTTTGAGTTGTCTCTGCACCTGTAATTAACACTAATAAATGTATTGGTTTACCATGTAAGATCCTTGAATGGAATTTTTCCTCTGATCTGTCATTGGTGCCCTATCTGAGATGAATAGATACTTGTTCACATTTACCTAGAAGACATTAGACTTCACAGACATGGTCTTCTGAGGAGGAAAATTGCCTCACTTTTAGAACCACTACCTCAGATTGATGCTAAATGGCCCCATGTTGCCAGGCTAGTTTCGAATGTCTAGACCTTACATAACTTTGACAAGTAACAAGGGTCTGAGAAGGAAGGTTGGCACAAAACCCAGCCGTAAAGCAGATCCACACTAGTGAGCAGGCCAGTTCACACCCAAGGTGCAGCCAAAATGGGCAGTAAGGAGCAAGACAAACCATAGTCTCAATTTAAAATGACAGTCAGCACAAACAGCTATGCCAAATACACTCTATTCTGCCAAGCACAAGGATGAAGTGACTGAAAATGTGGGGAGGTAAATTTTTTTTTACTGTAAAATCACGCTGTTTCTGTAGAGTTATAAGATGGCTAAGGCGGTTCCAGCCAGCAAGTTGAGGCTTGGAGAAAAGGCTACGCCATGACAAGAGAATGTTGGGAACCTGACTTAAACTCTCACAGCTTTAACTTCTATTTGTGTTATCACACCTTCCTGTTAACTATTAATAATGGTTGTGCCTTGAACACTGGCATTACCTTCTCTCACATTGATTCCAGCATGCACACCGCAACTGTGAAGTATCTGAGATATAGCCCGACTCACAAACTCAAGGCTTTCACCAAAATGGTATAATGGGTAGTCAGGTACCTGAGATTGTTAGGTGAAAGGCTTCAGTCTTCTTTTTTGAAATTCTATCCTATTCTTGGAGGATGCAGGCGTTGGGGCTTGAGTGTGGAAGTCAGGGGTCAACTTTCAGGCTTCAGTTTTCTCCTTCTTCCCTGGATGTACTAGGGAGAAAACTCAGTTTGCCAGGCTTGGTGGCAAGCACCTTTATCCCCTGTGCCATCTTCACAGGCAGTTTCATTACACTTGAGTCATAACGGTTTGAGTTTCATGGTCACATCAGATGCCTTTTGCTTCTGAAGTTCCGCAGATGCTACCCAGAACAGGCCAGATAAATGCTACATAAGCAATTGAGTGGTATCACAGCTGAGAAATTTTCGATTTAGGGGGAAACCGTGATCTTTTACAGTGAGCAGGCAGTAAGTAAACAAGCCTGTTTTGAGAGTTAGAGGGAAATGTTGGCTCCATTACATGGGACAGCAGATATTATTCTGGTGATGGATGCTGCCTCTGTTTTTTAAAGAATGCTGGACAAGCATCTCCTATTTAAAAAGAAAAGTAAGTCTGGGATTGGAGAGATAACAATTGAGAGCACTGGCTACTCTGCCAAAGAAACCAGGTTAAATGCCCAGCGCGCACACACACACACACACACACACACACACACACACACACACACAGTCAGTCTGCACAGATCACTCCAAAGGCCCCTGCTGCCCATTCTGAGTCTTCAGCTCTTTTTCCTTCCCATCCAGGAAGAGCAGAGCAAGCAGAGTCTGTAACCTGGGGCAGGAAGGCAACCATCACTGTCAAAGGTGGAGGCGGGCATAGGTGTGGATGTTGGAAGAGAAGCTATGATGGGCCAGATGGGTGGGAACACGGAAAGCAAATCTTTAAAATGCTGCATCTGAGAGTTGGGGAGATGGCTCAGTGAATAAAGTGCTGACTGCACAAGCATGAAGATCAGAGTTCACATCCCCAGACGTCATGCAAAAGCTAAGAGGGCATCGTGGTGAGCCTGCCATCCAGCACGTTGGAGGTTAAGACACAGGGTCTCTAGAGCACACTAGCTACTAGACTAGATGAATCAGGGAGCTCTGGGCTCAAAAGAAAGGCTCTAATTCAGTATTTAAGATGGAGATCAACAAAGGAAGACACTTAACATCAATTTCTGGATTATACACACACGCACACGCATACACGCATGCACGCATATGCACGCACACACACTAAACACCAAAACATGCAACACAGACAGCTTTATCTGAGCTTCCCAGAAGTGGGAAGTAAAGTGGCATCAGACACCAATGGAATACAGTGCCACATAACTATTACAGTGCAGCAAATCATTTCTAGCTCCCAAAATGTTTGATGTCGCAAGAACAAACTGACAGTAAATGGTATCTTACAGGAAAACACACTCGATACCTGACTGTAAGGAAAGGAGAACGCACACTCGATGTTGACAGCAAAAAGGCAGCAACATATCTTTCTTCAAAATAAACATTGCCAACGGTTGCAAAATGCACAGGCATTTTACTGTCCACACTTGCAGATGAAACTTCCAAGAAAACACGTGGGTGGGACTAAAGATGACAAACAGAAGTGTACATCTGTCAAGAGACCGGATCTCACCTCTGTCCTTAACGCTATGTAGCTTATTTCCAAATGGGCCCTTCTTCCAGCTTCTACTAATCCAGGACCCACATCCAGGAAAGGATTTGTTACATATAAAAGCTGCATTCTGAAACAAGCTAGGTCCAGACCACTTAACCCCCAAATTGAAAGGAAAGTAATGGTAAAAGGAAGATGTATTGGTTATTTCATGTTCTTATGACCAAGAAGCAAGAAGGAAGGAAGTTAGTTTGTTGGGCCATGTGAGGATACGGTCTGTGATGGCATAGAAACCATCGTGGCAGGAGAACACGAGATAGCTTGGCCACATTGTTTCCACATTCAAGGAGAGATGAAGTCTGGTGCTCAGCTCCCTTTCTCTGTTTCATTCAAGCTGGGCCACCAGCCCGTGGGATAGTGCCACCCAAAGTCCAGGGTAGCTCTTTTCAATTAAGCTTTTCTGGAAACACCCTCATAGACACAGCCAGGAGTGTGTTTGCGGGAATAATTCTAAACCCAGCCAAGTTGTCAGTAAAGATTAGAGAAGGACGTTAATGAATGCAAACAGATTGGAAAGACAAGGGAATGACGCACTTCAGATGTCTTTGGTAACACTGACATGAACTCCATGCCCATGGGGGAAGGGAAGCAAGAGATAATGCAGTCAGGTAGGGTCTTAGTCAAACTGTAGTCTTGTTGATCATTGTTATGGTTCGGAGATAAAATGTCCCTTCCATAGGCTCATGTGTTTCAACCTTCGGTTCCTGGCTTATGATACTGTCTGGGTGAAGAGGGGGTTTGAGGAACCTTTCGGAGGTGGAACCTACCTGAAAAGAAATGGATCTTTAGGCTGTAGGTCTTGAGACTTATCATCTGATCCTGTCTGACACACTTTCCCTGATTCCTGATCTATCCAGGAATGAACAAGCAGCCACCAGGGCCAAAAATCATTCCGCCCCCTGCCATGATGGACCGTGTCCCCCTCAAACTCTGAGCCAAAATAAATCTTGCCTTCCTTAAGTTGCATTAGTTAGGCATTTGGTCACGGCAATGAGAAAAATAACTGCAACATTATCTCAGCTCTGGTAACACAAGGTCTTATCTGTGTCAGAGAAATTGTCCTGCCCAAGTGCCCACAGAAATTGCCACTCTTCCCATGACAATCTCTGTAAGAGCTCAGTATCAGCTCAGGAGCCCCAAGACCAAGTTCTCAGCACAAAGGAGATGTGTTTGCCCCAGAGGGACAAAGGTCAGGGAATAAGAGATAAGAACAGGAGATAGATGATGAGCAAGAAGGGGAAGGAACAAGGGAAGGGGAAGGAAGAAATAGTGTTTGTCCCAGAGGACAAAGGACTTCATCTGGATAGAGAGGAGGCAGACATGGCACATAGAAAGCTGGCAGTTTATAAAGATACAAGGGGAAAACCCACGTTAGGATGAGGTGTTTCATTTTAATTGGGCATGTTAATTAGGTGAGCCAAAGGGGATTTTTGATTGTTGGACTTAAATACTTTGATAGCTGGACCTTGGTGGTCAGTCTCAGGAGGAGAAAGTGGCCAAATAAAGGACTAGACCTCGGTGGCTAGCTTTAGAACTGCAATCCAATGGTTTTTACTAAGGCACCAAGAATGGGAGAGAAGCACAACGCCTTCAAGAGCCATGCTCACCGCGTTCAACTTGGCCAGAGTCCCTTCAATCTCCATTTGATTCACAGGATATATGCCAGACCCATGGTCCTACAGGAGGTCCCATGTGACAATTGCTTCTGGTCAGAAGATGAGAGTGTCATCATGAGGCAATATACCTACAAGCCTCCACTGGCCCACCATCCCTGGAAGGTGCAGGGCAATGACTAAAGACTTCTAGGTGTCACTTGGGGGGGGGTTGTAAGAACTGGCAGTTGTTGAAAATCCTGTATTTTCTCTTGTTTTGGTGTTTTGAGCCTTGAACATGGAGGAATATCCACTTTAGGTGCACATCCTTTAAATGGTTAACATGCCTCCAGGAAGAGCCAAACAGGCTGGTGAGCCTCTAAGGAGCCAGATATAAAATAAAGGAAGAGATGTCAAACATTGAAATGGCTATGACCACAGACCCACATTCCAGGGCTGCAGACAGAATTCCTTGAATTCACACACACACACACTTAGAGCTTCATACTGAGCTTGAGAGCTGGTGCCTGACATGGAGCAAGGGTTCAGTTGAAGCTAACCATGCCATCCCTTGCAACAAAGAAAAGGATGACTTCTTCTCACGGAAGCTTTCTCTTTCCTCACTCAATGACCATGGGAAATCTGGTGGTCCAGTGAAGCTTGGGAAATAAAAAGAGGACTGGAACATGTCCACACAGTGCCTTCCTCTAGGACACAATATCTAAAGGATCTTTGCTGCACCTAACTTTCACCCAACTCTGAAATAGCTCCAGGGCTTTACCAAGGAAGAGAAAAGTAATATGAGAAGTGCCTGGGTGGTTCCAGAGGTATAACTCAGGCCCCTTTTTAGCTTGTAGTTATTTTGTTGTTGTTGTTTGAGACAGAGTCTGTTGTATCCCCAGACTGGCCTGGAACTCGCTATGCATACAAGGATGAGCCTGAATTTCTGATTCTCCAGCCTCTATGTTCCAAATGCTGGGATTTGACTTGTGTACCATCACACCTGCTTTCTGTGGTACTGAGGCTGAATCTGGGACTTCATACACGTTAGTCAGGCACTCCAACAACTCTGCTTTAAGATGGGTCACTTTCCTCTTCCCTGAGAATGAAACATGGCACTGGGGTCATTTGTGGGCTCCAAAGTTATTAAGTTGTCTGCCCCATGCTCTCCCTTCAGAGACTCCTCCTTCCAAAGCCCTTTGTCCCAGAGTCGGCTCTCATGGAGTGCAGCCTTATAGTCTCATGAGGTCCCATACTCAGATGCACCTTGCATTTGGCTAGGTGTTCTGGGCCTTCCTCTTACAATTCTTCATGTGGGGCCCAGCAGAGCTCCACAGCTTCCTTTCAGGTCTGCCTTGCTAGTGACTCCTCTGTGAAAAAACAAATTCTAGCCTGACACCCTTGCCCAAGCCTGGCTAATGACTCTATACAAACAAGGAGAACATTTTTAAAAAAAAAATAAATAGATAACAATAACAAAAGCAAAGACAACTTAAAAATCCTTAAGAAGGGAGTGTTCCTTCTGGCACTTTCCAAAATAAAGAAGTCTGCATTCAGTCCAGTAGATGTCACTCTTGCTGCGTGGCAGGAGGGCCTTTTTAAATCAGGCCATCATAGGCCTGATTTGAGCTTTTGAGGTTTGTGTGATAAGAACTTTCATTATAAAGCTTTTCTGTCTTCCGATAAAGAGACAATCACAACGAAACTACCATCAACTAAACCTAAGTGAAAGAACAGGAGACGATAATTGTAGCACGATATAAAATCAGTTAAATCACAAAGGAACAATACCTAAGCAAGTGCCATTTAATACAATAAACTGACACAGCATTTCACATGCTTATTTTTATATTATTTACTTGGGTGACCTTGAAAGTGCATGGAGGGTTTGTGGAAGCCAGAAAAACCCTTGAAGGAGTCAGTTCTTACTTTCTACCATATCTCTTCTGGGACTGAACTTAGATCATTGAGCTTAGCAGCTTTACCCACTGAGCACTGAGCCATCTCCCCCAGTTGATACATCATTTTCACACTGTCCTGAACTATAGCTATCACATGGAAGAGCCTCTCTCTGTCTCTCTGTCTCTGTCTCTGTCTCTGTCTCTCTCTCTCTCTCTCTCTCTCTCTCTCTCTCTCTCTCTCTCTCTCTCTCTCTCTTCCAGTTTTTCTATACAGGGTTTTCTCTGTGTAGCCTTGGCTGTCCTGGACTCACTTTGTAGACCAGGCTGGCCTCAAACTCACAGAGATCTGCCTGCCTCTGTCTCTCCTAGTTCTGGGATGACAGGCAAACACCACCATGCCTGACTTATAATCTATTTCTCAGTGGAAGGAGATGAATTTTTGCTGAATTAAGTGGCAAAGGTTAGAAATCAAGCAGAGTCTATGTCTTTCATATCAAGACTGCTGGAAAAGGCAAAACAAATCTGAGGCTTCCCTCAGATGTGCTTCCTAGCTTGCTGGAAGGCCCCAGGCAAACATACTGTCCCTATCCTGCTCATATCACGGCTGCGTGAATAGTGCATGATGCTGTGATGAAACAAAGATGAATAGCTTGCTAGGAAGCCTGTCACTTGCTGAGATCAACCTCCATTCCTAGGCAATAGAACCTGTCTTTTCCATATGAAAGTGTCACGAGTACTAAAGTAACAATTCATCAGAGGAAGACATTCAAGTGGCCCTCGGAGGCTCCTTAGTGAGTTATTTTCTATGGTGAAAGATTAGAAAGCTTTCTTTTGACTTGCACTGGAATTCATTATTCTGACACTGCCAGATCAGCAAAACAGCAGTGCATAAAGTCAATCTCTCCAAAAAAGCAGTAGCGCATGTTAAAAAGAATACTAATACCTGGGTCTCATTATAGAAAGTGGTCTTGATGAATCCATCAGGATCCAACCATCTCTGAGCTGATAGCCTGAGAAGTTTCTGCCCTTAGACAAGATGTACAAGGCGTATGAGCAACAGGCACTTAATTTATCACATTGTTTTGTTAAAGCCAAACAAATCAATTATGCTTCCAAGATGGTGCTGGCTACACAACTTTGTTGCCTGAATCAAAGATGGAAGCAAACAAAAAATGATGCAAACTTACTCTAGATCTGGCCTACCTTCTTATTGTACTACCCAGGTGTTTAAATCTCCATGTGTCCCAGCACAAGCTCCTATCCTTAGTTCATCATCAGGACACATTTATTGCATGCTTATGGACAGCCTTTGTTTTCCTGCAGTCTAGCAACCAGGCTTGATTTCTCAACCTAGTATGATTTATGTGGCTGGCACTGAACATTTTCTCAATATACATAACTCCCTTGCACCAGTGTCCTACCAAATGTGCCCTATGTCACCTCAAATATGAATCCATAATCTGCCTTTGCACTTTCAACCCACTGAAGGTAATTCCACCAGCCACACTTTGAGTAAGTTGCCATGACAAACTCGAAAAGGATAGATCTTTTCCTAGGACAAAGCTTGGGTTCTGGTCTCAGCTGTGGTTCTAGGACCAGACTCAGTTCTGGTCCTAACTGCTTTCTTCTCTGGAACCTTTCAGGATTTCCTGTTTTCACTTGCTTCTTCTCAACACACACACACACACACACACACGCACACGCACATGCACACATGCACACATGAACACATCTGTTGCTTGCAATCTCCTTTGGCTCTAACCCCGTTTGTACCTTTTGTATACTGTCCTTTATCTACACTGAAGCATTACAGGAAAGCAATGTTGGCCACAGTCCATGATCCACTCTTAGGGCATTGACTGTCCCTTCTGTATCATGGCTGCATACCCCCAGCCTTAACACTCTTTCAGATTAATGTAGCTCATTGCCTTTCTAAAAGGTTCTGGATGAAATTCCCATGGCCTGCTCAGGCCCAGCCTGGCTAAAATGAGGCTCCATGACTTCCTCCTGGAATTGCTCTTTCAAGCCTCATTCAAGACATCATGATCCACCAATCCTGAAACTTGAAGGTGATGCCTGACTTTCTTCTCCCTGTCAGGCAACACAGCCTACAGGGTTTGTTTCCTACCTGTTCTCATCTCTCCAAGTGATTACTTGCTGATCATGCATTTTGGCCATTAGAGGTCTTGACGGGTGTCCCTGTTTAATGCTCAGGATCGTAGTTTAACAAGCAAGATTTAAATAATCTGTGTGCTTTTTAAAGTCTTATAGCAACTGAGTGATAAAGGCTGAGCCAGTATTAAATCCCAAGATTGTGTATCCTCAAAACATGTCTGGTTCTTTTTCATCAGCTGGCTCTTTACAAATAAGAGTTTTAGCCTGAGCTGGGAGATATAGCTCAGTTGGTAGTGTGCTTGCCTAACATGCATGAAATCCTGAGTCCTATTCCTAGCCTGCCTAGAACTGCATAAAACTGGATGTAATGGTGCACATCTGTAATTTTGGAAGTCTGAAGCTGCAGGCAGGAGAATCAGTTCATGGTCATCCTTAGATCCTTAGAGACATGGTGAATTCAAGACCAGCCTGAGCTCCATGAAATTCTGTCTCAAAACACACACACACACACACGTGCGCGCGCGCACACACATTTTGAAATAAGGGCCTGGGGAAATTGTGCAATGGTTAAGAGTCATGTGCTAACTAGATCTCTACATTTGATAAATTGCCCAGTCTATGGCATTCAGTTATAGCAAAAGAAAACAGACCAACACACCCACTCATTTTACTCCTGCTCTGTCCTTGAAGATTTCCTTCATCCCCTTTGTCAAGAAGATAATTTTTGTCCTTCTGTGAGCTTCTACAGGACAGGGATACCCACTGGTTCATGCAATACCTATGCTGCCTTTAAAATTAGCTGGGAGGGTGGGGTGCAGAATACTATGAGCTTGTTGGTGTCACAGAATCTCACTGGGTCAACACTAATGGAAAAAGGGCATGAATGTAGAAGGGAGGCTAATTGGAAAGAGGAATGGAATCATCAAAAGTGGGAAGGATACAAGAGAGGGTAAAGGAGGATGGATATGTTCAAAATATATGATGTACTGGATGGAGATGTCATGTTGAAACCCATATATAATTTATAATTAATTTATTCTATTTTGTTGTTGTTTTGAGATGGGGCTTCTCTGTGTAGCATTGGCTGTCCTGGACTCGCTTTGCAGACTAGGCTCGCCAATGTCTCCAGCAGCTGAAGGAATCAGCTCTTCAGGTCTTGTGAAGTTGGGGGAGGATGATCACTTGGAATTCTTATCCTTTCAATTCCTCATAAAGAGCTCCCGAATTCTTTAGCTCATGGCACAGCATTACACTAGATGCAAATATAATGGGTTCATACCTGGTGGCTTATCAATAGATAACTAGATGTGTTCAATCTGTTACTTTCTAAGTAAGGCTACAAAACAGAACTTAAATTTGCCAGTTTCGCATGTATAGTCTATATATAAATTCCTAGAAGTGGCAGTTCTGGGGCAAAGCATATACAGCAGTGAGAGTCTTAGCAGCAAAACACAAGAGGAAGCGGGAAGGCAGTGATCTGAGAAAGGCCCTATGGACCACACCATGTGCGTCAGATCTTAGTGTATGTGGAATGAAAAACTGTTAATGAACGGAGGGAAATGTTCTCACTTATTTTTTCCAGTGAGTACATTTAATTGAATTGCATAAGCCAAGGTAACTTATCTATCATTTCAAATGCTTATTTTTGTGCTGAGAACTCATTGTCCATCTATAAGAATCCAGCATTTGAAACTGGAGGTGTATACAGTAGTTGCATACTTGCTTGGCATTCAGAAAGCCCTGGGTTCAATCCCCAGCACTACATAAACTGAGAGTGGTAGGGCATATCTGTAAACAAAACACTTGAGCAATAGAGGCGGAAAGATCAGAAGTTCAAGACCATCCTGAGCCTTACTTCAAAACAGAATACAATGACAAAAAAAAAGTCAGTGACAAACATGAACAACAAAATGGCAATAACTTACTAATGCTTACTGAGAAGCCTGAATAGGAATCTTTACAGAAACATAGACAATTGTAGTTCTCACTAATTGAGCTGTGTTATGAAATAAAGCAATTTTCTTGAGACCATATGAATGTCCAGAATGTTAACAGGAATATTTACAGAAACATAGACAACCTATTGCAACTCTTACTAATTGAGCTGTGTTATGAAATAAAGCATTTTTCTTGAGACTACCTGAACTTCCAGAAGGTTTGTGTTCACCACTGTAAATTACCATGGGTGGGCCCTGCCGAGAGGGACAAGCCTAGGCAATGAGTTATTTGTCTGATGTTTGTGCAGCACAGGTGGGCTGTTGGTAACTGTGGTACTCAGCCACCACCCAGCCCCCCAGCTCATCCACACTTGGGTCTGGAGTGCCTAATACTCAGTCTTGACTTTTCCATGTTCTTGAAGACATAGCCAGGAGAAGAGCGGACAGTGATCTCTCAGCAGTGATTTACTTGAATGTCAAAAGATGTTTTTAAAACCCTAATTCCTAGCCTGGCATGGTAGCACTTGCCTTTAATCCCAGCACTCTGAAGGCAGGGGTGGTTCAAAGCCAGCCTGGTCTAAAGAGTGAGTTCCAGGATAGCCAGGGCTACACAGAGAAACTCTGTCTCAAGGAAACAAACAAACCTAATCTAACTTCTGACAGCGTGCTTCATTGATGTGGAGCTTACTCAATATTTAACTGAGGCCTGAAAAGCACAGCATGAAGAATGCTTTGCTGAAGGTAGGACTCAGGCACTGTGTAGGGATGTGCTTCTTAATTTCTGTCGCCATTGCTTGGTTTTATTTTAGCAAACACATTTTGTAACCCACAGACACATCTGTCGGCCACATGAAAGCCCAACCCAAATCAATGTTACTTAGAATAACTTTCTGTCTATCTTAGAGAATCATCATTAAAATGCAGGCAGAGTTGAGAGTTTTTTCCCTCAATCATTAGAAAATAGATACTAGCAGGAGTGACTCATTAATAAACCTCAGGCGTGGGGCTGGGGACCTTGTGTGTTCTCCCACTGTTGCCAGATTTCTGCTTCCTGTGGTAAATGTGGGGTTCAAATCCCTCAACATGCAAAATAACCTCACATGGGTTAAGAAAGCAATGCTTTGATTTTTTTTTTAAGTGCTCTGGTAGAGGACCACCCAAGCCTTTGAGAACTAGTGGAGCCAGATTTTAGGATCCAGCATTATGATTATTCAGAGGATTTTTGCATTCGTTTGTTCCTAATTTCATGAAGCTAATACCATGTGATCTGATGGTTATAACTCTGCTGTCATGGGCAGGCTAGGTCCCTGCCTGGTTCAGGTGATACCATCATCCTTTGTTCCAAAACAGTGTCTGCATGTAGGGATGGTGAGTTGGCTATGGGCAACACAGTTATTCCTCCCTTTTTCAGGCCCTAGGAACCCAAAACAGTGGGATTGACTCACTTCCTCCAATCAAAGAGTTAACTGAAATGCTAAGTAACCTTCCCAAGAAGGGTGAACCTGCAACTAGCCAGCTGTTTCAAGATATTCTGCAAATCCCTACAGGTCCAAAATGCTAAGCAGGTAATAAATGAGCCACTTAGAAACCCTGACTCACACAGGGCCGTGGGGCATATAAAACAGGAGAAAAGCCTAGTGTCTCTGCCCTCCTGTTGTTTCTGGACTTGACTGAAGGCTCAGAGGTAAGTTGTAGTCCTTTGCCTTTTCTCTTAAGTCACCTTTAATTTAGAGAAGAGCAAAACATTACAGGACAAACTTCCTCTGCTGTGAGGACAGCTCTGCACAAGGGTGGGACTGTACCCACCAGAGATCCACAGCTTAACTTACTAGACCCTGGAGAATACAGCAGGGCTAACACAACGGTGAGGCCCATCACACCATGACTTGGACTGTCTTACCTCTTGTCTTCTGTTGAAACCTGAACTTCATGTCAGGATCCCAGAGACAAACTTGGGGCAGTCCCCAGATCGCTTTACTTCTTCCTCTTCTCGATGCAGACACACTGAAAAAAAGATCTCCTTTCTCTGTTTCTCACTATTGTTTGTCTCTTTTATTAGCTAAGTGTAGCCTATTGGGGCTGAGTCAATTTTGCCTTAAAAACTCTAGGAAGAAGTAAGACCATGATAGGGAGTGAACCATGAGATGGAAAGCCAACTCCCAGAGCTCCAAGGAATGGAAAATACCTTGGCCTTTCCATCAACGAAGACTAAGCAATTAGTTGGGGTCCCAGGAGCTCAAGCTGTTCTCACCATCTTATCCTGACACAACAGTAGAACCATTCTTTTTAGGATTTAATTCTCAGAAGCCCATTTTAAGCAGACAATAGATGGCAGCAAACACCACTGAGGATAATAAGAGTCAATACTGACTTTCGTGGTCAACATGTTTGGAACTCTCCAAGACCCTCAGTGCTTCTGTCTTGTATTCGTTTTCTCTGTATATGACAATGGTCAGAGACAAAATGTGTTCCTCAGAGGCTGTTTTGCTATAAAATGGTGGCTCGTTGGCTCACTCTTCTGGTCTTACCCTTTGGTTTCAAGCCACCTTTGTTTAAAATTTGTTCTTTCTGCGACACCCCTCCTCTCCTACTGCTCCTCCCATAGCTCCTTTTGCCCTTAGCTAACGTCCTAGGCAGAAAGGGGGTTTATTTAAGTGACAGAGTTGGAGGTTTGGTGTCTCACATTTGGTGATGCCTTGCTTGCAAACAGACTTCTAGACTGGTGATGCATGGTGAGAGATGAGGAATGTAGCTATGTGTCTGTGTGTCTCCATTGATCTCTCATTAGCATTCCTAGGATTCAACCATGGGCCTCTACTTAGGGTCTGTCCAATCCCCTCAGAGGCCCCACCTCTAAACATCAGAATGTGATTAAAAGTGCACCCGTCTGCTAAATGTGGTGGTACGCATCTGTAAACCCGGCAATTGGGAGGCGGAGATAGTGTGATCAGGAGCTGAGGGGTACATAATGAGTTCAAAGTCAGACTGGGGTACATGAGACTGTCTCAAGGGGAAAAATCAACGTAGACTCATCAATTCCATTACTTCACACTTCATTCGAGTACGATGGAGGGTAAAGAAAAAATGCCATTTTTTCCTATTTGAAATAGGGTCTCATGTAGCTCAGGCTGGCCTCAAACTCACTGTGTAGCTAGGGATGACTTTGAATTCTTGTCTTCATGCCTCTACTTCCCAAGTGCTGAAATTACAGGCTTGGGCCACCATGCTCAGTTTATACAGCCTTGTATGCTCCAGGCAAGCTCTCTACAGACGAGTTGCACCCTCAGGCAGAGAAGAGTCTTCCTTTATCAATGTGTTGAAGCCAATCGTTTCCTGATGGTAAGCAATGGAGAAAACGAAGGGAAACCAGAGAACAGTCTAAGGACGAAGTGTAGCATGTTCAATGTACTTGACAGAGTGGAAGCCTGCAGATGGAGAGGAACAGGGGTACCCAAGAGGCAGGGGGGAGACAGACTATCAGACTTGTGGGGCTTGATCTTTTCTAACCCATCCTTAATTTCAGCTATGAAAGGTGGGATTATTTAGACCATTACTTTTCAACCTATGGGTCATGACCTCTTCAGAGGTCCCATATCAGACATCTTTATTACAATTCATTACAATCCATACATTTACAATTCATAACAGTAGCAAAATTACAGCTATGAAGTAGCAATGAAATAATTTTATGGTTGGGGGTCACCACAACATGAGGAGCTGTATTAAAGGGTCACAGAATTAGGCAGGCTGAGAACCACTGCTTTAGACTATTATGAATAATAGGGGACACAGTTTTCACTAGACAAAGAGGACAAATTCACATGACTCAAAATTTATCCTCAAAATTTATTGATTTATTTGATCATGGGGTCTAAATTTTTTCTGAGGGGTAGATTATATGAATGGCTGTTGATATGTTGAAATAAATTTTATTCTGGTTTTCTTTGATATTATTCCTTTTGTAATACTATACAATCACTGTACCAATCTGGAAAAGGGGGTTAGGTAAAAGTGGGTTATACTGTATCTGAATGGTATGTGAGAATAGGAATGTTGGAGGCTGGGGAGATTTCCAAGTGAGAAAAGTACTTGCTGTGCAAGCAAAAAATCCGATTCCCTAGCATCCATGTGATACCTGCCATGGTGGGGCTTTATATGTAATCTAAGCACCATGGGGCTAAAGAAAGAAAGGTCACTGGGTCTTGCTGGCCAGTAAGCTAACCTAGTTGGCAAGTCCCAGGCCAGTGAGGGATCTTGAGTTAAAAAAAGAAGTGAGCAATGCCTGAGAAACAGATACAAGGTTGACCTCCACCCTACACACACATATGCACACACATGCACCTACACACACATAAACAGAGAGAGAGGGGGAGAGAAAGAGAGAGAGACAGAGAGAGAGAGAGAGAGAGAGAGAGAGACAGAGACAGAGACAGAGACAGAGACAGAGACAGAGACAGAGACAGAGACAGAGACAGAGACAGAGACAGACAGAGAAAGGATGGGAAAGTGGATGCTGTAAATCATTTGTCATAAAACAGGGCATAGGCCCAGCAGTGTCTTGGTAGGAAAGGAGGTCGACTGACCTGGCTGTACTTCAATCGTAGATGCAGAAGGGGGCGCTGTTGAGTTTTCTGAGTGCCAACGTTGCAGAACAGATCGATCCTCTCTTGCTTTCCATTGTACAGACGAGGAAACTGAGGCTCAAGAAAATTATGAGACATGTCACTAAACATATATCACTCTGGCCTGGTCACACTGCACTCTTTGAATAATCAGAGAGTTCTAGAAGCCAATGTTATACCATCATACTCTTTTCAAATTTACTACGTGGGTTCCTGTTCACAAATCCTTGAAGAACAAGAGAGTGGTAATGTGTTAAGCACATTATGGGAATCCTGCATTCCCTTGACCTACATTTCTACTACTTCAAAGCAGAACGTTGTGTTATCGCTTTGGAGATCACATGCTCAAAAGAGTTGGCCAAAGAATCAGAAAACATATAATGAAGAAAAAACAAAAACAGCCTTATTCTGAAGGATAGCACCTTCTACATAACCATAAATCTATTATTAACTTCATTGGCCAGACTTCGCTGAAATGAACTGTGACTCTTTTGAACAATCAAGCCAACGTCTAAGGAATCAAGGGTTGCCACTCCAGTGCACTTTCCAAAGGTTCAGGGGGCTAGCTTGTCCCCTAGCTAATTAAGTGACATTGCAGTTTCTCATTTCTGTTTTCTCCAGCTGTGAAAGAGGCATGGAAAGGGGATGTTCGGTTTTGTGGGGTTGCTATGGAGCTTAAATAGTGCATAGTGTATGTAAAGCTCTTGCATGGCTTTAAAAGCTTCACGGATACAAGGGACTGTGGCTAGCATATGTGCATACAGGTTTCCAAGCTTCAGGTAATGTGATGATTTCAGATGTCTGTGTCGGGGCTCACACGGATCCAGAACCTTGGCAACCATCAAGTGGTTTGGGAGTGCCTGGCTGATTAGGGTGAGGTAGGCTGCTTCCTCCCCCTGGGTGAAACCAGCAGTGAAGCCAGACATTTCTGTAACTTATATACAGATGCTTTCCATTTTAGATGGAACTACAGTGGTATTTCTCCATTTCCCCCAAAGAATCTCAAAATAGAAATGCTTCAATGCAAAGCACTGAATGCTTTTAGCCACAGAAAATATGCACAATGGCTTGGAGAAGTTTCCCGAGTCTTAGGACATTCCTTCCCAGACAGATGGGGACTATTAGTCTCTGGCTTTTTCCCCCCTTCTTCATTCTCTCATTTTCATTTCATTCTTTGAAGAAAAAAAAACATATTGAAGATTCTCCAGCTCAGGACCACCAGGAGCACACCCATAGCAATGTATGTTGGGTTGAGCATTCCTTGACACCAGGAAGACTATATATGAGAAACACTTGATTATCTTCTCCAAAGCTTTCTAGATAAGAATCATGGTCAGGAGAGATAGTTCAATTGGCAGAGTACTTGTCATGAAAACATGAGGATCTGAGTTCAAGTTCCAAAACTCACATTCAGCCACAAGGGGCTGAAGAGATGGCTCAATAGTCAAGAACACTAGCTGTTCTTGCAGAGGACTTAAGACTGATTCCCAGAATCCACATGGCAGCTCACAAGTCCCTGTAACTCCAATTCCAGAAGATCCAAGGCCTGCTTCTGGCCTCCAGAGGCACTACACACACACACACACACACACACACACACACACACACACACACACACACACACACACGGTACACATGCAGGTAGAACACTTGTACATATAAAATAAATAAAAATTTAAAATAATAAAAAGCTGGGCACAGGAGCACGTGAGCTATCATTCCAGCACTGAAAAGCTGGAAACAGGACGATCTCTAGGTCTTGATGGCCCGCCAGCCTACCTCAAGCAGCAAGCTCCATGCCAATGAGAGGTCCCATGCAATCCTCTGTTGGCTGGCTCCTGAGGAACAATACCCAAGGTTGAGCTCGAGCTTCCCCTTGCATACCCCACACACATATGCTCCCACACAGAGCCCACCATTCACTCACAAGGAAGGGAGAGAGGAAATGTTTTAGAATGCAGGCTCATGCTAGATGATTTAGAGGAAGAAGAAAGTGGCGATTTGCTTTAGAAGAGATGCTGTTGAGAAATGAGGGAAATTCTATTTTTAGGCATCTTCAATAGTGCTTATAGGATTCAATTCAGGTGAAAAATATTATTGGGGGGCTGGAGAGATGGCTCAGAGGTTAAGAGCACTGTCTGTTCTTCCAGAGGTCCTGAGTTCAGTTCTCGACAACCACATGGTGGCTCACACCATCTATAATGAGATCTGGTATCTTCTTCTGTAGTGCACATGTACAGGCAGAGCACTGTATACATAATAATAAATAAATATTTTTTAATATTATTGGTAAAAGAAGCAGTCATTCTCAGTAACTCTAAGAGGGACATGTTGGATCATTTTGTTACCTTATAATAGTCAATTCTTGTCACATGTGCCTACAAAGCAATGTTGTATCTGACTTTACCCATCCTGGTCACAGAAGGGCTTTGTCTGGCAGTTTGAAGGTCTGTAAAATATTGACATTCAGCGAGAGTAGTCCACGCCCAGCTGTAGGTACCAGGTCAGCTCTATGGAGCAAAAGCAAGGACAACTGATCATATCACGTTGGCAGGGGCTGCTCTTTGCTGTTTTAATTTTTAGTGTGCAAGAAATTACAGATGGCCAAAGCATCTCAGTAAATTTGCAGAATATAAGCACTCCAGTAGCCCCCATGTCATTCCAGAAGCTTCTGACTCAATCACAACCCCAGAGCAGTCATTATGTTGACTTCTCTAGATATTAAATTCATGCCCATTTGTAAAAACTTGATGAGTCTTTTAGATGTCCTTAAATCCACAGATTTCTGTCCACCCCTTTCTTTTCTTATAGTTGATCTGCGGAAAACCAAAGCTATTGGATTTATGTTCTGTTCATTCCTCACCTTTGTCTTTTTTCTCTCTCCCAGTGACAACTGGATCCAGAGACCTAAATGGACTCAAGTTCAATGGCTTTGAGAGTTTATAGAGGTGATTTTTTGTTCTTTTCTCAAGGGGTGTCTTATGCTTCATTGTCACTTGAGCTTGTTTTTTGTAAGAAAAGCATGCACGTTGCCTGTTTTCAGGTGAAATATGAACTCTAGCATCACATCTCCACCCCCTGAGGAAAGCTGCTGTGATTTGGTAATCCCGCCAGGAGGAAAGCCAGGAAACATAGGTGAGGAAGCCCTCTTGGAGCACAAAGATTAGAGAATGTGAACTTGAGCCTGTGCTAAAAATCTCCTTTCTTGACAGTTCATGAATAGTTTCTCTCCTCTGATACTTTTATATGTATTTTAAATGGGAAATTCCTGTCCTCAAGAAACTTCAAATAGAGACTGGTGGCATCTGGCAGAGATCAGTTCTTTGTGGTATGGTGAAAAAAACACATGGCCTTTTATAATGTAAGACGTATACAATGGGACTACTCTTAGTAGTCCATAGGCTTCTGTGCTCACATCCCAACATCTACACAATCTCCAATAGCTACATTGTCATTGGTTCAATGAAATAAGTGGGAGAAATACAGTTCCTGTGATTGAAAGGATGTTGCACCATTAATAATGGAGTCAATCCCTCCAATGACAATATTTCATAGTATCTATTTTACAAGCTAAAGAGATCAACTAGCAAGATAGCATTGATGTTTTCCCCAAGTGGACAACTACTATGACTTTTTGTTCACCTTCAACATCACATCCCTGACTTAATTACTTTTCTTGTTGCTGGGATGAAATGCCCGACAGGAAGCATCCTAAAGGGCCAGGCATGTTGGTGCAGGTCTTTAATCCCAAAACTCAGAAGTTAGAGGCAAGAGGATCTCTGTGAGTTCAAGACCAGACTGATCTACATAGCAAGTTCCAAAGCTAACCAGAACTACATAATAAGACCGTGACTCCAAAACAAAAGCATCTTAAGAGAAGAAGGGTTATTTTGGCTCATAGTTTGAGGGGATGCAGTCCATCATGGCGGGGGGGGGGTCATGGCACAGGAACAGGAGGCAGCTGGTCACATGTGCACAGTCAAAAAGCAGAAATGCTTGCTAGCACTCCTCCCTTTTCTTGAGTCTAAGACTTGAGTTTATGAAATGGAGCCGCCCACATTCAGGGTGGCCTTCTCTCCTCAGTCAAACCTTTCTGGAAACACCCTCATAGACATACCTAGAGGTATGTTTCCATGGTGATTTAAAGTCCAGTCAAGTTGACAATGAAGATGAATCATCATCCTCCCTGTCTTGACAGAGTCCCATCCAAAACAAAACAAAACAAAACACTAAGAGTCTATATTGGTCATTTTAAGAGAATGAATTTAGTATAAGGAATTGGTTCAACTTGCATTAGCAGACTGGACACAACAATTAAAGTGAACCCCAACTTATCTCAGAAACAGTAGAAAGCAAACCCTCCCCTTAGGGTTTGATGGGAGCAGGAGGAAGATGTTGGGTTTTTTCCAAGTCTAGAAGACTGAAGGAGGGTCCCCATGGGGCTGCCACCCAGAACTCTGAGGGAGAAAGCCACTTGGAGGGTATGATATGGTTGAGTGGATGGATGAAGATGTTCTGACAATGCATAGTAGAGAAACGCAAGCCCCAAGAATCGTTCCTGGGTAGACACTAACAGAAATCTCAATTAACATAAAGAAACACATCCTTGTCTTTCTCCCCAATCTCTCCATAATCCTGTTGTGCCTTTTTTTTTAAATAGCAAAGATTACCAGGAAATAACTGAAAAGGCAGGAATGTGCATGTGTGAGTTTAAGCCTAAGAGACAATAGTTTAACAACCTGTACCCTTTGTTCTTCTGAACAAATAATTCTAATTCCCCTTATTTCCCATGGAAGTATCAAGTCAAATTTTTGGGGGCTTGCTTATGAATCCAAAGAGGAAGGTCTAATGGATTAATTGGGAAAACACACTCAGTTCTGAAAAACTAACTCTGTAATGTGACATCAGGATGTGATAGGTTTTATGTTTAATATAAAGGTATAAGGTTGTAGAGGAGTTTATTAAATGAGCATGGGGAGAGAAGGAAAGGGGGAGAGGTACCCCAGAGAAAGAGAGAGATAGACAGAGACAGAGGAAGAGAGGGGAGAGAGTAGAAAAAGGGGCCACCACAAGGAGGGTTTGTCCTTTTACATAGCCCTGGGCAGGGCCACATTCCCCCTCCCCATTGCACATAAGCAATGACATCACAGGTAGGCCTACTGGAGCAGAACCCTAACAATAGATGCTGTGCAGAAAAATAAAGCAGAATGAGTAGCAAGTGATATTGGGAGCTTCAGGAAGAAAACATCTGAGCAGGTGAAAATTGTGATTTGTGGAGACAATTCTCCATAGGTCCCTTGTATGCCCACCACCTTATAGACAAAGATATTGTCAGCTTTTGATCCAGATAGACATTACAGCCATGTTTGTTTATCACCTTAAAAGTTTGAAATGTCTTTCTCTGAGAGCAGATTCCTAACAAAATAATGGCTTCCTTGGAGCAAAACTTGAGATATCTATTCCTTTTCTGGTTGCTATGACAAAAGAAACTTAAGGAACGAAAGGTTCTTGTTGGCTCACAGTTTGAGAATACAGTCCCTCCCGGTGTGGAAGGTGTGGCTGCAGGAGCGTGAGGCAGCTGGTCTCATTGCACCCATGATCAGGAAACAGAGAGTGGAGGGTTAGTGCTCAGTTCCCTTTCTTCTTGATATTTACCATTATCCCAGCGCAGGGAATGGTGCCTCCTGTAAGTGGTGCAGGTCTTTCCACTTCAATTAACGCAATCAAGAAACTCCCTTGCCTGTCTCCTAGATGATTCTAGACCCTGACAAGCTGACAATCAATGCTACCTATCACAGGCAGATTTGTTTGCAGTTGTAGAAAATCCTAAGCTCTGGGTTCCCTAGATTTGACACAGTATGGCACAGTGTAGTTTGGCCTCCATGTCTAGCATCTCCCTAGGCCTACTTCTATGTCATCCTATGAGATGTGGGAACCAACTGTCCTAGTCTGTGTTCTATTCCTGTGAAGATTTACCATGACCATAGGAACTCTTATAAAAGGAAAACATTTAATTAGGGCCTTTAAGAGTTTCAGAGGTTTAGTTCACTGTAACCACGGTGGGGAGAATGGTAGCACACAGGCAGACATGGTGTTCGAGAGGTAGCAGAGAGCTCTACTTCCAGATCAACAGGCAGCAGGAAGAGACAACAGGCCTGGCCTGAGAGTTTGAAATCCCCAAAGCCTACCCCAGTGACACACTTTCTCCAACAAGGCCACACTTACTCTAACAAGGCCACACTACCTAATATCTCTCAAGCAGTGCCACTCCTTGATGACCAATTATTCAAATATACGGGCCTAATGTGGCCATTCTTATTCAAACCACCACACCATCCAGTAACCCCCCCTTAGAAAAACTGGCAGGCCAGTTGTTGGTGTGAAAGTAAGAGACCTTCGCAGACAGTTTCAATATTGACTTGATCTCACCGAAAGATGTATTTGACTATCAATGGCAAATAAAGATGAATATACTGGAGACTGTCTTCTTGGGGTGGAAATCAAGAGGGTTTTGAATCTTAGGACAACTCAGTAAAAAAAAAAAAAAAATTCTTGTAGCTATTCTTAAATAATCATTCCAGGTCACTAAGGAAAGTTCTAAGTATTTCTAGAAGCATTTCTAGAATATCTACTGGGTCTCTGCATCTGTCCCCATCTGCTTCCAGAAGAAGCCTCTGGGATGATGACTGGATAAGGCATTGATCTACGAGTATCATTAGGAGTCACTTTATTGATACTTTTAAGACCAGTAGTGTTTGATGTTCTCCCAGGTCTCTGGACTATCTAGTCTCTGGTTCTTGGTCACCCAAGCAATGTTGGGTATGAATTCCATCTCATGGAGTAGGCCTTAAGTCAAATTAGACATTGATTGGCTACTTCCACTAGCATATTTTGCAGGCAGGAAGGATTGTAGGTCACAAGTTTTGTGCCTGGATTGGTGCCCATGTCTCTCTTTTGGTAGCCTGCAGAGTACTTTCTTGCATCAAAAAGAATAGAATGTAGGGGTAAAAGGATGGTGTGGGTACCAGCTTGACTTCTCCATGTTCAATGAGTTGGGCAGGTGTTGTCCTCGACAATAAGACCTGATTGTCAGTTGGTAGAGAACAACCATTCTTTGTCTTACCAACAGTCTGGGTTGTTTGTGGATTTCCATGGGTCCTCTTGGGAAACAACTCAATTGAATGCAACACAGTCCTACCACTGGAAGCCTTATCTGGTTTCCACTGCACTAGATTTCCACACTACCCCCAAATGCATCCAATTCCACCTGTCTCTTCTCACACTCTTTCCTCTCATCCCATCTCCCACCCACCAGATCCTCTCCCTCCTATCCCTATTCATCCCCAGTCCACCCATAAAATCTATTTTATTTCCCCCTCCCAGGGTGATCCATGTTTCCCCTTTAGACTCCTCCTCCTTACCTAACCTCTCTGGCCTTGTGAACTGAAGCTTGGTTATCATTTACTTAATGGATAATATCCACTTATAAGTGAGTACATGCCATATTTATCTATCTGGGTCTTGGAAACCTCACTTGGGATAATTTTTTTCTAGTTCCATTTGTCTGCAAATTCCATGATGATATTTTTCCCAACCCCTAGATGACGTCTTTTTTTGTTTATTGATTTGTTGTTGTTGTTGTTGTTTTTCGAGACAGGGTTTCTCTATGTAGCCGTGGCTGTCCTGGACTTGCTTTGTAAATCAGGTTGGCCTAGAATTCACAGAGATCCACCTGCCTCTGCCTCCCAAGTGCTGGGATTACAGGTGTGGGCCACCACACCTGGCTATGATGTCTTTTTCTTTAACAGCTGAGTAATATTCCATTGAATTGTACCATAGTTTATCCATTCTTCTGTTAAGGGACATCTAGGTTATTTCCAATTTCTAGCTATTATGTATAAAGCCACAATAAACACAGTTGAGCAAGTGTCCTTGTGGTAGGATGGAGTGTCCTATGCATATATGCCCAAGAGTGGCATAGCTGGATCTTGAGGTAGATCAATTCCCATCTTTCTGAGGAACCATCACACTGATTTCCATCAGGGCTGCACAAGTCTGCACTCCCACCAACAATGGAAGAGTGTTCCCCTTTGCTCCATATCTTCTTCAGCATGAGCTATCCCTTGTATTGTTTATCTTAGCCATTCTGACAGGGGTAGACGGAATCTCAAAGTGGTTTTGATTTGCATTTCACTAATGGCTTAGGATGTTGAACATTTCTTTATGTGTTTCTCATCCATTTGAGTTTCCTCTATTGAGAATTCTGTTTAGATGTGTACTCATTTTAAATTGGATTATTTGGGGTTTATATGATATCTAGTTTCTAAATAGATAGATAGATAGATAGATAGATAGACAGATAGATATAGATATATTGTCTGCTGGATGTAGAGTTGCCAAAAATCTTTTCACAATCTGTAGGCTATTGTTTTGTTCTATTGATGGTGTTCTTTGCCTTACAGAAGCTTTAAAGTTTCATAAGGTCCCATTAATTACTTGTTGATCTTAAAGCCTGAACTGTTGGTTCAGGAAGTTTGCCCCACTTACTCTTCTATTAGGTTCAGAGTATCTGGTTTTATGTTGAGGTCTATGATCCACTTAAACTTGGATTTTGTGGAGGGTGATAAATATAGATCTATTTGCATTCTTCTACATGCAGACATCCAGATTGGCCAGCAACATTTGTTAAAGATACTGTCGTTTTTTTCTCAATGTGTATTTATGGCTTCTTTACTAAAATTGTGTGCCTATAGGTATGTGGGTTCTTGTCTTGTCCCTCCACATCAACATGTCTGTTGTTATGCCAATATCATGCTGCTTTTTATTACTATAGCTCTGTAGTACAGCTTGAAATCTGCTACTGCTCCTGGCATTCAACCTCCCCTGCCCCAGTCTCATCCTCTGCTCTGTAGCAGGAAAACTGCTGTGGTCTCCCTTTCATCTCTGACCCCATCCTCAATGCATCACAAAGGTCTTCCCCTCCAATTCTCCTGTTCCCAACTCATCCCAGTACCCCAACCTCTAACACCAGCAGGCATTCCCTGTGAACACATCAGCTGAGCTGGCCAGGAAAACAGGCTCACAAAGCCAGAGAGGCTCTGCCTTCAGGTAACTTATTGCCCTGGGAGGAGTGGTCCTTGGGTTAGCAGGGGGTGCCTGCTAGGCTTGGGGTCCAGGAAAAAGCAAAAAATGGGGAGGGGGAGGTAGGTTAGAAAGGGGAACATCTGGGAGATCCATGGGAGATGGGCATGGAAGAAAGACTGTCAATGGTATTCTGCTGCAGAGCTGGGGATGAGACTGGAGATTAGATCTAGGGGAACAGAGAGAGAAGACAAGGGCTGCAGGCAGCCTACCTGGTTTTCTGGCAGGTGTGGCCTGTGGGTTAGCACAGGATGCTAGGGGGGAAATGACAGTCAGCTAGGAGAAGGAAAGTAGGAGGGGAAGATTTATGGCATTTGCAAGGGATGGGGGCTGAGAGGCAAGGAAGGCTGCCATGGATATTCTACTGCAGAGCTGGGGATGAGCGTGTGGGAGCCTTTTAAGATGGCAGCTTATAACATCCAAGACAATGCTACTTGGGCGGGGCATGGGGGGGTTCTTCCAGTGCTCCAGAGGGGCATTACACACATGTTATGAGATTCTGGGCTGGAAGATTCTAAACACTAACAACCATTGGTCAAAAAAATTCTGTGTCTGAGACCATGTGTTAACAAGAAAGACCTCAGATCAACTGCCAAGGTGTGCTCTTCAGCCTTCTAGTCATGGGAATGGAAGGAGACACTCAGGAGGATGTGGGGAAATTAATGGATCTGCAATCCCCCGCCTCTGCCTCCTAAGTGCTGACATTCTACATACAGCATGTACCACCATTCCTGGCATGTTCTCCCTCCCCCACCCCCCACCCCTCTCTCTCTCTCAACTGTGTGGCTGTATGGCTGTGGGACTCTGTGTGTATATGTCGTTGTGGCTGTGGTTGTGGCTGTGGCTGTTGCTCTATTCTATATGGCTGTGTATCTGAATGAGTGCAAGTGCATGTGGGAGTCAGAGGTCAGCCTCAGACGCCATCTCTCAGGTTCCATCCATTTTGGTTCTTTCTCTGCTTGATTTTGCTTTTTGTTGTTGTTGATGATGATGATGATGATGACGATGACGACAACGATGACACACTGTCTCTGACTTAGGACCTAAGGATCACTGATTCAGTTAGACTGAATCACAGGTGAGTCAGAGGGATCTATCTGCCTCTGCCTCTCCAACTGGCTTTTTATATGTGTTCTTGGAGTCAAACTGAGCTCCCTGTGTTTGCACGGCAAGTACTTTGCTGGATGAGCTATCTTTCCAGTCCAAGTACTACATCTTAAAGATACATTGTCAATTTATAAGGCTGGACCAAACTTTTAACAGTGGCTATCTTTGTGTCAAGGAAATTGAGACACATGAGTTCTTCTGACTTTCCATTTTGAACATCTCTGTGTGACTCTGAGTCATTACAATAAGTATATTTCATATGCAGAGTAAGACTATATAACTTGGCTGATCGTCAATGTACCAAGCTCCTCCACTTCTATGCCACCAGGCAAATGGCAATGCAGAAAACTGCCTTGCTCACATGACAAGTACCTACTCCAGTTTCAGGCCCAGTTTTTAGGCCACCTTCTCCAGGAAGCCACTCTGGGCAAAGCCCAAGGCTGAATCTGGATACTATAACCCCTATGCCCCATGTACTCTCTGATAAGTCTTGCTACAATCTATCATGATATTGGAGTGTTTGCTACAATTTCTTTCATATGACTCCCAGTGAGCAACCGTGAAGTGTAGCTACAAAGCCAGGAAAGGAAGAAGGTCTCAGGAAGCCAAAAAGTTGAAGAGGCAAGCAATCACAGACCCGGATAAGATATTCATTGTTCACACAGTGGTGAGGGGGGATGGGGGGCCTGGGGGCAGGCAGGAGCTACTAGGCAGAGATCCATTGGCAGGCACACAGGTCAATACGGCACACACAGAGACTGGCCTGTAAGATGCATGGAGGTAGACACACAGACCTACAGACAGACACACACATACAGGCAGGCTGGCAAAGGTGAAGGTCCCTGACCTCAGGACCATATTTCTACAGAATCACACACTCTGCCAAAAAAAATAGTTACATAACATATTACACCAATGCTTATCTTGGAGTTCCTCAGATATCCATTTTGAGCTAACTCACAGCTCACCCCCATATTCAGTGACTGGATGGTCAGATCAGCACCATGTTGTTTAAACATAAACTGGCTCTTGGGCCTTCTGTTCCCAGCAATAGCTTAAAGTAGATTATTATTTTTCCCCTTCCTGTATCTGTGACTTCCAGCTTGGAATGTGTTGTACAGTAAGTAACCTTTTAATTCATGCATTTCATGAATTTTTAACCCAGTATTTTTATTGATTATTTAGAATTTTCACATAATGCACTCCGATTCCATTCACTTCTCAGTCCTCCTAGGTCCACTCCCCCTTATGACCTCCCCAAAAACAAAAGAAGAAAAAGAAAGAAAAAAAAATACCAAGTCCAATTTGTGTTGTCCCTATACTCAATGGAGCATGGTCAAACTCCCAGCATGGCCATCGCCCAGTGGCCAGCCCTTTAAAGAAAACTGATTCCTTCCTGTACCTCAACCCTGCCAGAAGCCATCAACAGCGAAGAGTTACCCTTCAGCATTCTTATCATATTTGTAAGAGTTCTCTTCAGTGGCACCCTGTCTAGACTGTTGCTTTTTGGAAGTCGGGGTGGGGGTAGGGGTGGGGCGGGAAGAGGTTGTCACAGAACTCTTTTATGTCTCTCTCAACTCTGAGTCTGCAGTCATCTATGCCACTGCAAAAGAAGCTTCCTTGCCCTTTATAGTCAGCAGGAACACAGATCACGAGCTTCCACATGATTTCTGGCTGCGGTATAGACCATGGTGTCACCGTCTGTAGTTTCACCATTCTCCTCTGCGCACCCAGCTGTGTTCCGTCACCTTTCCTTCCAATTTCTTGAGTCTGCTTTTTAAAAGCATCTTCGGATGGACCTGCCCTTCTCTAGTTTTTTCGGGAACGCTGTGGGCTCTGCAGACTTCTCTGCCGTTGCTTTGTCTCCCCTCAGAGCCTCTATGTGTCTCTCAGGCTCCCTAGAGCTGCTCCGCGGTGGCGGGTGACAGCTTTGATCGCAGCCATGCTTCCGGTTTTCATCCTCCATGGTGATGACTTATTTCTGGACCTAGTTCTGCAGCTCTGGTTCCTCCAGCGGCTCCTAGATTGAGTAGATGTTCGGGTGGACCGACTCGAAATGCTGAATCTGGACCCAGATGGCAGCTGAGTTGGTCAGCTCGCAAAGTTGAAAAAAAAAGAAACATTTGAGACAGGGTCTCATGTAGGTCAGCCTGGGCTGAAACTCACTATGCAGCCACGGATGATCTTGAATTCCTGATCCTCCTGCCTTTGCCCCTATGTGCCAGGATTATAGCCATGTGTCACCAAACCCAATTTATGTGGTGCTGGAGATGAAACATAGGGCTTCCTATAATGCTAGACAAACCCTCTACCAAACTGAGCTTCATGCCCAGCCTTTAATTAATTGCTTTGAAAACATCGATAACACAATTCTCTTTTTCAAACAAGGGAGGTCTGGATTTCAGCTGCTACCATCTGATTTTGTGACGTGCAGGCCATGATAGGACCCAAATCAGGCCTGCAAAATGTGGTCACAGTGGTTTACCGCAGCTCGTACTCTAAGCCAAGTTCCTAATTGGGCTTGCGAGCAATGGCAAGGCACTACAATGAGGTACTGAGCAAACCCATGCTGAAGTTCCTGTTCCTGTATTTGATTTTCAACACCCTCACATTCCTGGCCAGATCAAAAAGGAGCTTTGGTCCAGCTCATCCTGGGGCCTGGACCTTTCTTGCTGACCTAGATTCGCCAGCTGTCAGTCACCGAAATTCACCTGTGGTGATGTGGACAGCCGAGCGCAGTCTTAGAGTTAATACAGACAGCTTCCCATCCTCCCACCAGCACCACTGAGTCAGCCTCAGAAATCTATCCCTGGCAGGGAATTCTCATCTTCTCGGAGTTGTGGGGAAGGGATGGGGCGCACACTCGCAAGCAGCCCTGGTTTCTGGTTCTCTGTGAGAGGAGACTGGGATGAAAAAACACATTGCTCTGCTCAGGAGGGACAGACTGCAAGAGTGACAAGATGGACAGGCTAGAGCACAGACACACTCAGTTTTGTGAGTCTACAAATCCCCAGGGAACACAGCCTTAACCATGTGGAAAATAGCTAAGAAAACACCCCAAAAAATCCTAGCTTCTCTGACCCAAACCATACTCATAAAATATGTTAACCTCATAAAATCTCAAGGCAGCCACTACGCTCATGTGACAGTGAAATAAAATGAAGTATTCAAGTTTTCCATGACACTAGCTACCCATGAAAGGCTCCATAGTCATACATGGCTAGTGGCTAACATACTGGACAGCACAGACAGAGGACATTTCCTTCCTTGTAGAAAGTTCTCCTAGACACCACTAGTCTGAGAACAAGTGACATTCTGTGTTCTTTGTCCTTCACTCAGTGTGTCCCTAGAGCTTTCTTGGCCATGAAGGCCAGGGCTCTGCATAGAATGAAAAGGGATTCACACTAAGCTTGGCGAATTCATGGTCTTCGAGTTGTGTTCTTTCCAGCAGAATGCCTCTTCTGCCTTGCCTCCTGTTCCCTGGGGCTCAGCGGCCCCTAGCCAGCCTCACATGGCCTGGTGCCACCAGGACATATTTCACACAAATGAAAGCAGGATTTCTGGAGTGAAAGAAAAGCATGCACTTCTGACATGGGTTTTTTAACAACCTTCCCACATGGGAGGCCCAGGCCACTTCTCTGGGTCTCAGATGCTGTGGTTTCTGACATTTTGAAAGAAGCTTTGAATACTTCTAGATATTTTATAGGCTGGAGAACTTGGGGCCTCATTTTATAGCATACCATAAAGGACCTCACCATGGTTCAGGAAAAGATAATAATAAGGCCAAATTAAAGGCAGGCATTCTTAGAATGGCTATTCTCTGCTTTTTTCTTTTATTTTTGAGATTATGATATAAAGTTTTTTTAAATAAAATGCATACAGTACCTTCGCCATAGTCAGTATAAAGAAAGAACATAAAAAAATGCTGCTTCTTAAAATACACTTGGAGTGTGTGTGTGTGTGTGTGTGTGTGTGTGTGTGTGTGTGTGTGTGTGTGTAGGCACATATATGCAAAAACTGAATGTCTTTGTGTGTTTCCAGGATCCCCACTAATGTCAAGAAGATGACAAGAATGATGATGAGGCCATCTCCAAGAGCCCTGATTCTCAAAAGGGATCATCAGTTTGGATACTTCTGAGTGGACAAACTTGAGTCATTTCAAATTTAAGGAGCATCAAGATGTTCTAGTGGACAGTCCTATACCCAGAAGTCTATAGACAGCACAAATTGGTATCCATGACTATTATAGAATTTTTAAAAATATGTTTGTTTCCCCAGTAATCCTTTGTCAGAGACCCTAAGTATAAACCATGAAAAATGCCATTGACTCAAGTAAACACATATTACACCTTACCAACTATCAGCCATATTCTTTTTATTTTTTAATTTAATTGGTCTATTATTTAATGTATATGAGTATTTCTGTTTGTATGTATGTCTGTGTACCACATGTGTGCCTGATGTCCATGCAGTCTAGAAAAAGGCATTGGATCCTCTGAGACTGGAGTTACAAATGGTTGTAAGCTACCATGTTGGTATGGAAATCAAACCTAGGTCCTCTTAAAAAGCAAGCCATCTGTTCAGCACCTATGTTCTTTTAAAATTAACACTATTACATCAGTACTTCCAAAAAATGCCAATGTCTCTCATTTTGTCTGTTTATAACAGAGTATCTTTCACTAATGAATTTAAGACAAATACAAATTGTATTTTTTAAAATGTATCAGTTGATGTAAATATGTCATTACAAATAAATAAAGCTATCAGGTGCTTTTTATATATTATATGAAAATGGGTCAATCATTAGAAAGGTTCTTTTTTTTTTTTTTTTTTTTTTGACAGTGTTTCTCTGTGGCTGTCCTGAATTTTTTTCTGTAGACCAAGCTGGCCTCAAACTCACAGCGATCCACCTGCCTTTACCCACCCACCCCCGCGCCTCAACCCCCCCCCCCCCCGCCGCCGTAGTGCTGGGATAAAAGTATGTGCATCACCATCACCAGGCTCAAAGTTTCTATTTAATATATTGGTTGGAAGACTATTTCAACATACAAGCTTACATTAAGGATAAGTCTCTCTCTCTCTCTCTCTCTCTCTCTCTCTCTCTCTCTCTCTCTCTCTCTCTCTCTCTCTCTCTCTCCCTCTCTCTCTCTCCCAACTACCTCATACTCCTAATGCCATGGTAGACTGTACCCCTTAAAACTATGAGCCAAAACAACTCTTTCTTTCTTAAAAAGAGAAGAAAGAGGAGGAATAAAGGAGAAAATTGAGCAAAGGAAAATAGAAGCAATCGCAAATGAACTACTCTGATTACATACAGTGGCCACAAATTTGAGTCCAGGCTTTCAAGCAACC
This sequence comes from Acomys russatus, assembly GCF_903995435.1. Classification (NCBI taxonomy): domain Eukaryota; kingdom Metazoa; phylum Chordata; class Mammalia; order Rodentia; family Muridae; genus Acomys; species Acomys russatus. The sequence goes on from NC_067169.1 coordinate 28,393,069, forward strand.
AACCAAAAGAGAGAAACCCAGGTGATTAGATGAGTCAGTGTCCATAAGAACTACATTAATTCTTCGGAAGTCCTGTTCTCTGCCTGTCCTGGTAAAAAGGATGGTGCAAAAGTGATAAACAAGGGTCTTACCAATGACTAGAACAGCAGAGAAGCCGGCTGTTTGATCTCCTAATAAAGCCAATGGGAACAGGCCGCTCTGGAAGTTTCAAGACATGATTCATGGCAAAGGGCTTGAGGATCGATTTGTCTTTGTGCACTTAAAATGGATTTTTGATGGATTGTTTAGTCTGAGAATAAATAGAGCTATAGTTCCAGATGCAGGGAGTGATACGTGAGAGCCTGTTTCAACCAACTGGAGAGATATTTCAAATGAAAGAAGCACATTCCTTCTCCACTGCCATTCCTCCCCCCCTGAGACTGGACTTTTGTCTCCCTCCCCCCTCCCCATATTAACAGTAACCTGGAGGTGAAAACATAGCTCAGTGGTTGAGAGGATTTACTGCTCTTGCAGATGACCTGAGTTTGGTTTTTTGTTGTTGTTGTATTTATTTATTTATTTTGAGACAGGTTTTCTCTGTGTGTATTCCTGGCTGTCCTGGACTCACTTTGTAGACCAGGCTGGCCTCGAACTCACAGCGATCAGCCTGCCTCTGCCTCCCAAGTGCTGCGATTAAAGGCGTGCACCACCATGCCCATCCTGAGTTTGGTTTTTAACACCCACATTGGGCAGTTTACAACTGTCTGCAGTTCCAGATCTAGGGGCTAGTGCCTCTGTTCTTGGCAGACAACTGAAGTCACATGTGCATACCCACACAGACAAACACACACACAGAGAGAAAGACATACACAAACACACACACACAGAGAGAGAGAGAGAGAGAGAATTAAATAATTAAAATTTCAATTAAAGAAAATGTAAAGCTAGAGAGATGGCTTAATGGTTCAGAGCACAGACACATCAATAAAAATAAAAATAAACCTTAGCAGCAAACCTGTAGTGGACCCTCAACATGAGCCAGGGTGGGAATCTCATGAAGAATAGATGCTTTGGTGAGAGGGTAATGAAGACCAGGCATAAAAAACATCTAGGCAGTTTTCTCCAAGGTCACCTTGATCTCACTGTGGACTAAATATGCAATGTGTGTTGCCCAGCGCCGTGGCCTACATATTTTAACTCTCTCACTAGATGATTCTGAAGCCGAAGTCCTTTAAAAAGTACTGTAGCCCCGAGAGCAATGCATGGTCCGTGCACTGTTTGGGCAAGCTTCTCCTTCAAAGAGTTTTTCAAAAAGACTGAATTCCAATTACACTCCCCAGTGAGCACAGCTGGAGCAGCATTCTGTCCTTCTAGTTAGTCAGCCTTGTGATATGACAGGTCACTTCAATGCGACAGATAGGGCTGCTGATCAAAGTAGGGACAGCAAAAAAAAAAAAAAAAAAAACCTGACATTCATAGAGTGCAGCCTCCCTCCTTTGCATCCTGATGTGTCCTGGGACACAGCTTAAATGTGGGCTTGGTCAGAATTCAGATCCTATCTGTTTCTTTAAGCCCTAACCCTCAGAGAAACCCTGTGGATGAAGAACTTGTGTCTATCCATCTAAGCTCCTCTTGAAATACCATTGGTGGAAATCAAATACAGTGCTGTTGTGAATTTAGTGTCTAAAAATGCTGCCACAGGCCAAGCATGGCGACCCACACCTTTAATGCCAGCACTTGGGAGGCAGAGGCAGGTGCATCCTTGTGAGTTCAAGGCCAGCCTGGTCTACAAAGTGAGTCTAGGACAGCCAAGGCTACACAGAGAAACCCTGTCTCAAAAATAAAAATAACAATAAAAAATAAAAATGCTGCCATATAAGATAGTCTTGGTGCTTACCGGGTTAGTTGGAACAAACTTCATATGCAATAATATGATAATAGTAAGGATATAAATAGAGCTCTCACCCAACCATGTAAGCAGAGAAACACTGAGTCATCTGCTGGTAGAGCCTGTTCTAAGTTCTCAGGGGCTGAGTGAGGGGCTGAGTGGTGGTGGTGGGGTAGGGCAGAGAGAGAGGCATCAAGCTTAACGTCTGGAAAAAACCCACAGAGCCACAGGGAGAGGGGGCTCTCTGTAATAAACCAGGACCGTTGCACAGAAGGATGGGCCACGTCTGAGCTCCCTCCGTGTTGCAGATGCCCAGGTCCACATTAGCACACGAAAGGGAGGAAGTGGAGGGACTTTCTACTGCAGATCCACTTGCACTTCTTGTGTTTTCTCTTAACTAAACGTAACTTTAAATGCTAAACAATCCCAAATCCATTTGAAAAGACCAAGCAGAGAACCACAAATTCCTGCAAGCTTTCCTCTTGCTTCGGTTTGAAACTCTTCCACCAGCAGCTTGCACGCCGAAAGAAGGTAAAGTCTGCATGTGTTGAAACTTTGGTGGAAGTTCTGAGAGGTAAGAAACTGCTATGCTTCTTTCTCTCACCTAGAGAGGAAGGATAGCAGGCTACCAAGAAGAGACTTGATACCCTTGATACAGGGGGAAGAGGTCCCCCTCAGTCACAGTCATAGGGGAGGGGAGTAAGGGGAAAATGGGAGGGAGGGAGGAATGGGAGGATACAAGGGATGGGCTAACAATTGAGATGTAATATGAATAAATTAATAAAATATATTTTAAAAATAAAAATTTAAAAAAAAAAAAAAGAAAAGGAAGAAACTGCTCATGTTTGGTAAGTGGCTTCTGAGTGAGGAATGGGAGGATACAAGGGATGGGATAACCATTGAGATGTAACAAGAACAAATTAATAAAATATATTTTAAAAATAAAAATTTAAAAAAAAAAAAAAAAGAAAAGGAAGAAACTGCTCATGTTTGGTAAGTGGCTTCTGAGTGTCGCTGTTACAGATAGCAGGGGAGCTGTGTGGGGACAAGCCTGACAGTACACAGGCAGGAAACAATTCCATTTCACAGGTGGGTATTTTCATCCATTCTCTTGAATGCACTGGAAGTTCCTAATCTCTGCTTCTCATGCAAATGAGAACAAAGCGTGAAACAGTAGACAGACTCTAGGCCAAGCATATGCAAATAGAGTAGTCTCATTGAGAAGATCTAGGCCAGGTTTTGCGAGAGCTGTACAGCTCTGCCCCAGTTCTCAAGCCTTGAATAGGCTCCCGAAGACACTGAGCAGAGCTGGGGAATTTTCACTCATCACTGGGTCTGCTGTTTTCCTCACACACATTTTCGGCCTTGGTCAGGAATCCACCACTTTCACCATTCCAGCATTAGTTTGCCACAGCATCACCTTTTGTCTGGTTGGTGGTGTTCTGTTTCTGTTTTGGCCCTGGCCAATATTTAAGCCACATTTACACACCTGAATTTCACAGGTGAATATAAAAGAGGGTGCTGGCTGGGAGTTCCAAGTTGTTGTATCTCAGAACAAGAATTTGGATCACAGACCTATGGGTAGTGGGACAACCAGAGACACTTTGTTAAGAAAAAGAGGAGTCACCTGGCGGTGGTGGCGCACACCTCTAATCCCAGCTCTCAGGAGGCAGAGACAGATAGTTCTCTGAGTTCAAAGGCCAGCCTGCTCTACAGAGCGAATTTACTTATTTATTTTATGTGTATGCGTGCATCTGTGTGTAGATGTTCCCATGTGTGCAGGCTTCCATGCATGTGTGTACACTTGCATGTTAAAGCTATAGAACAATCTTGGACATCATCCTCAAAAGCACTTTCTCCCTCCTTTGAGACAGAATCTCTCACTGACCTGAAACTCTCAAACTAGGCTAGATTGGCTGGCCAGCAAGGCCCAGAGCTCCTCTTGTCTCCACCTTTCTAGCACTTGGATTGCATGCAACACTATTCCCCTCATTCTTTCATTGCAAGCATTTATGGACTAAGCTATTTCCTGAGCACCTCACCCCACCCCCACTTCTTTATACTCACAAATGCAGGTCCTATCTCCCCTCAACTCACTATAGATGTATTTTGTAGGATGGACTTTTGTTACATCAAATATTGAGTAAGGGTTAGTGAAAAAGTATTTGAATGCAAGATCCACGTTACTTTTGGAAATGAATCATCTGTAGATATGGAAGCGGTAACAAAATATCTAAGAGGGCACAATGGACACCTAGGGGATATTAATAAGGGGAGACAGACTGGCTTTGAAACTTTTTAATTTGATAGTGAGAATATTTTTTTCAAGCTCTTAAGCAATAAGTGCATCTATGACCATTAAATAATTTGGGTTACTATTTTAAAAATTTGGACCAACTCAAGTAATCCATGAAAATATGATTGTTGGGGCTATAGAGATGACTCAGAAGTTAATAGTTCTTGTTGCTTTTGCAGAGAACCCAGACACGTTCAGTTCCCAGCACCCACATTGCACCTCATAACTATCTAATGCCTGTTTTTTACCTCCATGGCTACCAGGCACACATGTAGTGCACATATACACATAGAGGCGAAGCACTCATACTAAAAAATAAATGTAAAAAAATTTTAAAGAAAATGTGATTATCCTTGAGATTATGTAGACATCTGGCTTTAGCTACTTGATTTAATTAGTTGGCCTGCTGTGATTAAAGCTGCTGGAGGGTGCAATGCAGTGGTAGAGCGCTTGCCTGGTGTGTATGAGGCCCAGCACTGACAAAAACATCTGGACTGTAACAATCTTGATCCTCACCACCTCCACCTCGGCCCACTGCCCGTTATTTCTTTCCAATGCTTTTCTTTCTTCCAATAATGTGGACTCTAATAAAATCTAGTTCATATTTTCTGCCTTCACTTAGCTTCTAGGAAAACTTTTTAAATGAACAGCTTTTGTCTCCAATGATTGACAGGCCTCGGTTAAAGATGGTCTCTTTAAAGAGTCCACATGTACATATAGGCACGGAAATACCTCAAGGAAAACAACCATGATCTATAACGGTACAATGTTTTTCCATTTTAAAAAGTCAAATATCCCCAAATGCCTTTCAGAGCTGATGGCTTTTTAAGGAGAGGTAGAATATTCCTAAGGCAACAGATGGAAAGTATTATGGACCATGAGGTGAAATAGTACTGAATTACATCCAGGAGATCACCCTGGTTATAATTATGAGCACTTATGAAATGAAGAACTAAAGTACTAATGTATAAATGCAGCAACATGAGGCCTTAGGCTCTTAGCCAGAGGCATGCAGTTCTCCCGCACCGTTCTACAGCCAGTGATTTATATGCATAATATTTCCAACCTGAAACTAGCATTCCCATCACACTTATTCCAGAAAATGATAAATGGTTTATTTCCTGATGAAGAAGACTTCCTGGCACTTCGTGTAAACCAAAGCACAAAAGAGGGAAAAGAAAATGTCACTCAGTAAAGCATACTTTTTTCTTTATGTACTAACTAGCAAAGATGGCATAAAATTGAGTGTCTCACAGATGATTGCCAAAGGTAGACCTCATTTTTAAATCCCCAGAGGGAATATTCAGAAGCATAGCACAGGAAAGAGACACTGAGCTGCACTGTCAAACTTTTTGCACCTGGCAGGAGAAGGTCTATGGGGAGAGAAAGGAGTTTGTCTGGAATTATGATTTTCGATCTTGGAGCAGCAGAGGGTAGGGAGTGCCTAAGGCATTGCCATTCAATGGTGATGTGTGGGACAGCCTGGTTCAGAGGATTAGGAAGAGTAAGCTAGAACTTCCTTGGAGTTCCAAGCTGAAGTTTTAATACGTTGTAGAAGAGGAGAGGTTGTGGGGAGGGACTGGGAGGGGATGGGGGAGGGGAAATGGCAGTCAGGATTTGATATATGAGAGAAGAATAAATAAAAAATAAAAAGAATAATTTTTCATCTTTTTAAAATCAGTGATGCTCTTCTATGTCTGATATTATCCATAATTCTACTTCTCTTTTGATTTGCCATTCTTTTCTCTCAAATTTATTAAACTATCCCATAATTCTTTTAATTTCTAGAACAGCTCTATGTCATTTCCCACAATTCTTTCTCTCTGCCACAACTCCTCCTCTCCCCCATTATCCTATGAAGTCCCTACAGCCCTCCATTGCCTGTCATGACCTCCTGTCATTTCTACAATTGCCTATTGTCTCCCCAGCTCCTCTTCTTTCCCAAGATGCCATCTTGCTCCCATAATCTTCTTTTCCCCTCCACAGTTCCACACTCTTGTTGTAATTCTATTTCTCTCCTACAAATCATCTTCACAACTCCATGTGTCTCTTTTAATCTCCTGTGTTCTCAGCGATTCCCGTTCCTTCCTAGGCGGCTTCATTCCCTCCTGTGATTTCATGTTTTCCTCACATCTCTTATTTCCTCACAGACTTTCTTTTACTAAATTATTTTACTTTCCCACGATTCCATGTGTCTCTCACAATTCTTTTTCTTCCCACAATTCCCATTCTTTCCCACAATTCTCTATCTCATGACCCCTTTTTATTCCCAAAATTCTACATGGGGTCACACAATCCTCCATTCTCTCCTATAATTTTCATTCTTTCTCATGAATCCCCTTCTTTCACATATTTCTAAATGGCTGCAACAACCGTCCACTATCTCCCACAATTCGACATTTTCCCATCTTCATTCCCAAAATTCTGTCTCCTATCATTCCCCACTTTCTCCTAGAATCATATTCTTTCCCCATAGTTCTTCTCCCTTGCTATTCTTTTCCCCATGCTGCTCCCACAACCCCTCTACTATTTCTTGTAATCACACCCTTTCCCCATAATTCTTATTCTTTCCCATAATTCCATAGCTATTCAACAATACTTTGCTTTCCCCATCCATGGTTTTCTATTATAGTACTTGATGGAAAGTTTTATAACTATGTCTTTAAATATACATTTCTCTGACTCCCTATGAATTTTTCAAGGTAGGAAGATCTTATTAAGCTTTCTGTCAGCTTCTTTGTTTGTTTATGGATTTTCAAGACAAGGTCTCTATGTGTGGCCTTGGCTGTCTGTCCTGAAACTCACTCTGTAGACCAAGCTGGCTTCAAACTCACAGAACCTCCTGCCTCTGCCCCCAAGTGCTGGGATTAAAGGTGTGTTCCAATACCACCTGGCCTTTCTTGGTGTGGGGTTGTTTGAGAGGTTTTTTTTTTTTTTGAGATTGTATTTTAATGACAACAGTTCTGCCTTCCATTCCCTCTACCTTTTCTCTCTTCTTTAGTGCTGCTCATGGGTGCCAGTTCATACACTATTAACAGTATGTAAAGAGATGAAGAGCCAGTGTCAAAACAAATTGAATACACAAGGAGATTTTCATGTCACATAACAGAAGGAGTATATTCTGTGAAGTGCTTCATTGGGCCACTCTGTCATTGTGTGAACATCAACAAGTGTACTTGCACAAATCTAGATAATGCAAACCAGTCAATTCATGTGGTCTCTTGATACAGTCAAGAGAAAAATTGGACAAAAGATTCATGAGCCTGCAAGCAGTGTAAAACAGAATGCTGCTTTACGGTATACATATTCTTATATAAGTAGAAAGGATACAGTCTCAAATAACGATTTAAAAGTATATTGCAATAACCCAGTACCATAGTCATTTATTAGCACATCGGGTGCGTAATTGAGTCCAGTATGCTTTTATATTTGGGGCAGTGCAGAAAACTTGTTTACATCAGTATCACTACAAACACAGAAGCAATGTGTTAGCATGGCTACAATATCATCAGATGATGGGATGTTTTTTCAGCTCCATGACACTGAAGGAACATCATCATATTATATACTCTACCATTGACCAAAGCATCATCATGTGGTGCATATCTGTAATTTCACTTTATGAGGACCATTATGAAGAAAATGAAAATGGTACTATGACAGGGATTGAGAAATGATGGTACTATTTGATCGTAAGTACAGAACACTGCATCCATATCATCTGGGGTCCATTAGAAATGCAACCTCAGAAGGCCAAGCACAGGGGTATATATTGCAATCCCAGCTCTTGAGAAGGAGCAACAACCAAATTTAGGAGTTTCATTGGCCCATAAGCCTGGCCTACTTTGCAAGCTCCAGGCCAGTGGGGAAACCTGTCTTCAAAACAAACAAGGGCTGGAGAGATGGCTTGGCAGTTAAGAGCACAGGCTGCCAAGGACAATAAGGGCAATAAACTTCGAACCCCTACCCAGATCTAGCCGATAGACAGGACATTCTCCACCATTGAGTGGAGAGTGGGGACTGACTTTCACACAAACTCTGGTGCCCCGTTTTTGACCACGTCCCCTGGATGAGGAGACCTGGTGGCACTCAGAGGAAGGATAGCAGGCTACCAAGAGGAGACTTGATACCCTATGAGCATATACAGGGAGAGGAGGTCCCGTCAGTCACAGTCATAGGGGAGGGGAGTAAGGGGAAAATGGGAGGGAAGGAGGAATGGAAGGGTACAAGGGATAGGATAACAATTTAGGCGTAATATGAATAAATTAATAAAATATTTTTTTAAAAGAGCACAGGCTGCTCTTCCAAAGGACCCGGATTCCATTCCCAGCACCAACATGGCAGCTCACAACTGTCTGTAATTCCTGTTCCAGGGGATCTGACACCCTCACACAGGCATACATGCAGGCAAAATGCCAATGCACACAAAATACAAATAAACAAATTACTTAAAAAACAAAAACAAAAAATGTAGATAGTGTCTGTGGTGGTTTGAAATGAGAATGCCTCCAATAGGCTCATATATTTAAATGTTTGATCCTTAGTTGGTGGACTGCTTATGAAAGATTAGTACCTTATTGGAAAAGATGTGTCTTTTTTTAAGGCTTCAAAAGCCCCCACCAGCCCCCACCCATCTCTTCTCTCTCTCTCTCTCTCTCTCTCTCTCTCTCTCTCTCTCTCTCTCTCTCTCTCTCTCTTCTCCCTGTCTTTCTGTCTCTCTCTGTCTCCCTGTTTTTCTGTCTCTCTCCGTCACTTTCTCTGTCTCTCTGTCTCTCCTCTCTATCTCTTTCTGTCTCTCTGTCTCTGTCTCTCTCTCGCCCTCTCTCTCTCTCTCTTTCTCTCTCTCTCTCTCTTCTCTCTCCTCTCTCTCCTCTCCTCTCTCTTCTCCCTGTCTTTCTGTCTCTCTCTGTCTCCCTGTTTTTCTGTCTCTCTCCGTCACTTTCTCTGTCTCTCTGTCTCTCCTCTCTATCTCTTTCTGTCTCTCTGTCTCTGTCTCTGTCTCTCTCTCGCCCTCTCTCTCTCTCTCTTTCTCTCTCTCTCTCTCTCTCTCTCTCTCTCTCTCTCTATCTACCTCCATCTCTCCTTCTCTCTCTCTCTATGCTTCCTCTGTGTGGATCAGATGTGAACTATCAGCTGCTGCTCCAGCACCATGCCTGCCTGCTTGCTGCCACACTTCCCACCATGATGGCTATGGGCTCTAACCCTCTGAAACTCTAGGCAAGCCTCCAATTAAATGCTTTCTTTTCTAAATTCCCTTGGTCAAAGTGTCTCTTCATAGTAATAGAACTGTAACCAAGACAGTGCCTGAAGAATTACACCAGAGATTGATCTCTGGACTGCACGTGCATGTGTACACATGTATGAACACATACATGAGCATTCACAGAACAACACACCCACACAGATGCAATCTCAGCAATCTTATTAAGTAGATTAAAGTCAATATCAGAAGGATAAATATCATATATTTTCTCTGGCTTATAGTACCTAGATTTTTATAAATAGGTAAAATCATGTATGTGCTTATCTATCACATGAAAGTTTTAATGGAATTGTCTAAGGGAACAAAAAGGCCTAACAGGAGATGGAAGAGCAATAAAAAGAAGAATACTAAGGTCTGAGGAAGAATGTATTCAACATATACAGTAGTGTGGAAATGTCTTATGTAATTCAATACTATGCACAGAGAATATACACCAATGAAAAAATTAAATATGCAATCTCAGGTTCCACCCTAAGATCACTGCATTCAAATCGAAAAAGTAACACAATCCCCAGGTGATCAGCATACACAGTACAGAGCGAAAGGCTCTGAACACAACACCAGATACAGTGGCCAGCAAACACATCTTTATAGAGGTGACATTTCAGTAGTGATAAAAGGGCCTTGGCCATGTAAAGATTATGGCAAAGAGTGGTACAGACAAGGCAAAGAACAGTAAAATAAAGCCTTCTCAGGACTAGAGAGATGGCTCAGCAGGTAAGAGCACTTGGACCTGAGTTCAAATCTCTAGCACTCACGTTTAAAAAAAAAAAGGTATGATAGTACATGCTCCTGTAACTCCAGTTTTGTGTAGGGTGAAAACAGAAGGATCATTAGGGTTTGCTGGCTACCAGTCTTGATCCAGGTTCAGCTAGAGACCCCATCTTATGGGAATAAAGCATAGAGTAATAAATCAAGACACCACCAGCCTCTTCTGACCTCTGCATGCACATGGGCACATGCACCTAGACACTTGTGTTTGCATACAACTGACATACACACACACACACACACACATGCTCACACACAGAAAACATCATGAGCTCCAAACAAAGAGCGAAGGAATAGAGTATCATGAGCATGGAGAGGGAGAGCACGTGACAGGAAGTGATGTCAGAAAGGGATCACACTATAAGCCACGGGAAGGAGTTTGTATTGTTTTCTGAAGCTTTAGACAAATTTGACAAGGAAGAGAACTTGCTTTTCTGACCTTTATTCTTGACACTCTCCACTTATGCCTCGAGACAGCTTGGCTCCTTGCCAGTACTGCCCACGTCACAGTCTTTTTGAACAGCCTGGAGGAGTGGAGGCACATTCCTATGACCTAACCTGGGAATCCCTTGAAAGCGTGATCCTTCATCAGCTCTGCCAGTCTGCCATGTCTCCTCTCGGAGGCCTCTATGTTTGTATCAGGAGCCAGAGCTGCCTCTTCATCTTTGGAAATAAATAGCGTTTCTCTTTCAAATGATTTACTATTAGGTCACAGATGGTTAACATTTCTCTTTTTGTTGCATATTTCCAACACCATTATGACAACTCCAGACGATATGTTAAGCCGAAGCAGTAAGCCTTCATCTTTCTACTTCTAAATCATGGTCCTGAGACCCTTCGCATAGGCTTCTATGTTAGAAACTTCTGTTGTTTGTCCACTTGCTTATGCAGTTGAACCCAGTACCTTGTGCATGCAAAGAGCTCCCGCTGAGCTCCAGCCACTAAGAATGCCCCTCTCACACAATGGCTGCCTCATATGTGTCTGTCTCTGGTCCTCACCCAAACCCCAGTTCCATGCCTCCACAAGCACACACAGGGTGATGCTCCCGATTTCTCTAATGTCTCGTTGAACCTGTTTATTTGAACTCTTTCCATTTAGCCAGCATACATGCTGCTCTTTTTAACCGTTTGCTCGCTCTCTACCAGTGGGAGGCCACCAAATGAAACTTTAAAATTACCATTGACAGCCTTTGCTTTATCTTGACATTAGTATCAATTTCGTTGTCAAAGCTCTTCCCAGGGTCCTTATTGTCTCTTGGACTCCATTCCTTAACTGCACAGCACTAAACTCAAAATAATACCTTTGCATCATATAAAATATGGGCTGCTGTCAAAAGCAATGCTTTATTCAAAACAGCAGCCCCATCTCAGTCAGTGCCAAACTCCCTAAAAGATCTCTTAAACTCCCTGAAGTCTAGAAATGCAAGCTTGTCACTACATTTCTCTGCAAGAGTATATTCTTTCAGGAAACTTAAACCCTGGTAGCTCCAGTGAACTCCTTCCAGCTGCTTAAACAATTGATTTTGAACATCAGCGTTTATAGTAGCAGAAGCTATTGTGCTGTGTGAGTATATGGCTATACTTCCCAGCACTCAAGAGGTTAAGGTAGGATGCTCAGGAGTGCAAGGTCAACATAGGCTACATCAAGTTCAAGATCAATCTAAGCTACATAACAATATTCTGCCAATAATAATAATAATAATAATAATAATAATAATAATAATAATAATAATAATAGAGGAGGTACTAAAAACAGCAGATTGATAGTTATAAAACCTACATCTATGTTATGGCATTTTATTTCTACTTAAATGGCTTTTCTGCTCTACATGTAAAAATCATGACTGGCATTTTTATGTATCTTTGCTACAAAGAAAAAAAGCAAACAAGTTATAAAATGACTCAGTGTTACAACATAGCATTACATATAGCCCCAAGGTTCTAACACCCAAAATGTTTAATATTCAAGTAAATAAAATAATACTCAATAATGTTTTCATTTCAACCATCTTCTAGCACTTTCCACAAATAAATGTTAAATGGTTTTACTATTCCCTGAATCATCTTTCCAAAAAACACTCTGGACATTCATTTAGGATTTAATTTCTATGGTATTTTTCATTCCAGGTCAAAGTCAAGGAAAATATGGACATTTGAGATAGCTTCATTATGCATATTTTAAAACTATCTTCCTTCAGTTTTCAGTTTAATTTTTTTATTTAAAATTCTACTAGTCAGTAGTCACTTTTGTCTTTCAATCTAAGCTTCAAGGGGGGATTGGATCTGTATCACCTCTTCCTCTGAAACAGCGTGATTTAGGATAAAATGAACACTTAGGTTGCACATCAAGCTGACCTGCTTGGGTGTGGCAATGTGTACTCAGAGTGCACAAATTCCAGAGACAGGTGAGGAAACTGTTCTTTTCTAGCAGGGATGAGCAAAAAGGACCAAATCCTACATGAATTCTATTTTTGTCCCATTTTGAAGCTTAGAATGGATTTTCTTATTTTAAAAATTATGTATATGAACATTTGTGATGGCTGTTCTTGCTTGTTGGCTAGACTACATCTAGAATTAACTAAAACGCAAACAGCTGAGTACACCTGTAAGGCTTTTTGTCTTTTCTTAATTAAATCATTTAAAGTGGGATGTCTCACTTTTAATCCATATTTTTTAAATTATAATTTATTCCTCTTACATCCCAACTGGTATCCCCTCACTTGTATCTTCCAGTTCCCACCCTCCCTCCCCCGCTCCCTTTTTTGCCTTATTCCCCTCCCCTAGACCTCTGACAGAAGGGGACCTCCCCCCCCCCAACTATAGGACCACAGCCTATCAGGTCTCATCTGGATAGCCTGCTTCCTTACATTGCTTTTTATAATCTCAGCAGGCAGGCACAGGCGAATCACTGTGAGTTCAAGGCCAGCCTGATCTACAAAGTGAGGCCAGAACAGCCAAGGCTACACAGAGGAAACCCTGTCTTGAAAACAAACAAAAAAGTTGCTTTTTTGATACTTTTATCATGGTAATGACAAAAATAATTAGTATAGTTCTTACATCATGATTACATTTATTTTTTACTTTTCTCTGCAACTATTTACAGATTCATATTTTGGACTTTTATATGTTTTTGGATTCAGGGTCTCAGTTTTGGTTTGGGAGGTGGTTTGTTATTAGAGGCTTTTGTTTTGTTTCATTTGTTTGTTTTGTTTGTTTGTTTTTCAGAAAAGGTCATGTGTAGCTCAGACTGTCCTGGAACTTGCTATGATGCTGAGGATCACTTTGTTTGAATTTTTGATCCTTCTAGCCCCACCTCCTTGGATTACAGGCATGCAACGCCTCCTCAGTTTTTTTCTTCATATTCTACTTTATGGTCTTGTATGTATATATATGAGAATGTGTGGTGTACAGACAGGTGTGTGGTGGTGTAAACGTCTATGTTGCATGCACACAGGCCAGAGGAGGAGGTCAGGTGTCCTGCCCTAGCACTCTGTGCCCTATTCAGTCTCTCACTGAATCTGGAGCTAAATTATCAGCCAACAAGCACCAGAAATTCTCTTGTCTCTGTTCTCACCCCTGGTGCTTCAGTTATATGCATGTGTTTATCCAAGCCCAGGATTTTTATGTAGGTGCTAGGGATTTGAACTCAAGTTCTCATACTTACATATCAAACCCCGTTACTCACTAAACCATGCCCCTAGTCCTGCAGGTTTAACTTTTTTAAGGAAGGCAAGACAATGTCTGAAGTGCTGCAATATAACATCAGCCCATCCCTGCCTTAATCAATGTCCTATTGCTGTAAAGAGACACCATGACCACGGCGACTCTTACAAAAAGAAAACATTTAACTGGGCTGGTGTACAGTTTCAGAGGTTTAGTTCATTATTATCATTGAAGGGAGCACAGAGGCATACAGGCAAACACGGTGCTGGAAAAATAAATGAGAATTCTACATCCAGATTGGCAAGCAACAGGAAAGAAGAGACACTGGGCCTGGCTTGAGGATTTGAAACTTCAAAGCCCATGCCCGTGATACACTTCCTCCAACAAGGCCACACGTCTGTAGGTGTATTTTTTATCCATTTTATTTAGGTTCTGTATACCTCTACCTCCCTTCTCCACCCCAAACCCTTCTAACAGACAAACACCAGGAGATAAAGGTTACTGGGGAGATGGGGTGTAGTTCTACTCCCTGATGGTTGGAGTCATTGGGTTCCTTGGGGCAAGTCCAATCTTGGTTTCTCATCAATCTCCATCAACAGGAACCAGGGGCAGCAGTGGGGAGTAGCAGACACCTTCTTCCTTTTGAGCCTTTCTCTCTCTTTCTAGGCTCTGACATATATCCCTCTCAGAGTCTCCAGAACTAAAGTAACCACAGCTGAGAAAGATTGTGCCCTTCTTAGCCCCACTCAAGGCAAATAGTCTGCTGCTATGGACAATCTAAAGCAGCCCCATATCCCACACCTGGGATTAAACCACAACATGTTTATATAACATAACTGAGGTTTTAAAAATACCAAAACTCCTACTACACACTTTCTAATCCCTGTCAAGTAGTGCCACTCCCTCATGACCAAGTATTCAAATATATGAGCCTATAGTGGCCATTCTTATTCAAACCACAGAAGTCCTCATCCGTGAATTCAATGAATTGTGGATGGAAAATATTCAAAAATATGTGTATGTACTAACCTTCTCATTGTTGTTAGTATTATTCCCTAAATTAACAATATAAGAATTATTTATACAGCAGCTGAATTACATTTTGTATTATACAAAAGCTAGGGATGGCTTAAAGAGGCAGTATACAGGTTTCATGCTAATGTACACCATTTTCTATAAGGAACTCGAACATCTGAGGATTGTGATATCCACCAGGCATCTTAAAACCCTACAGATGTCAAAGGACCACCATACTTTCTACTGCCTCATAACAGGGAACATGAGGTTCTACTTGTTCAATGGTACCCAGACTGAGATGCAGGCTCCAGCATTGTCAGCCTTTCTCCTCCACCATAAAACCACCACGGATTGTTCCACAGTAGTCTCAGCATCTACTGATACCCACTCCCTAGATTCACTACATTTCCAGGAATCACAAAACCACAGCCCTGTAAGTGCATGTATGAATCCTGCATTTCTTAGCTGCAGCCTGTCTACATGCACACTCACAGCCAGCATGTGACAGCGCTGCAATACATTCTGGACAGGAAATCCATATGTAGCTTAAAAGAAACCTAAGACCCAACAGCCAAAAGAAATATGTGGATCTTGTTGAGAGCCAACCACAAAAAAGACATTTTTGAGGCAACTGGGGAAGATTAAATACAGATTAATAGATGATATTAAGGATGCTTATTGAGTCTGTTGGCCCTTACACTTGAATTATTACTTTAAAGGCTTTATCTGCTCGAAGATACATACTGGGCTTTTCAGTGATAAAAGTATGAGTCTAAGATTTGCTTTAAAATTCTGCAGCAGATAATAACAATGATAATGCAGAGACTAATGGTAGAATGGCTGGAATAGCTGAGCTGGGTAACCGGTTCCTGAGGCTTCAGTACCCTTGCAAATGTTTTACATTTTCAAAAAACGTATACTACTGCTCCTGTTTTTCACTACTGAGTTTTCAGGAACACGGTAGTCCTCTTTCAAAGCATCCCAGTTAAATGTTCCTTATGTCATACTTTTTTTTTTGAAACATTTTAGCAATTTAATCTTAGTATAAAATGGTGTGTTTTCAGCTCATTAACTAAAATGGAAATCAAGTGACTTATGTTTTATGTTTTTCCTGCTTTATTTAAAATTTGATTTCTCTTTTTTCTTTTTTAATTTATTTATTTAAATAATTTATTTAGATTACATCTCGATTGTTATCCCACCACTTGTATCTTCCTGTTCCCCCTCCCTCCCTCTTTCACTCTATTCCCCTTCCCTAGATCTGTGACAGAAGGGGACCTCCTCCCCCACCATATGATCACAGCCTATCAGGTTTCATCTGGGTAGCCTGCTTATCATACTTTCTATTTGCTATGCCATAGCTCAAATGCAAACAGATCAGAGATCTGGTGCCAGCCAGCTACTGTAAGGCCTTTATGAAGGACTGCTATTTTGAAGTTCTCCTCACTCTGCCACAAGGGGTATGTGATTTAAATTATATGGCAAAGTGATCCAAAGCAATCATTTTATAAAAGATGATCCACACCTCTGTAATGCCTTCAGTCACCAGGCTTTTCATTGTTTTGGCTTTTGTTTTCATTTGGTTGTTGCCTTAGTTAGTGTTTCTACTGCTGTGATGAAACCTCATGACCAAAACGCAAGTACTTCCACAGCACTGTTCATCACTGAAGGAAGTCAAGACAAGAACTCAAACAGGACAGGATTCTGGAGGCAAAAACTGATGCAGAACCCACGGAGGGGTACTGTTTACTGACTTAATCCTCATGGTTTGTTCAAACTTCTTTCTTATAGCACTTAGAACTACCAGCCTAGGGATAGCACCATCCACAGTGCACTGGACCCTCCCCCATCAATAACTAATTAAGAAAATGCCTTACAACTGGATCTTATAGAGTCATTTCCTCAATTAAGGTTCCCTGTAGTTTGTATGTCAAGTTGACACTAAACTAGCCAACACAATTGTTTTTTGTTTTGCTGAGATAAGGTCTCATATATCCAAGGCTGGCCTGGAACAAGCTATGTAGCTGTATATAACCTTAAACTGCTGATCTAACCTAGTATGTGGATTACAAGCATGTATCAGCATGCCTGGTTTATGTGGTGCTTGGGGTCAAACCAAAGGTTTTATGCACTTTTGGAAATCACTGTACTGACTGAACCACAAACCCTTAATCTCTTTGGTCACTATTGCCTTAATTTGTCTTGAGGAAGACATAAGCAAACATCTATTTATCCCAGATAGGGAATGGATGACAAACCCAAGAAACAATGATTTTGATTGGGGTTGCCTACAGGAGCATGAACAACTGAGGCAACACTATCAAAGAAGTCCCTGTCCCCTAGAAACTGTTAACTGCTTATAAATGCTCACGGCGGGGTGGAACACTACTTGCTGTGCCCTCCCCATCTTCCATAACTAATGACCAAATGTTAACAGGCCCAATCCGTAAGGATCTTATGTGCCTTACCACAGCTGCTCAGAGTTCAAGGGGACAACTGTCATATTAAGGCCTGGAAGAGGGCATTCCACAATAGCCATTTTCTTTTATTATTTTTACGTTCTCTCTTCCCTGTTCTTCCCAAATGTCTCTCTCACTGCTCCTCTTCCTCTCTCATCTTCCTTGAAGGGCTTTCTCTGTGAAAACCATCCCTGTATTCTGAGCTATGACTCTTTTTCCCTTAGACATAGGGTTTCTCTGTGTAGTCCTGGCTGTCCTAGAACTCCCTCTGTAGACCAGGCTGGCTGTGGACTCACAGAGATCCACCTGCCTCTGCCTCCCAGAGTGCTGGGATTAAAGGTGTGTGCCACCACTGCCTGGCTAACTTCTTTTTTAGCAGGTCTATGGAATATATTCCCAATTGACTGTTAAACCTGAAGAGATCACCCCAATTTGATGAAACCCCAGTCTCCAGAAGAGAATCCTGGCACTGACGTTTATTAGCAATGACATCTTAGACCAGCCATTTCACTCCTCCATAGAGTTAAGCAACAATCTTACCTCTTAGAGTGGCTATGAGAAGAGAATATTAACTTAGTTCAGGAAAACCCTTGGACTAGTAAGCAACCCGCATTCCTCTCACTGCGTGCTGTTGTTGGTGTTTGGTTGTTAGGTGATTATTGTTATCTATGTTGTCACCGCTAAGCAACCTACCTGACTCCAGCACATCCAGCAGTATTTGATCAACTGATAGGGATGGAGACAGGAAAATGTCTCTCTGAACCATCATGTAAGACATGAGCATATCTTGAATCCATGCAACAATTTTCACAACTGTCACAGACCTTCTCAGTCGGGTATAGGTCCTTAGGAACAGGAGTTCTCTAAGTGTTGGTGGACAAAGATAGGCAAGTGACAAATAGACCAACCCAGGGGAGAGTTTAAGTCTGAGTGTATTTTGTAGGCAAGCAAGCTAAATTTTTATAGACATTTTTTGAAATGGGGAGTGTTTTTGTGGTTACATTTTTTTTTTTCATTCAAGGAAGTCAGTGAAGCAATCAGGCATACATAGTTCAGAATACAGGATGTAAAGTAATAATGTTGTCATCATGCTTGAGTCACCATTCTTAAGTCATTAGCTTGGTATCAGTATGCATGTGTCCTCTTTATCCAAGGTCAGTGTTCTCTCATTATGTCAAACATCTGTGTGTCAAGATAGTTTTTTTCTTAGCTCTTCTTTTTATCTGAGCGTCACTATCTGGAGCTTTCTTAAACATTTTATTTGTAAGTCATAATATGAATTATCAACTGATGATTAATTCTTAGCCATGTTTCTTTTAACAAGTGAAGTGGAACTTGATGGTAAACTCTGGGCCTGAATGGCCCTTGGCTGCAGTCCCAAGTTAGGGCATTTCATAGTAACATGGTCATGTTTGAAAAGTTCTGAAATGAGAGTAGGTTAGGAAAAAAACAAAGACAGAATATGCAACATAATGAGAAAGAATGCTACAATCAGTTACTCCTTGCAGGAACATCAGACCCATTCCAGGAGGCTCTCCCTAGGCAGGGGTCATTGCCTCGCATTGTGCAGTAACATTTGTCACACAGACTCCATTGGAGGGGTCGTGCCACACAACCGCCTGGAGTGTCATAGTTTGTAAGATGCTCAGAATCGAATTCTGAAGCCTACGCCCTTTTTAGAATGATAGAAAGATCCTTGGAAACTTACCATGATTGTGCTCGATGTCGCTAGCCTTTTTGGTAACTTGAACCTGGGGTCAATCAGCCATCCCAGTTTGCCTCAGATTGAAGTGCAAAAAAAGACAGGGGATTTGGGGGGATCAACTCAAAAGCTGCAGGTAAATTTAGAGGAGACTTTCATCATAGAGAATCAACCCCGGAGCTTTTCATCCTATAAAAATCAAAACCTAGCCTTCCACTCCCACCTCCAAAGATAAATAACTTTGGTCTCAGTTGCATACAGAATTGTCCTGATTGTGGTCACATAGACAACAAACAGCAGTAAGGGCAATTTCTGGCTATATAACAGTAGTCATATCCAGCTTCTTTGACAAGAACTCAAGCTATACCTGTCACAGTCATTTGATTTTTAATAGCCTTCCCTTGTCAGCATGAGTGGCCCTACTTTCATTTTCATGCAAGAATTCATTATTTCTGTCCAAATAAAAAAATAGGTACAGGAGATATTTTGTTTTGGTCAAACTTTAAAACTCTAGCACAAATAAATGGAAATAAATAGTGGTGGTTAAAGGGTTTGACTGTACTGCCAGCGCTTGGGAGACTAAGGAGGGAAGATCACTGTCAATTGGAGAAAATTCAGGTAGCTCACAGGAGAAACTGAACAGGCACTTAAGATGATAAGGAATTGCTGGGCGTGGTGGCACACGCCTTTAATCCCAGCACTTGGGAGGCAGAGGCAGGCAGATCGCTGTGAGTTCGAGGCCAGCCTGGTCTATAAAGTGAGTCCAGGACAGCCAAGGCTACACAGAGAAGCCCTGTCTTGAAAAACAAAACAAAACAAAACAAAATGATGAGGAACTAAAAAATACAAATACAAATAAAAATGTAAATAATAAAAGAGGGGGCTGGAGAGATGGCTCAGAGGTTAAGAGTACTGGCTGCTCTTCCAGAGTTCCTGAGTTCAATCCCCAGCAACCACATCATGGCTCACAACCATCTATAATGAGATCTGATGCCCTCTTCTGTCATGCAGGCAGAGCACTGTATATATAATGAATAAATAAATCTTTTTTTAAAAAAGGGGGGGGGAGATTATGAGGAACACCAAAATGAATGTGCAAGTTGGATATCTAACTGGCCTCTCCCACAGTGGGAGAAAGAGGTCATTTGAATGCCCACAGGACAGGATATACATTGGTACTGGTCACCTATAACTTGCAAAGTCATAAAGTCATTCAAATATAAAAAAAAGTCTAGGAGCAAAAAATCAAATGGATAGGACTTAAATAATGCATTGCTTTTAATTAAAGTACAAATGTTTCCCTATGCAACCCGTGCTGCTCACCATTTGTTAGACTTATTTTTCCCACTGGCATCGCTATGTCTCAGATCTTACATAGCTGTGAAATGAAGTCTCAGAGGGATTATAGAAAACAGGAGGCTAAACAGAACATGTCACTTTCATAAGCTTTTTTAAATGTAAGAAAGCATTAACAGAATTCTTTCAATAAACACTTGTTTTATGTGTATTACTCTGCAGAATATTGAGCTTTCCAGAGTGCAGACTTTATTCGTATCTTAAACAACAGTTAACTGAAGGATTAACTTCTATTTGGGACCACCCTTCATTCTAAAACCAATGCTAGTTTTGATGGTGAGTCATAGTGTAGTGTTGTAGAAAGAGCACTGGACTGGGAATCCAAAGTTTTGGTTGCCATTTTTCTTCTTCCACTTACATAAAAATAGTCCCATCCCTACTGGCATCTAACATGGTGGGGCCTTGTTTTGTACCGGGTGCCATATTAAGAGCGGGGCAGATATTAACTCACTTCAAATGACCCTAGGATCTTCTTACTATGTCTTGGTTGAAAAAGGTGAGAAACAGAAACTTAACTCAACACACAGCTACTAAGAGATTAATGGCTTGGGTCTCAGTTACACATTTATTAAAACGAGGCAAACTATTATCTGTTTATAGGGAGCAGGTTTCTCTCAGTTCTCCCCCTTCCTAAAAAAGAAGACTTGAGCTGAGAGGCAGCCATTTTAGACAGAAGTGTATTTAGTAGAGGAAAACGTACACGCCGAAGGAAGAACGCAGTGGGCTGTCCTCAAATGGGGGTAGCAGAACGCCGGGTTCTGAGTTGTGACTTTTTAATGTTTTTAATGCATATGTATGAGCTTGGTGGCAGATTCATGGGGGTAAAATGACCCTTTCCCCCTTCCTAATCACGATGAACTAGATTTCTCTTTCAGGGTATTTCTTCCCATGATCCAAACCACAATACAAATGGTAGTGTAGTGAAGTCAGGGTGTGCCTGTGTGGCAGTAGGGAAAGTGCCCAGGGCCCTGCATTGCTGGTGAAGAGGGAAGAACCTAACTGCAGCTTTAAGGATGTTTGCAAGGGGCATCCGGACTCATAGGCAGCTAGGCTAGAGATAACAGCTGCAATTTCCTTGATTACCTCAGGCCTAACTTCTTGCCTAAACAGGAAAACACAGTTAGCAATATACAGCTGCTGTTCTTTGGTTCTAGGCTGTCTGGCTCCTTCCCTACCTTACCTCATATTCACAAGGTCTCGTCTAGCTAAGAAGGATTTTGTCAGAAAACAAAGTCAAAACAGAGGTGAAAAAGTACCAGATAGAGTGGTATCTTCTTCCTCTGTGGCTTGTTTTCCAAAATTATAATGCATTCTTTCCGGACTCTGTAACCTCAATGACTAAGAACGGAAAACAGAACTCATTCAACTTTGACTAACTTTGAGTTGGGCGTAAAGGGAATTATTGTTGAATACCATAAATGGTAGACTCTGACTCGCCTCCTTTAAAGGTGATTTTGAGAATTTATTTCTGCTTGCACTCAAGTTAGAATAGAATCTTTCTAAATGCTTTCCACACTGAATGTTTTCATTGACCTTTGAAGACTCATGAAGAAAAGTATTATCAAATGATTCACCTTTACCAAGAACTCATAGCAGTTTTAGACAAATCAATTGGCTTCTGGGTCTCAGAAGGTCATCCATATTTGCTCTCATAAATGTGTGCTCGGAAGTCTCACCAAGAAAAAAATAGATTGTGGAAATTTTAGGGTGACTGGATGGATGGACTGCACCTCAGTCATGATGCTGAAATCTTCATGACACCCACGAACAGGTTTGGGTCAGGCGTCTGGTTCAATTTATGAAGGATAATAGGGAGTAGGGAACTCCTACCAGTTCCTTGGCTTCATTAGAAATAACACTAAATTATTCAGCACAACTATTATTTTAAAAACAACAACAACACAACCTTTCCTGTCAGGTGTGATAGCGCACACCTATAATCCCCAAGGCAGAAGCAGGTGGGTCTCTAGGAGGTGCAAGCCATACTGGTCTACAGAGTGAGTTCCAGATCAGCTGGAGCTACATAATGAGACCTTGACACCAAAGGAGAAATTAGTTTTCCTCCCTACAAGAATAAGATATCTTATGCTAAAGGTCTACACCTGCCTTACTTTTCCACATTTCCTGATGTTGAAAGACCTCTCCTCATTGCAGACTTGGTAGCATTAGACTTTGGGCAGCCGTTTTGCATGAGCTCCCAAGTCACATTTGCAAGACACACATATGGCAATTAATACCCTATGTAGCCAGAAGAGACCAGATGACTATTTCACTATTAAAAGAACTCTTTGAAAGATGTTTTTGAAAGCAGATGTGGCTTGAAGACATGATTTACAAAGTCAGACAGGGAACCGCAACGTCACTAAAGTCTCCAATTTCTTTTAAAGATAAAGTCAAATTAGGAGAAAGGTCCATGTCTATAACACTATCTCTGACTCACTTTCTAATGGTTTTACAGCTAGATATATAAGCTATAAGAGTGTGGAGAGATTGTTCCGTGATTAACAGCATGTAATACTCTTTCTGAGGTCCCAAATTCAATTCCCATTACCCCTATTTGAAGACACACATAGACACAAGGACACATAGATACACACACAGCTAAAATAATAACAATACATCTTTAAAAGTATGCAAGCTGTATTAAATATATATTAGCTTTCTGTTGTTGTCTCTTGCTCTCTGAAGTTGCCACTGTAAGAGTGGCATGGTTATTTAGCTTCTTTAGGTCTGTGTGTTGTAGTGTGGTTATCCTGTATTATGCAGCTAATATCCACTTATAAGTGGATATATGTCTTTCTGGGTCTAGATTACCTCACTCAGGATGATCGTTTCTAGATCTATCCATTTGCCTGCGAGTTTCATGATTTCCTTGTATAGCTGAGTAGTATTCCATTGTGTAAACATACCACAGTTTCTTCGGTTGAAGGACATCTAGGTTGTTTCCAGATTCTGGTGCTAGGGTGGGTGCTTGATTCTCATTCAGAAGGGCTAATAAAATAGACACCGGAAGTGGTTGAAGAGAGGGAACAGGACGGGAGCCTAACGTAGAGGTCCTCTGAAAGACTCCACCCAGCAGGGGATCAAAGCAGATGGTAAGAGTCACAGGGAGTCTTACGGAAGAGTGGGGAATAAAAGGACATGGAGGAGACAGGAGCTCCACAAGGAGACCAACAAATCTGAACCCAGTGGGCCTGCAGAGACTGATGCACCAAGCAAGGACAATGCATGGAGGAAACCTAGACACTCTGTTCAGATGTAGCTGATGAGCAGCTCAGTTTCCATGTGGGTCCCCTATGAGGAGAGCAGGGGCTGCCTCTGACATGGACTCAGGTGCCCACTATTTGATCACTTCTCCCTGGTGGGGCAGCCTTGTCAGGCCACAGAGGAAGAGGATGCAGGCTGTCCTAATGAGACCTGATAGGCTGAGGTCAGATGGTAGGGGAGGAGGGCTCCCCTCTCAGTGGACTAGGAGAGGGGAATGGGGGAAGAGAGAGGGAAGGTGAGAATGGGAAGAGACAAGGGAGGGGGTTACAATCGAGCTGTAATGTGAATAAATTTTAAAAAATAAAAACTTAAAAGAAAAAATGGCATTAAATAAAACTGTATTAAATCAAAGAGCAAATAAAACCAAGCTTTAAATTTCAAGCAGAGTCATATATTCCCATTAGGCCTCTATGGCTATTAATTATAGTACTGACGCTGGTAAGTGCTCTACTACATCCCAGTCCTTTTTTCTCTTTATAAAATGAAATTATGTTGCTCAGGCTGGCTTTGTTGAGCTCACTCTGTAGTCCAGACATGACGAGAACTTTCAAATCTCTTGCCTTTGTCTCCTGAATAACTAGACCTGCACCATGAAGCCCAGATCTATGGCGGCTTATGGATTTCCAAGCATATGCAGCCATTTAAAATGTTTTTGTCATGTTAATGGAACCTAATTGTAAATGTGGGAGATTTCATTTTCATAAGCCAACCAAAGACTTTAGCATGAGCAAAATGCTAGTAAACATTTTTCTATTGAGAAAAGGTGGCATAATTATTATCACATTGTGTTTCTAACAGAAACTCACCATTATATAAATTCTGATTCATCACATTTGACAAAGGAAGGAAATATTTGAATTTACATACATCATAAATGTGTCTTGTGGTGGATTTATGCTGTACTTTGATGGAGTAAGAACAGAATATAAAAGATATTTTTTTCATTCTCAAACCATACAACCAATACCCCAGTTTACAGGCTCAGTAAAACAGAAAGTTCACCAGGGGGAAAGGTCTGGGCTCCAGTGCCTTGGTTATGCAGTGTAGGATAGATAAATGGATGTGCCTTAGTGAAATAGTTAATGGTCCATCTGAAAAAGAGCAAGTACTTATTGTGTTCAACTTGACAACGGGGCACTTCGGAGCCCACAGAATCAGTAAGATTTATGCTAAATGGACTTAAAGAGGGCTTCCCCTCCCATACCCTGCTATAAGACACAATTCAGTGTTTGGATGAAAATGATGTTTCTAGTATACATAAGGGTACTGTTGCAGATAGGGGGTCCCCAGAGGCAAAGCAGTCTCTGGAAGGTCATCTTAGGTAACAGAGGAACAGGAGGAAAGCTGGGTGATTTCTCACACTCTTCCAGGTTGAAGCCTGGAAATCGATCCCACTGAGGAATTCAGGCAAACCGGGCTGAACACGCTTCTGAGCTCTTCCCATAGGAGGAGACAGAACTGCGATGTTTAACCACCAAATCTCTGTCCATCATGTGGTTAAGGCTGCCATCAAACACTAATTAGATATCCCTTGGACATAGTTTCAAGTGCTCATGGTAAACTCTTGGCTATTCACAGGAAAACGATGTAGAGGCATGTATGAGGCAATAACATGGTCTACTACAAGAGGCTTAAAAGTCCCTAGTGGGGACTCAGTCTTTCAATACTACAATGCGTTTTGTTCTGTTGATTAACCTAAACTGGGATGTTCAGGCACAGATGTTGTTGTGATTACAGCAATAGCAATATGCACATCAAAATATAGATGGAGTAGTGGTAGAAAGGAAGATAGATATCATTACAGAGCTACAGATAATTATGCATCTGGTGGTGTAGACACATTGAGAGAGGTAGATTTATAGACCTATAGGTAGTTATGGATCTTGTGGCAGAGATAAATGACATGAAGATATAATTAGATGTATAGATATAATATATAGACCTATAAGTATAATGATGTGGAAAGATTGGCATTGACGCAAACAGATATGATAGTTATATAGATAGACGTATAGCCACAGCTGTACATTTCTCTGCGCCCTGACTTGTGTTTATGCATTTACGCCTTGGACTTCTCCCATCACAACTTTACACCACAACTGAATGACTATCGTCCTTACTTCACATTCCTGGAGATGAACAATAAGAGCAGTGTATCCGCTCTGGTCTAATCACTACAGAACAGCTACCAGTGTGCACCTACAAACCACTATTTTTGCTGGTGCAGGGTTGAGGGGTAGAGGATAACCTCTGCCCCTCTGATTGCAACTTGCTGTATAGATCAGGCTGGCTTCAAACTTGTGGCAATCCAGAGTGGTTGGATTGTAAGTGTGTGCACTGTGCCTGGCTACAAACTACTACCGAAGACACTACTTCAATGAGATTAGGAGGGCTAATGAATATGGATATTCATTCACTCACTTATTCATTCATTCATTCACTAAATAAACATTCATCCTTTGCTGAAATTAACCTGATTTTATACTTTCAAATACAATTGGGGGGAATCATAATCGATTTTCCCACTTTTTGGCCAAAGGAAAAAAGTCACAGAATTTTTGGAAGAAGCTGTTTATTGATCCAGAATCCTCAGCAAATATGTAGACCATGTGTGTGTGTGTGAGAAAGAGAGAGAGAGAGAGAGAGAGAGAGAGAGAGAGAGAGAGAGAGAGAGAGAGAGAGAGAGAGAGAGAGAGAGAGGAGAGCGGGGGAGGGAACTGGGCTGTCTTTGCTGGCTGCAAAAACCTCTTTCTTTCCTGCGCAATGATCCGACAGCCAGAAATTCATCAAGTCTATTCTCGAGATCAGTGCCAGAGAGATCTTTGATTCTCATGGAAATCCCACTGTTGAGGTTGATCTCTACTCTACTGCAAAAGGTGTAGTAGTGCTATGGTGCCCAGCGGTGCCTACACTGGCATCCATGATGCCCTAGAACTCTGTAACAATGATATTACGCGCTACAGGGGAAGAGTGTCTCAAAGGCTGTTGAGCACATCAATAAAACTATTGCACCTGCTGTGGTTAGCAATAA
This sequence comes from Acomys russatus, assembly GCF_903995435.1. Lineage (NCBI taxonomy): Eukaryota > Metazoa > Chordata > Mammalia > Rodentia > Muridae > Acomys > Acomys russatus. The sequence continues at coordinate 28,419,761 of NC_067169.1, forward strand.
ACTGAATGTTGTGGAGCAAGAGAGGATCACAAGCTGATGATAGAAATGGACGGCACTGAAAATAAATCTAAATTTGGTGCAAATGCCATCCTGGGAGTATCCCTGGCTGTCTGCAAAGCTGGTACTGTGGAAATAGAGGTGCCCCTTTACCCCCTTTCCATCGCTGACTTGGCTGGCAACACTGAAGTTATCCTGCTGGTCCCAGCTTTCAGTGTGATCAACCGCAGTTCTCAGACTGTCAACAAGCTGGCCATGCAAGAGCTCATGATCCTCCCTGTAGGGGCATCCCATTTCCCGGAAGCCATGCGCACTGGAGCAAAGGTTTACCATGACCTAAAGAATATCATCAAAGAGAAATAAGGCAAGGATGCCACCAATGTGGGTCTCGAGGGCAGATTTGCACCTAACATCCTGGAGCGCTGGAGCTGCTGAAGAACGCAATTGTGAAGGCCGGCTTCACTGAACAGGTCTTTGGTATGGACGTGGCTGTCTCTGAGTTCTACAGCTCTGGCAAATATGACCTGGACTTCGAGTGTCCAGATGACCCCAGCAAGTACCTCACATGCGACAAGCTGGCTGATCTGTACAAGTCCTACATCTGGTAGCACCCAGTGGTCCCTTTGACCAGGACAACTGAGAAGCTAAGCAAAAGTTCGCAGCTAGTGCAGGCATTGTTTGGGGACCATCTCACAGTGATCAACCCTAAGCAGATTGCCATGGCTGTGGACGAAAAGTCCTGCAACTGCCTCTTGCTCAAAGTGAACCAGATCGGCTCTGTGACTGAGTCTCTGCAGGCGAGTAAGCTGGCCCAGTCCGGTGTCAGGGTGTCCCATTGCTCTGGGAAGACTGAGAATACTTTCATCGCCGACCTGGTGGTGGGGCTCTGCACCCTGGTGTACCTTGCCGATCTGAGTGCTGGGCCAAGTACAATCGGATCCTTAGAACTGAAGAAGAGCTGGGCAGCAAGGCCAAGTGTACTGACAGGTCCTTCAGGAACCCCCTGGCCAAGTAAAGTGAGGGCTGGAGATCCTGGCGCCACCAGCTGCTTAGATCCCATGCCTGATGTCATCGAGGCTGCTCAAGGGTGGCCCAGTGCTTGTCCTTTCCACGTCACTGCTTCCACAGACCACCTGAAACCATGCTGGAAGCGCCAGCTTTGTAATTACGTGATTGGTCTGAATCATTGGTTCTGTCACTTCACTTTTCAGCTAGTCTCTAGAGCCCTCGTTAGCTCCAGTGTCGTCTTTATGGTGGCCATAGGCAAAATCCCTCCCCCTCCAGTGGTTCTACATGCAAAATAAATGCCACTGGAACCCTTGGGGGAAAAGAAAGAAAGAAATGAACTGGCTTTTCCAAGTCGAGGAAGTTGGCAGAGGCCTCAACAAAATCCTTATTCCCCTAATTGTCGGATGTACTGAGGAATGGCACACGTTCTGTGTGTCAGGACACGTTTGTAACGAGTTACCTGAGAGAGGGTGATTTTCAGGATTTCCTATTTTTCTCCTTTCCAAATGAAGTCATGCTAGAAAACAGTTTCTGAAAGAAATGGATAAAATGGTGACAAACACTTAAATGTATGAAACACAAAGGATTGAGCCTCTTCTCTGCTCGTTTCCAAGGCACCCTGAAGTACTTCTGTTAACACTTGTGCCATGACTTCTAATAATGTGTTTGCATTTCTGTCACCCAGGGCAAGGGATTATATCTTATTCATCTTTATATCCCACCCAAACAGTGTCCAGTGCATGATTAATGTGAGCTAAAGGAATGAGCGTGCCTATATGTTATGTACGAGAATTTTTGAAAATAGGAATGCTATTTTTAAAAAGAATTTTATTTGGGTAAATTTTGATATTTTAAATGTTTTTAAAGGCTCACAAATGTGGATCCAATTTGCACAGCACACAGAACATTTCTCAAGCAAATGTTTCCAAATCAAGTTGAAGTGACTCGGGGTTAAGAGTCTCTCTTAAGACTTGTCAGAACGAGGCTGCCTGACTCTAGCTGTCACAAGTCATCACATAGGATTTCCACAGGAAAACATAGACAGACAAGCCTGGCAGCAGGAGGCCAAGTTCCTCCGTTCAGCTGTGAGCCGGAAAATAGCAAGGGAGATTGATTTCTGCACAGCAAGGAATGAAGCGAGTAGACAGGATAAACTGGGCCTGTAATCCACCACCCCACTTCCCCCAACACAAAAGCCAAACCATTGCCCTTTGAGGGCCTTCAGTTGAGAACGTACATATTCAGTCCACAACTCAGAGAGCTACCAGACAGGCAATGAAATTTTGTTCACAAACAAGAAAATCTTTTTATCTAATAGTGAAAGAAGAAAAGATTGACATTTCACACTTAAGAACCAGGCAATCAGCCGGGCAGTGGTGGCGCATGCCTTTAATCCCAGCACTCGGGAAGCAGAGGCAGGAGGGTCACTGGGAGTTCGAGGCCAGCCTGGTCTACAAAGGGAGGCCAGGACAGCCAGGACTACACAAGAAACCCCGTCTTGAAAAACCAAACCAAAACAAAACAAAACAAAAACAAAAACAAGCAAAAAAAACCAGGCGATCGAGTTTCAAACGTTAAAAAAAAAAATGTGGAGCTGGAAAGATCGCTCCGTGAAGTGCTTTCCATGCAAGCATGAGAACAGATTCCCCACACACTCACATCAAAAAAATTATGCACAACAGCAGCATACAAAAACCCCATCACAAGCCGGGTGTGGTGGTGCACATCTTTGATCCCAGCACTTGGGAGGCAGAGACAGGTCAATCTCTGTGAGTTCGAGGCTAGCCTTGTCTACAAAGACAGTTCCAGGACAGTCAGGGCTATTACATAGAGAAACCAGAGAAGCCTTATCTTGAAAAAAACAAAACAAAATCAAAAACCCTATCACTGGAGAGACAGAGATGGGATCCCTGGGGCTTGCTGAAACACTAGCCAAGCTGAGTCTTTAAGCTCCGCATTCAGTGAGAGAAGTTGTCTCCAAAAAAAAAAGTGCCTTGCCGGGAGGCAGAGGCAGGCAGATGACTGTGACTTCGAGGCCAGCCTGGTCTACAAAGTGAGTCTAGGACAGCCAAGGCTACACAGAGAAACCTTGTCTCGAAAAAAATTTTAGGCCAAGCATGGTGGCGCATACCTTTAATTCCAGCACTCAGGAGAAAGAAGCAGGTGGATCTCTGTGAGTTCTAGGCTAGCCTGGTCTACAAAGTGAGTCCAGGACAGCCTGGACTACACAGAGAAGCCCTGTCTTGAAAAAAAAAAAGCCTTATCCAGTCTGGATATGAGGGCATTAGCGTTCTCTTACTATATCTTGTTTTGTCTTGTCTAGCTGTCTTCTCTTGGAAGCCTGTTCCTTTCTAAAGAGGAAATGTTGAGGAAGTGGATCTGTAGGAGAGGGAAAGGGAGAGCTAGGAAGAATGGTGTGAAAAGAAAATATGTTTGGGGTGCATTTTAGGTGAAAATATTAAACTCAAGTAAAAATAAATATGTGTAAATAAATATCAGAGAGTAATTGAAACAGACACACAATGTTGATATTCAGCATGCAAGCACATACAGACACACACAAATATGTACATGCAACATTGCAAAATAATTTTCATAGTGTTTTGAATAACTTTATGGCTTTTGTTTATTTGATTTTCAAGACAGGGTTTACCTGTAACCTTGGCTATCCTGGACTTGCTTTGTAGACTAGGCTGGCCTTAAACTCACAGAGCTCTGTATGCCTCTGCCTCTGCCTCCCTGAGTGCTGGGGTTAATGGTGTGTGCCACCATGCCCAGCTAACTTTACGATTTCTTATTGGGCTCCATTCTTAGCCATCGTGGTCTGGATGTAGCCTAAGGACCATGGGTTGGACAAGCCCAAAGAGTCATGAGTCCCCTAAAAATGCCACATTACCTTTCATGGGAACATCCTCTCTTGTACACAGCATATTATCCCACTCTTTTTTTCAGCACATAGGATCAACTATCTACTGTTTCTGAAAAGGAATTGACATCTTCCCAGCATTATCAGGTTACAGACTCCTGATATAAAGATTGAAGCCAGGCATGGTGGCACATGTCAATAATCTGAGCAGTAACGGAACTGAGGCCAGGGAGCGGCGGTGTCTGTGAATTTAAGATCAACCTGGGTTACAAAAGGAATTCAAAGTCTTCACTTACCAGGAAAGTGGGACAGAGGGGAGGACATCCTATTGGGACTTTAGGTGTGAGAAGCATGGGAGAATGGAGAAATAAAAGGATCCAAAGGGTCCTAGAAACCTAGAAGAACATTATGATAGGCAGATCTGGGCCTAGGGGTCTGGCTCAAACTAAGGCACCAGCCAAGGACAATACAGGCAGTAAACTTCAAACCCCTACCCAGATCTAGCCAATGGACAGGACATTCCCCACAGTTGAGTGGAGAGTGGGGACTGACTTTCACACGAACTCTGGTGCCCCATATTTGACCATGTTCCCTGGAGGGGGAGACCTGGTGGCACTCAGAGGAAGGATAGCAGGCTACCAAGAAGAGACTTGATACCCTATGAGCATATACAGGGGGAGGAAGTCCCCCTCAGTCACAGTCATAGGGGAGGGGAATAAGGGGAAATGGGAGGGAGGGAAGAATGGGAGGATACAAGGGATGGGATAACAATTGAGATGTAATATCAATAAATTAATAAAATATTTTTAAAAGAAATGAAAAAAAAAGGAATTCAAGGTAGTACGTGGCTACACATTGAGACTCCATCTCCCCAAAAGGTGAAATTAGGTTGCAAAATTAATCTCCAGTGAGGTTGCAGTTTTAGGTGTGTGAGTATTTTGCTGGCATGTACATGAATACACCACATATATGCCACTTGCTTACAGAGGCCAAAAGAGAGCATCCCCTAGAACTGGACTTACTGATGGCTGTAAGCTATCATGTGGGTGCTGAGACCTAAACTCAGGTGCTCGGCAAGAGCAGACAGTGCTCTTAACAACTGACCTCAAACCTCATATCTTTATAAAGTTACATTGCTAGGTCATCTTAAGATGCCTTCAGTTTCACATTTCTCATCTGCAAAATTGGGTGATAAATTTGTCTTTTGTAGGTGTTGTCAACATTAAATCACTACTCTCTATAAAAGGGAGAGTAGCAATCACTGTTGCCTCTTTCTTATGTGCCAAATGGAACATTCTAAGAGCTAGCAAAATTTGGTAAAAAAAAAAAAAAAAATTGATTCAAATGTCATTCTTTTTGTTTTCAGTCTTGTTTTAGATTTTCTTCTGCTCTAAGAGGCAATAATCATTACTTTAAAAAGACCAAACATTCTATAAACTACAGGCTAAATGGTCCAGCTCACTTCCCCTTGGAAATGGAGAAGCATGAATTATCCAGTGGATGTTTCCACTAAGTGGTTCCCACTGCCTAACATATAGTCTAACACTTAATAGGAACCTAAAAAGACACTGGAGCAAACAAAGTAAGAAAAAATCAGAGACAGAGGGAAAAAAGAAGAGGAAAAAAAGAAGGGAAGGAATGTGAATTGATTGATAGCTGTTTTCTACCACAGACAGGAAAAAGGAAACTTACTCAATATATGTGCAAAATACAAACGCTCAAAGACAGAGGTCAGCAGGCTCCCATTGTCATACACTTCTTCATTGACTTCTCTCATTCAATAAGAGATGGAAAGCCAGAAGGTAGTAGCACACGCTACCAGGGAGGCAGAGGCAGACGGATCTCTGAGTTCAAATCCAGCCTGGTCTACAAAGTGAATTCCAGGACAGCCAAGGCTACACAGAGAAATCCTGTCTTGATAAATCGGAGACAGAAAGAGATAGAGAGAGGTAAGGAGGGAGAGAGGGAGAGGGAGATGGGGCAGGGGGTGAGAAATTGATTCAAAACACAGAAAATTTGTGTTTTGGAAGGCAGATGTAGGAGATCTCCGAGTTCAAGGCCAGCCTGGACTACATACATGAGTTTTACGAAAACACACACTAGGCCTGGAAAGATGTCTCACTGAATAAAGCATTTGTTGCACAAGCAAGAGGACATGGGTTCAAGACCTCGGAGTTCACATAAATCCAGGTATAATAGTGCAAAACTGTAATCTCAGGGCTCCGATAGCAAGATGAGAGGCAGAGACAAGAGACTTTCTGCATGCTCCTGGGCAAGCTAACATGCCATACATAGCAGGAAACAAAAACGACACTCAAGATGGTCCTCTCACTTCTACACTCATGCTGTAGCACACACATATCTACACACACACACACACACACACATACACACCACAGACACACACGGGGGCGAGGGTGGCATAAAGAAAGAAAACAACTTGAAGTATGAGGAGAAAGACTGTGTGCTGGGAAGACAAGAGTGTTAACTTTGTTTTGGCTATAAAATGTGGTACTGGTTTATATATGGTCCTCAACATTGGCTGTTTACTAGAATCACCCAGAAAGTTTCTGAGTTGAGTGTTCTTATGCCCAAGCCGTAGTCCAGATATTAGAATCTCTGCTGTGGCCCAAGCCGTAGTCCAGATATTAGAATCTCTGCTGTGGCCCAAGTATCTGTGGTGGCAAAGTCTCCCTACCCGTTGCCATTGTGCTTTCTTTCTCTTTTTTTAAAAGATGTATTCATTTATTATGTATGCAGTGTTTTGTACCAGAAGAGGGCACCAGATCTCATTATAGATGGTGGTGAGCCATCATGTGGTTGCTGGGAATTGAACTCATGACCTCTGGATGAACAATCAGTGCTCTTAACCTCTGAGCCATCTCTCCAGCCCCACCACTGTGCTTTCTAACTACCAATCTAGATGATCTGTAGACTGTCACTACCATAAACGTGATCCTCCAGTAAGCAGCCTGAGTGTCTTTTAGAAGCTTTTTATAAAGACTTTTTGACCTCCCGCCACCCCCCACCCCCCACCCCCCACTCCCCATCCAGCCTGACAGTATCTGCCTTTCACGGAGATCCTTGGGTCATTTGCACTGACATTGAAATTTGAAAACAGTGGCCTAGAGACTCTCTCTCTCTCTCTCTCTCTCTCTCTCTCTCTCTCTCTCTCTCTCTCTCTGTGTGTGTGTGTGTGTGTGTGTGTGTGTGTGTATGTGTGTGGTCAGGAAACACAAAAGTATGCCTTCATATCTGTTCCTCACAGGGAACTAAATGGGAACTAATTAAAGGATATATCCCTAAACAAGAAGATTTTTATGGTATTGTTTTGTTTTGTTTTGTTTTTCAAGACAGGGCTTCTCTGTGTAGACCTGGCTGTCCTGGAACTCTCTTTGTAGACCAGGCTGGCCCCGAACTCACAGATCCCCCTGCCTCTGCCTCCCTGAGTGCTGGGATTAAAGGCGTGCACCACCACACCTGGCTGGATTTTATGGTATTCTAATCAAAGGTCATTTTCCCTTTGTAGAATTGAATAGAGCCTCCTAAAGATCAGTTGCCAACTTTCTCTTCAAAGTCAGCAGTGCCAATCAGGTTCTTTGAAATACTTGCCTCCAGGTGGCAATTTGTATCTTACGCACACTCACCCACCAATACCGCATTTCCAAGTGCCGACTTTGTTTGTTCCTCATATGATCTGATAGCTCCTTTGTCCTCTGAAAAAGGAAGAAACAAAGACACAAAGAAAGAAACAAAGAAGAAAAAGACAAAGGAAGGAGAGAGAAACTGAGAGGGGGAGGGAGAGAGAGAAAGAGAGAGCACTAACTACCAAGAAGCCAGAAATTAGCAGTTAAATGTTAATGCAAGATGCTTCTTTGCCCTTTATAATGGACAGCATAAAAAGACAGGATGAGCCCCGACAAAATAGGCTACTCATCTAATTAGTCTTTTGGAAGAGTTGTTTCTCTGAAGGAGTGGGTAGTGAGTGAGGAATCAGTGTCTGATTGACTATTTAGGGGAAAGTAGTAGGAGCAAACATGTATAAATTTCAGTTTGATTGAATGTTCAGGTTAGGTAAAAACAGTGTGATATCATGTTCATGTCCCCCCAGACTTGCTTTCCAGTCAGACAGTCCTTTGACTGTGTCACCCTGCCTCTCTGCTCTCTGTACAGAAAGCAGAGCTCCTAAGATCAGTCCCCTGGGAAATACTGTCAGGCCATGGCTGAATGGGGATGGAGTGCAACCCCTCCAGCTCCCTCACTTTTGGATAAGATCCTTGGAGACACAGACACATGGTCCTAGCACAAAGCTCCAGCGACATGGTGCTCGGATGCACACCTAATATGGTTTTCTCCAGTGTCAGCAGAACCAACTAGTTTCACCAAAATCCTAATCCAGTGTCTGCCTGTGAAAAAGTCTACATTGAGTTAAATATATGTCCTATTTCCTTTAAAATATTTTAGGTATAGAGTTCATAAGCCTAATGTGTAGCCATTTCCTCTCAATTCACTCCTACACAGATGAAAGAAGCTGGTAAAACAAAATTTACAGGTTTTGGAAGCTCAGAAGTTTCCAAAAATTGACAAGTCTTCCCAGGGTTATTAAAAAAAAAAACAGTAAACAAAGCCTGGTGTGGTGATGCTCATCTTTAATCCCTGCACTCAAGCAGAAGCAGGTCAGAGCTCTGTAAGTTTGGAGGCAGTCTGGTCTACATAGTTCCAGGTCACCCAGGATTGCATAGCCTGTGTCCAAACCCAACCCAACCCAACCAGGAAGCAGTTGCTGGGAAAAGGAGGCTCTTGACTGTGCAGCCTCCTGCAAGTCAAACAGGAAGCTTGAGAAATACAGCTTCTGCCAGTTGTCACCTACATGAAAGTGGACTTTCCAGTGATGGAGAGTCACCCATGCTTCCCGAAGTAAACTCAACAAACCCAAAGGTTTACCTACTTAGACTGAGGTGGAATTCTTTCTTGGTATGTGATTGTCCTCTAGAAGAGCAGCAACTGCTCTTAACCACTGAGGCATCCTTCTGGCCCCATCAATAAAATGTTTTAAAAACAACAAAAGAATCAATTCCAACAAGTCGCTGTAGTTTGTGTGCACTGCTGACCTTATTTGAAAAGCTCCATGGCTCTGGCAGCAGCCCTTCCAGCAGCTAAAAGTCTACTAGTGGGCCAGACAACTGGCTGCGTTCCACTTGTTCCTCACCTTCCTTAGGCCACCAAGCTAACTGGCATGGTTTTCTCATATCCCAAAATAGAGGCACAGGTGGGTTGGAATCAAAATGGGTTTAGAATCAATCGGCACACTGTGCTGTGGCCTGAACACCATCAGCCAAAACAAATCACGAAACCAAGTGCAATGTGAAGGCATGGGATCATGGGCTCCACCTACATGAACTCAAAGTGTGTGAAAGCGGGCATAAGAAGAGTCAGTATTTCTTCTGCTACAAGTCAGAATAGATAACTCCCCACTATCTGAAGGAATTCTCTGGACTCATAAAGTATCTTTGTTTGTGCCATTCTGTCTTAGCTCGCTTCCTATTGTGATAGAATACCACAGCCAAAAGCAACTTAGGGAGGAAAGGGCGTGGGGGTTTGTTTGGCTTGTTTATCCTGATGCCAAGTCAAGGGTAGAACTCAAGGCAGGAACCTGGAGGCAGAGGTGATCCAGATAAACTGTTATGATGTTCACTTAACCTTTCTCAGACCTTCCAGGACCACTTGAGAAGGAGTGGCACCACTCACACTGGGCTGGACCTTTCCCACGTCAACTATTAATCAAGAAAATACCTCCCCAAAGACGCTTATTTGATGGAGGCATTTTCTCAATTAAGGTTCATTCTTCCAGATGACTAGTTTGTGTCAAGTTGCCACCGGTTTCCACACCACAGTATCATTCGGAGTCACAGTTGATGCTGTTGCAAATAACTAGAAGAAGACACTTGTCAAATGATGGGGTTTGTTTAAGGCTTGGTGGCATTCCACCTCTAACATCGTATGATGTGCCTTGTGTGAAAAAAAAAAAAAAACCAAGCAAACAAACCTAGCTGAGCACGCAGCCTCCATTGAAATGAGATTGCAGTGTGTTTATATGAATTTGCATCTGTGGTCCCGTTTTAATTACTCAGTTCCCAATCCCTAGAGTTCAGCGGTGCACATCGCTTGTCTCAAGCCTGAAACAGCATGGCAATCAGAGGTGCCCTTGAGCGGCCTATAGTGCACTAAAGCTGGCAGGGTGGGGGGGGGGGCCGGCGAGGAGCATGGAGGAGTTAAGGGTGAGAGAAGAGCGTGAAGTTCTTGTGGGTCGTCCTGGAGGCGGGCCCCAGCCAGATGTTCTCAACCGCCACGCCCTCGCTGGTGCACCCGGGCTCTTCACCCAACAGAGTATCTCGCCAGGGCTCCCGGAGCCACTAGCAGCTCCAAACGTCCCCCAGCTCTCCAGCTCGCTGTCCTCTCTGCGCCTGCCCGCTGCCACTGATCCTGCCAGCTGCGCGCGAAACCGAGGTTCTGACCAGCGAAGCGAGAGACGAGGCGGTGGCCCCTCTAGGTCCCGGGTCCTGAGGGGCTAAGGACAAGAAAAGAGAGCCCCCTGCCAAAATGCAGCCGCCCTGGGGCCTGGCTCTCCCTTTGCTGCTCCCCTGGGTGGCAGGTGGAGTAGGGACCAGGTGAGTTCCCCCGGGGCCTGGAGCCCTTTGTCATTAACCTGTATATGTAAGGGGTACTTAGGTGTTGGGTTTGAGGTGTCTGTGCGCCTGGGATGCATTTCACCAGGACCCGAGTGCCCACCGACTTTCTTCCCTGCGCCCTCCCCTTGGGCGAGGCTTGGCCTCGAGTTCTGTGGATCCCGCGCCCTATCTGGCTGAGTTCGTCCGGTAGATAGAGGTGGGAGAGAAGCGGGGCGCACACACAGCGAGTACATTTGGGCTTTGGTGCTCTGCAGTCACCTCCGGTAAAGGCAGATGTGTGAGTACCTAGCACGGTGTGAGTTTGGTGTCTTCCACTGTCCCTGAAGGACGCCCACTGATTACCAATCACTAGTTTTGCTATGGAAGGAATGAAGGAAAATAGAAGGATGTAAAAGGCGCATTTGTGCAGTTACTGTTGAGCACTAAAGCAGCTCCTTGCTGGCCTCTGGATCTAGCTGCCTTTGGATTCGGGGAGGGGGGGGGTGATGCACTAGAAAGTTCGCGTTGGTAAAATGACAGCTGAACCCATTCTTGGTTTTCCGCTTCCTTCTATTCATGAGTTTTTCTGAGCCCTGAAATATTTTCTGGCCAAAGCTACAAAGGCATAGTAAACGTACATAGGCATAGTGTATCTGTAGACCAAGCACTTTCACACCATTAAGCCACCTGAAGTCTGTAACCCCTGTGTATTCAAGAGGTTACCATCCCTGTTTCAAAGAGGTGAAAAAATGAGGTCGAGTAAATTGCCCAAAGAGACAAAGCCAGTAAGTGACAGAGCAGGAACAAGCCCAGTCAACATGGCTCAGCATCCTGGTCAGTACTTTTCAGGAAGATTCCCTAGAATCCACTGCCCCAACCCTTCAGCTACCATGATGCCTTGCTTCTTCCTTGCATGTCTGCATGGGGTTTCTGTGCTGCAGAGCTAAAGACCTTAAGGATGAGTTCATTGTTAGTTAGGGTGGCAGACTCTCCTGCATTCTGTGAGAAGTTTAACAGTATCTCTGGCCCCTATAAAATGCCAGTAACAACTTGGACACCACCACCAACCTAGCCAGGTCGTGAGAGCGTATGAAAAAAAAAATCTCCAGGTATTTCTCAAAGTCCCCAGGGATGCAGGCTCCTGGCCAGCTGAGTGAAGTTTTTCAGTGCTGATTCTAGGGAGAGGAGGAGGGGAGGGGGCAGAGGAGAACCCCTTGGTTTGTCTCCAGCTCCTTAAAGGTGAGCCTGACTTTGTTTAACTTACAGAGGGGAAAAAAAATCTTTCATCAGGGTCTGCCATGGCATTAAGGGTTTTTGAAGTTCAAACAGAACCACCCTCAAGCCAGGCTCTTAGACTGTGTGGTTGCAAGTTTCAATTTCCTTCCCATGATAAAAATGTAAGCAGATGCAATTTGCCCCAATCACATTTCCCCTGAATGCTGGAGAGCCGTGTTTTGTTAGAAAGCCCACTTAAGAAAGACCAAATGCTGTGTGGCGATTTGCAGTTCTTTGGCAGCAGGCAAACCAACCTCCACAAGATCCACTTTCAAAGTGTCACCAAATTAAATTAGAAGCTGAAGAGGCCTCCCTCCAGAAACAAAACCTATTAGCCTGAACAGCCTGCGTGAAGATTCTGCAATGCTGCACTTTAAAAGATGCGAAGTGTGATTGGTTTACAGTGTCAGGTTCGTTGGCTAGTGTGCTGACAATCGGCTCCTTATGCTTGAAAACGTCAAGTGGTCAGCACTTTGGGAACTGCCACAGGTCCATGTTTAATTAGCTCCAGACTCCACCTTCAGGGGGGCTCATTTACAGAGAAGGCAAGGCACACATTGAAAAACAAAACAAAACAGTGTGCCATAGCTAGTTATTTCTTAATGTTTCACTGAAATTTATAGAGAAAAAAACCTGTAGCTGGTACACACAGATTTCTCTAATAAAAACAAAAGGTGGGCTGGGTGGTGGTGCATGCCTTTAATCCTAGCTCTCTGGGAGCAGAGGCAGGCAGCTCTCTGTGGGTTTGAGGCCAGCCTGGTCTGCAAAGTAAGTTGGTGGACAGCCAAGGCTGTTACACAGAGAAACTCTGTCTTGAAAAACCAAACCAAAAAAAGAAAGAGCACAAAAAGGGAGGTGAGGCTGTAGGTAGGTTCAGTTGGGAGAGTACCTGATTAGCAAGCATGAAGTCCTGAGTTCCATCCCCAGCATGGAATAATCATAAACCAGGTGTTATGGTGCCTGACTGTAATCCCAGCACTGAGGGAGGGGTAGGTGCAGGAGGATCAAGCATTCCTAGTCAATCTTGGCTACATAATGGTTTGAGAACTTGTCTTCAAAAAAATAATAAGAAAGTGCCAATTCTTTTTCACTGGAACACTATTATGATTGTGTGACCCAGAAAAGTATATGGTGCTTAGTGTGGTTCTGCTTCCCTTGTGGACAGGAAAAGTGGCTCCTGCCAGCAGAAAGGGTTCTTGAGTGTCAATGACCACTGATTTAATAAATAATTCGTTAGCTGTATACTAACTTTCTTATAGGAGTCAGATTTTGGCTTGCCTTGCACTTTTCTTTAATGACCTTTGGATACTGGTATTATTTAGATCACTTGGACACACTGTGTCCACAACAGCAAATATGGTGGTGACTGTGTACCTGAAATGTAGCCAGGCCAAGGTGAGAAGTGGTGTAAATGAAAAATATCCATTGAAATCTCAGGATTTACAATGAGGAAAAAAAAAAAAGAGTAGAAACTAGCTCACTAATTTTTATTGATTACATGTAGATACAGTGCGGTGGATAAAATATGCTACTGAAATTAGTTTCACTCATTTATTTCTCATTTTTAAAACTACCCCAAAAAGTCAGACATGTCCCATGTGACTCTCATATTTCCAGTAGTCAATGCTAGTCAAAAAGATTTGCTTAGAGCTATAGTTCCATCACTCTAGTCCTGACCCAGGGATCTTTGTCCTTTGGACACGTAAGATAAATATATTATTAACTTTGCTCTTCTTGAGTAAACTTGAAGCAAATTTGTACTTGGAATATATTTCTTGCTACACATCTTTTCTCTGTTTAATTCAAGTACAAAGTAATGTGGAAGAGAGGAAGGGACATCTGGGTTCACACCAAGGGGGCTGCTTCCTGCTAACCACAAGCTTCATGAACAGTTGGAACTTCTTGGAGCCCCAGCAGGGAAGTGTCACCAAAAGAACTAACCCACAGACTTCAGTATTTCACACAACCTAGACGTATTGTCTTACAGTTCTGGACGTCTGAAGTCCACAATGATTCTTATGGGACTAAAACTAGGGTATTGGTTGTGCTTTTCGAGGCTCCAAAGGAGAATCTGCCCTTCGTTTTTTGAGCTTCTAGAGGTTACCAGCGGTTCTTGGTTTGTGGAAATAACTCCCATCTCTTCCCCGTTATCACCTTGCTTTCTCTCTCCTTTGTCTTCCTCCCATTGTGAGAAACCCTTGTGATTCCAGGAAGCCCACATGGATTATCCAGGAGAATCTCCAAACGCTTTGCCCACACTTGTAGAATCCACTGCATCATGATCTAGAGACTTGTGTAGGACCAATGTTTCATCCTCCCAGTATTATCACCATCTTCTCTCAGAAGCAATCTCAGTGCAGAGATATTGAGAGCTACCCTCTGGATGCTCCGGGAAGGAAGAGGAAAAGTATAATGAAAGGGGAAACAATGGAAAAGGGAAGGACAGGAACAAAAATAAGTGATCGTTATCACTTAATCCCAAGAAGGGACAGTTGGGTGTGAGCCTCAGAGCAATACTTTCAAAGGCAAGTGAACAAAGGTTATACACCAGCCAAATGAATGAGGGACTTGGGTGGAAGGTCCCTATACTTTCTGCTTCCCATGTCCACAGCAAAAAGTGGCTCCTGCCAGCAGAAAAGGTTCTTGAGCATAAAAAGAAGAAGAAGAAGAAGAAGAAGAAGAAGAAGAAGAAGAAGAAGAAGAAGAAGAAGAAGAAGAAGAAGAAGAAGCTGGTGACGCTAGGATGGCTCAGTGGGTAAAGGCAAACTTACAAACCTGAGTTCAAATCCCCAGAACCCGCATAAATGTAGAAGAAGAGAAACAGTTCCACAGAGTTGTCCTCTGACCTCCACACCCACACTATAGTACACGTGTCCACACACACATCACCCACATACAGACATACATGCACTAATGATAAGTTTAAAATTTAGAAAAAGAGTGTATGAAGCTGTCTGTGTACTGTGATACACCCGTTTGTCCCTGGGCTGGTGAGACAGGAAAGCCCTTAGGATCATGTTCTCCTGATAACAACTTCTAGAAGGCAAACCCTTCTGGAGACAGTGAAAAAGAACAGGCAGATATTCTAAGGTGATGTGGGTTTTATGGTAGACTGAAAATTTAAGAGGATCTCTGAACGACTTGCTCAGAATCTCACAGTAAAAATGTGGTGACTTTCAAGTTCATGGTGTCTCCCATGAAGAGTTGAATCTTTCTTTCTCCCTTGTACAGGATCTTGTCCAAAGGGGCTAAGTAGTATTGGTTAGTTCTTTCAGATAATTTATCAGATCCCAGTGTACTGGTTTCAATAGCTAAACTGTTTAAGGGCTTGGGACATAGCTTGGGGGGTCAAGTGTTTACTGCACAAACATTAGGACCCAAGTTCCCTCCCCAGTATCCACATTAAAGCTGGGTACAGTGGTACCCAGATTTTTTTGTAATCCCAGCATTCAGGAGGCTGAGATGGAAGGATCTATGGGACTTGCTGGCCAGCCAGCCTTTCTGAATTAATGAGTTTCAGATTTAGTGAGAGACTCTGTCTTCTAAAAAACTATAAGGTGGAGTGTAATTGAAGAAGACATCTGCCATCGACTTCCGGCCTCCACACATGTCAAACATGTATGTCCATACATACCACACACAGAGAGAGTAACTGCTTTAAAATCTCCAGGTTTTAATTATGAAGACAAATTCTAGAAGGAGTTAAAATTAATTCAGTGCAGTTCAACATTAACTGAACACTGGCATGCTCAAACATTCTCCTAAATGCCAGAGATACATATCTATCTACTGCCCCCACAAAAGCACTTGGGAAAGCCAGAAAAATGTCTTTCTTTGTCAGCTGAATAGACCAAAGAAATCTGAAAAAAGACAAAACAAAACAAAAACAAAGCCATGGAAAGGGGATGAAAAGGTAAATAATGTTTACTTGTGCATAAACAATAAATGGATGGTTTTAGAAGAACAGATATGTAGATATTATACCATTAGCTTATATTGCACATATAATATGCCAAACTATATTTAGGAATATATGTATGTGTATATGTAAAAAACAATTAATGAAAAGAGAGGGCATGAGTTTGAAAAAGCAAGTAGCAGTATATGAGAGGATTGAGAGGTAAGAAGGGAAAGGGAGAAATGATGTATTATAATTTCAAAAGTTAAAAGAAGTCATCATAAAATAAATGTCAGGGGTTGGGGATGCATCTTGGTTGGTAGAGTGCTTGCCTTGCTAGCAAACACAAAACACTGGGCTGGAGCTCCAGCACCACTTGAACTGGGCATGGCATTGAAAGCCTATAATCCTAGCACCCAGGAGGTGAAGGCCGACGTTCAAGGTCATCCTCAGTTGCATACCAAGTTCAAGCCCAGCCTGGTATTCATAAGATGCTGCATTGAAAGAAGGAAGGAAGGAAGGAAAGAAGGAAAAGAAAAACATTCCATAGAATGTAGATGAAAGAAAAATTGAGTCTGAAGGAGCCAGGGAAAACTGAAGCCAGGATATGACATTTGAACTGTCCTTAGGGATGACTGTGAGTCCATCAGCTATAGAATGTAGTAGAAAGCAAGTCAGCCCATGCTTAGTCAATAGTTGTTTTGCATAAGAATAAGGGAATACATGGATCGACATGTACATATAAATACATATATATATGTATGTATGTATTATGTAAGTGTGTGTATGTATATATATGAATATAGAAGGAAGACAACACCAGGTACAGAGGATAGACTGGTCATTATAAACCCACAGTATCTGCCAAGAACCAAAGAAGGGAAGCTGGAGCCGGGCTGCAAAGAAGCTGGGGTGCCAACCTAAGAACTTAGACTTCATTCCAAGAGTAATAGAGAGTAAAGCAGGACATTGCAGGCTCTGCCATTTTTAAATCTAACCCAGTCGTGACTAATTCATGCACAAAATCATGGTGAAGCTGCTCAGGAGTATCATTACAGTAATGAGGCATAGTTGAATCTGGAACGTTTTTTCCCCTTTCCTAATGTATGCAAGAGCAGTGTATTCATAGTCCTTGGCATCTTGGACTTGATGAGTTGATGAACTTGATGAGTTCATGATTAGAACTCAATACAGCAAAAGCAGCAAACACCTTTGCAAATACTGGCTTTCTCTTCAGTATTCATTTTGCTTGGTTGCTGGCCATATCTCCTTGCTATCTGTTACTGAACTACAGAATTCTTGCAAATTTCTTATTAAAACAACATTTTCTGTCTCACACAGTTTCTGTAGGTGGTGAAATCTAAGCAGCTTAACTGCCTCGGGACTGGGGATTTTTTTTTTTATGGACTTTATTTCAAAGAGAGTAATTTCAGGTTCATAGCCAAAAGGCCGGCTTGTTACAAGTTTCTAGTCGAGCTTTGGCCAACGCCACTGTCATCTGCAAGCTTGACACTAGCTAGGGGATCTGCTTCCAAGATGGTATACGTTCACAGTTGACAGCAGGAGGCCTCATATCCTTTCCATGTGGACACTCCTCCAAGAAGGTGGCTTGGCTGTCCTCACAATGTGTCAGCTGATTTCCCCCAGAGCTTCTGATACAATGGTAAGTAGGAAAAAGCCACAGTGCCTGCAGAGTCCTCATCTGGGAAGCTACCCTCTATCACCCCGATGGTATACTGTCTGTTAGAAGCCATCCATGACAGCAGACAAAGCAAGCTTCATCTTTTTGGACACTGAAGAATATCAAAGATTCTGCAGGCAAAGTTGATAACCTCCTCTCCATACATTCTCATCTGTCTTCCCCCTCGCTGCTTCTCTGTCAGCCTTCTTTGCCAACCTCCCTTCAATGAGAAGTAAAGTTCTGGGTTTCCTGATCCATACTCTCCCTAGGTGATTGTCCCATTTCTAGTGTTTTCAATACCATCTGTGTGCACCTGACTTCAAAGTGTGACTTCAGGGCCAACGAGATGGTACAGTGAGTAAGGGTACTTGGTACCAAGCCTGACAACCTGAGTTCGATCCCTGGGACCACCATGGTGGGCTCTCACTCTTAAACTTCTGCGGATCTGGAGAGTGGGGCAGCTTGGGGTAACCTGGACTTTTTCCTCTATCTCTCAAGGCTACGGTTATGCCTGAGTGGGTAGAGTGCTTGCCTTGCTGAAGGCAAGGAGACCTGTTTTATCTCCAGAACCCATATTTCAAAGCTGGACTTAGTGGTGTGTGCTTGTAATCCCAATGCAGGGAAGGCAGAACCAGGTGGACTGCTGAGCCTCACCCACCAACCAGCCTAGGAACTGGAAAACATCAGGCCAATGGGATAGCCTATCTCACACAAATAAGGTAGACAGATCCTGAGGAATGACACCCAAGATTGTCCTCTACCCTCTGTGTGCATACACAAGCATATGCACATACGTGTACATGTGTGAATGTACACATACAAACACAAAGATGGGTGAGAACTCAAAATTCATTTAACCAATTAAATACCATACTGGATGAGTGACGTTTTAAAAATCAGTAACAAAAATATTCTCCTGGGGCCTAGAGAGATGGCCCAGGGGCTAAGAACATGTACTGTTCTTACAGAGAACCACAGTTTGGATCCTAGCACCCACTTGTAACTCCAGCTACAAGGGATCCAACATGATCTTCTGATCTCTGCATGTTCTGCATTTATGTGTACGCCGACACACAGACACGCACATACACATCACTAGAAAGAAAGAAATATGGGGGAAATACACCCTTGTTTGCCCTCGTTGTCCTTATTTAGAAAAAAAAATATTACTTACAGGGAAATATTTAAATGTATTTAAACAGCAGCAAAAGAAATTTAGCTTCTCAATTTGTCTTAGAGAGTTTTGTGAAGTTTTCTAGAAACTGGTCATCAGCAAGCATACTAAAGACCCTGGCCCCTTCTATTTTTGTAGAAAATAAAGAATCCTGTGCAGAAATACTACACTACTTACGCAATCCTTGGAATGTTTTTAAATTGACTCCAGCTGTGGAGACAGCAATTTTCCAATTAATTTGATCAGTGTAGACAGCAAGCTATACAATGCATTAAAGGAATTCTAGGCAAGTCAACATTTAGCTCAAAACTTTCTCTGCTTGGGGCCTGCTCTCCACCAAGATTTGATCACCTATGTTGACATTCCCCTGCCTCAAGACTGGATTCCCTGAGTCCCCTGGATCATATATGTGCTAAACAATGTTTAGGAAGAGAGAGAAATAAAAAGGTAAAGAGAGGGAAAAGGAAAGAGATGGAGGGACAGGGCTTGGGCAGCATACCCACCCAGGTTTCTAAGGTAGAAACAAGTGAAGTCACGGATATTTGGACGTTTTAAATGTACAGAAGTGCTCATTTTCTGGTTAAAATGCTTTCTGTTCAAATATGAGGGCCTGAGTTCAGATTCCTGGCACCCATGTACAAAAAGCTGGGCATAGTGGCACATGCCTATAACCCCAGTGCTGGGAGCAGGGTGCAGAAGACAAGTGGATCCCTGGGGCTCATTGGCCAGGCAGTTTAGCCAAAATGGGGAACACTAGGTTCAGTGAGAGACCCTGGCTCAAAAAGATAAGGCAGAAAAACAAGTGAGGAAGACATCTCAATGTCAAACTCTGGCTTCAACAGGGATGGGGAGGTGGGGGGGAGGGAGAGAGAGAGACAGCAACAGAGACAGAGAGACAAAGACAGGGAGGAGTCAGGCAGAGAGACAGGCAGAGAGAGAGACAGAGAGATTTCATTACCTGCAATATACCTAGGTATTCACGTAGAAGAATTATTGAATTAATGATGGATACGTTAGAATGGGCATGGATTTAAATCAAAGGGCCAGGAGGAGAGGATCTTAGAAAATAATTCAAGTCACTTGGTAATATTACCTTGTAATACCATTTAGCACTAGGGAGAATAAGTGAAAGCTATTTTTCTGAGCATTCTGAATTTCATTTTTCCAAACTATGCATTGCACTATCATCAAGCATGTCTTGCCTGCTTGGCCTGGATTCCTTCCTTCCCCCAACCATATTGTTTCCACTTAAATATAAATAGCTGAATTATTAATTGTATTTTTCTGTAATTTTAAATAAATGCACACGTACATTTTCAAAACTGGCAACACAGAACTGGATTCTTGGTATAATAAATCAATTTTCTCTGGCATCTATAAATCAGCAAGTTAATTATTAGCAATTCTGTCTCCTAATGCTTTTCCCCCTTTAAGTGATTTTTTTCCTCCATTTCCATGGCCAGATGTAGAATCTAAGGATTAGACCAGTAAAATCCCAGTTGTGGCTGGCCCTTTGAAGGGTACTCTCCAAAGTTGGTGAATACATGGACCTCACACTTACTAATTAAGACGCATGTTGCTAGTTTATTGACTCATGTTCCTCTGATGGTTTTTATGTTCTCTGATGGTGTTTCCTAGCATATTCACTCAAGACATTGGGTCTCCTTTAGGACACGTGCAGAGGACTTGGTGCTATTACTCCTGGAGCACCCACAGGCCATACAGTTGTGCTTTGAATTGTGTTACTGTCTGAATATCAGGGTCTATTATGTAGTTAACCATTAGTTAATTCTTTAAAAAACTGTCATTTGCAGTTTTGCATTTCTATGTATGTAGTATGCATGCGTGTACGCATGGTTGCCTGTGTGGGGACACATGACTGGATATGAGTGCTGGTGCATCTATTGAGGCAGAGTTTCTTGCTGAATTGGCTAAGCTAGAGCTTGCCAAATCTAGTTAGTCTGGCAGTGAGCTTGTCCTGGGAATGCCTTCTCTCTGTTTCCTAAGTGCTAGGATTGCAGGCAGCCAACATTCCTGCCTGTCTTTCTACTTAGGCTCTGGGGATGCAGACCTCTGGTCCTCAAACATTTTACCTACTGATCCATATCCCCATTTTTAAATAAATGAAATCCAAGCTAGATTGTTGTTGTTGTTGTTGTTGTTGTTGATTCATGACAGGGTTTCACTGCGTAGCCTTTGCTGTCCTGGACTTGCTTTTAGACCAGGCTGTCCTCAAACTCACAGGAATCTGCCTGGGATTAAAGGTGTGCACCTTGTTAAAGATTTGGTTTTTTTTTATCCTTTGCATGAGTGCTTTGTCTGAACATATATGGGTGCACTACGTGCGTACCCGCAGCTGTGAGAAAAAGCCATTAGATCCTCTAGAAGTAGAATTATAGTTGGTGTGGTAGGCCATGTGGGTGCTGGGAACTGAGCCTGGGTCCTTTGCAAGAGCAGCAAGTGATCTTAACCACTGAGCCAACTCTCCAGCTCTAATTTTTTTTCTGTTTTTGAGACAGTGTCTCCCTGCCTAGCCCGGGTTGTCCTGAAACTTGCCCAACAAAGCTGAACTATTAAGCTGCATCTTTTGGTATCTTTTGTAGTGGGGAGGGAATCTTGATTTGTTCATAATATTTTGATGGACCAAGTATCAGCCATTAGCACTTTGGAGTATTTTATGAGTCATCAAAATGATGATACAGGACAAATTAATATACCTCGTATTTCTTGGGTTGCCTGTTATACCTGAAGTCAAGCATGTGAAAGCAATAAGGCTTGAGAAGCCTGTTTTGGGTTTTAGATTTTTTTTCCTGGAGAGCTTTAAAAATGTGCCAGCAGCATGCGAATCCCATCTTCTGGTAACTTTCTTCTACTAGTTAACCCCAAGCAGCATTATCGTATTTTTCGGACCATAAAGACACACTCCCGCCCCCAAAAGTGGGGGAAAGTTAGTGTGTACCTTATGGTCTGATTGCTGTCCATTGGGCATCAACAAAGAGATCACTTACCGATGTCTTCAGTGTGCCAGCTGAGGAATGTGTGCAGGGTTTTACTGCTCTAAAAACTGGGTGCGTCTTATGGTCTGAAAAATATGGTATTTCCAATCCAAACTAATTGACTGTGATTTAGACATAGAAGATAGGCTTGGCCACCTATACTAGAGACCCTGCACTGCTTTCTAATTAGGTGTTTAAAATATAACATATTTAAACAAATTTTTATCTGTTTTGTTTTACTTCATATCTAATCATTGCAAAAAATGGCTGGAGCTGATGGAACTGTAATGAGAGACAGAAAGGGAGCAAATCTGAAGCAGTGGGGAGGAGCTGGGAGCAGTAGAGAGAGGGGAAACTATAATCAGGATAGATTGTATAGCACAATAATATATTTTCTTTTGTTTGTTTGGTTTTGAGACAGGGTTTCCCTGTGTAGTCTTGGCTGTCCTAGACTCAGTTGGTAGACCGCGCTGACCTGGAACTCACAGAGATCCGCCTGCCTATGCCTCCACCTCCCCAAGTGCTGGGATTACAGGCATGTGTCACTGTGCCCAACTGAAAAGAATCTATTTTCAATAAAAGAAAAAGAGAAGGGAAAATAAATTTTTTTAAAAAGTTAGGCCAATTGAATTCAGCATAATTTATTTAACCAAGGATCTATCAACACACAGAACCTAGAGAGGTTCACAGAACTGTCTGAACCTGTGGGAAGATGCTGTTCACAGCTCAGTGGTTAGCGTTCCAGCATCTGCCTTAGCTGAGCCCTGCAGGAGGAGGAAGTGTGGTTTGATCCATGGTAGTCAGTTGCCTGAAGCTTAGCTGCTGTGAATGACTCAGACTCAATTGCCTGTGAAAATAAATGTACTGTGGGTAAAAGTTTGTTTTTCCACTGAGGTTACAGTTATCTGTGTAAAAATTCAGTCAACTTGTCAGGGACACTGGAGAAATGTGGGGAAAGCAAACCAGGCTGGTGGGAAAATATGAAAAGAGGCTTGCCTGGAAAAGAAAAGCTGTTTGTGGCTACAGTTTTTTTACACTTTTTGATTCTTTGCCTATGCTGACAAGCATGTATGTAGCTCTGATCCTTAGTTGATTTACAACTCTTCTGTAGTCTTCCTGCCCAATTATTGATTCCATTCTTCTAAATTCCAAAGTTTCTTTGGAAACAGGGTGACCTAGGAGGTGGAAAGTTATTGGAGGAAGTGCACCACTGGGGGAGGGGGAGCCTCAACTTGCCTCTAGCTAAATCTCTTTTCATCCGTGTGGTTGAGGATGTGATCACTTGCATTCCTGATGCACTGCCACCATGGACTCACACCCCACAACTGTAAACCCAAATAAATGTTTTTTTCCTTAAGAAAAAAGAAAAGAAAAGAAAGCCTGGTGTGGTGGTGCATGCCTTTAATCCCCTTCCCACTTCACCAGGCTAACTAAATTCTGCCAACCATTCCATCCAGAAGACCTATCACCCACCCATCCTAATGAACTACTTCCTATACATTCCCCTGGCTCCTGAGAACTCTCCCTCCTGGTATAGCTCTTGCACTAGGGCACAATTACTTATTTCCTTGTTCATTTTTACCACTAGGCTCTAATTCTTTGTTCTTGTATACCCTTAATAATCAGTGAGTAGTACAATGCCTGATATATTGGGGGGAAATGGGCAGATGGGAAGCATGGTATGACTTCTCCTGGGGAGTCTATTCATTCCCAGATAAAGAGGGCAGTGACAAAATAAAGAAGCAATTCCAACTCCAGCATGGTGAACCAGTGAGTTCATCAGAGGCACTGACAAGAACATGAGTGACTCAGTCAGCTACATCACCAGAAGGCCCACCTTAGCATGACCAATGACTCACAAAAGCTGTTACTTTCAGGCAGCTCCACTAAACAGTCTCCTCTCTTTCAGAAATTGTTAACTGCTTAATAGAACCTCTTGAGTCTCCTTATGCCCACCCCTTCCCTTCAACCTTGAAGAAACAACTGCAGAAGAGATGGATGATTGATATGGTGAAAATATGCTCTGGGTAGTAACACCAACAATATCACCTTCTTTGGCCTTTGTTTCTTTATCTCTCTCTTTCTCTTTTTTTCTGAGACAAGATTTCCACTTGCCTCTGCCTCCCTAAGTGCTGGGATTATAGGCGCTCACCACCACGCCCGGCTTGGCCTTTGGTTTTTTGGTTTTTTTGTTTGGTTGGTTGGTTTGTTTTGTTTTGTTTGTATAAAATGATAGGTTGGAATTAGATGATATATAAGGTCACTTTCTCTAACATAAACATCTATAAATGTCCCATTATAATGAAAACTGACTTCTACAAGCAAACAAAACTAAGTTATATGGAAATTGTGGCAGCTGGAAGAACGTGCCTTGAAGACTTCCTACTGCACAAACATAGGTGACACAGGATTCCAATGACTGTCGGGAATCTGTCATCACATTCAAGCAAGGCCACAACTTCCCTTCATGAAGGTGGGGCTCCTATGGTGGACATTTTGGTGGGAACCATGGCTCTCTTCTAAAACTCAACACATCTAATAATCTCACAAGGCGAATAGGCCATGTGGCTCAAAGTCGTTTACTTATCATAAACACCATGAGATACTTAATTTTTCTTATGCACATTTCAGTAATGAGATAATGGAGGTATAGGAAGGTGAAGTAACTTCTGGAGGTCACAGAGTCAATATAACAACAGCCCAGGATGGAAGCCACGATCCAAGTGATCAAGTTAATTAGCCTTTCACCATTCAGCTGTGAGAATGCCTGACAGAACCAGCTTAAGGGAGGAAAGATTTATTGATGTGGGCTCATGCTTGAATGGGACACAGTCCATTGTGGGGAAGGTATAATGGTTGCCTCTGTTCGTGGTAGTAGGAGTGTGTTGCAGAGCTGGACCACAAAGTAGAGAGCTAGGTGGGGCCCTAATCCTTGATGCCTTTCCCATAGTGTCTCGCTTCCTCAAGCAAGGATCTACCTCCTAAATGTTATACAACTTCCCAAAACAGTGCCACTAACTTGGAACCAAGTGTTCAGACATCCAAGCCTATGTGGGTGGCACAGTTCATAGTCAATCCATCATAACAGTTATCCTTTGAGGATTGCCTCGATTTTTCTCAAACTTCCTTCCTCTTCCCTGGCCTACCTCTTATGTGCTATTTCCTCTGCCCTAAGTCTTCATCTCTTCCTACCTTATCTATCCTCCCTCAGCTTCGGCAAGGTCTACCTACCTGTATTTCCCAACCAAGTCATCCTTCCTAGACACTGGACCCAAATATCCAACTTTCTGCTCAACATTTTCTCTAAGTTCTCTGTTTAATAAGCCTTCAAAATCTTACAACTCATTATTTCTCCTGCTCCCTAGCATAGCCCTCCACCTATATTCCTCATTCCGGAAATATGGTGCTGCGATCCTCCAGATGGGGCATACCTCTCACACTCTATACACAACTCGGGAGAATAACAGGCCTGTGAAATCACACATCTGTTTTCTTTAGGGCCTTTAGAAACTAACCTGGTGCCTAAATCATTTGGGGACTCAATATAATAGTTGTGAAGTGAATAAATGGATGAATGGTTCTAATCAAAATTCCATCTACTCCTCCCTACCCCCTCCTCTGCTGCTCTACTCCAAGGAACCATTTGTCTTCTGAGCCAATTGATATTCTTTCCACCCTCCCTCTAGTACATTCTCCAGCTTGCTGTCATGAGAATGTTTTTCTAAAGGAAAATCAGGTAAACCAGATGTGTGTGTGTGTGTGTGTGTGTGTGTGTGTGTGTGTGTGTGTGTGCACGTGTGTGTGCATGCAGGTGCACATGTGTATGAGTAAGGGTCAGAAGTAACTGTTATTCTCCACCTTTGGGGGGGGGATTCAAAACAGGATTTCTCTGTGTAGCCATGGCTGTACTGGACTCATTTTTGTAGACCAGACTGGCTTTAAACTCACAGTGATCCACCTGCCTCTGTCTCCTGAGTGTTGGCATTAGAGGCATGCGCCATCAAGCCTGGCTCATCTTAATTTTTGAGACCAGGTCTCTCACTAAACTTGAGAGTTCACCCATTCAGTTAGACTAACTGGGTCATCTAGCTCCAGACTCATCTGTCTCTGCCTGCTAGTTCTGGGATTATTACTGCTCTTGATTTTTTTTAAATGAAGGTACTGGGGATCCTAATTCAGGTCCTCATGTTTGCACAGCACACACTTTACCAACTTGCCACCTTCCTAGACCCTCCTTTTATGTTTTGTTTGTTTGTTGTTGTTCTGGGTCTTGGTTTTAGAAAGTGTTTCCTAAATCCCAGTGTCTTCATTAGGGTTACTATTGCTGTGATGAAACATCATGACCAAAAGCAACTTGGCAAGGAAAGGGTTTATTTCACTCACAGCTCCACATAGTAGTTTATCATCAAAAGCAGTGAGGGTAGGAAGTCAATCAGGGCAGGAACTTAGATGCAGGGACTGATGCAGAGGCCATGGAGGGGTGCTACAACTTGCTCATCATGGCTTTCTTAGCCTTGATTTCTTATAAAACCCAACAATAGTATCACCCACAATGGACTGGGCCCTCCCACATCAATAACTACTAAGAAAATGCCCTACTTTACATGGATCTTCTGGAGGCATTATCTCAATTGAGGTTCCCTCTTTTCAGATGACTCTAACTTGTGTCAAGCTGACATGAAACTAGCCCACCCATCCAGATTGGCCTTGAATCCACTATGTAGCTAAAGATGGTCTTGACTCCTGATCTTCCTGCCTCCACCTCCCAAGTGCTGAGATCAGAAGCATGTATTACCACACCTGGCTAAAAGAAAATCTTATCAAATAACCCTCTTGCTTAGCTTCACTTCTGTGCTGTTGCCCTTAGGACATAAAATCTCAGAGTCCTAACTGGATTACAAAATCTCTGTGATGTCACCCCTTGTCTGCCATTACTACCTACTCTTTCTACACCAACCCACTCCCCTTTCTCTCTGCTTGTGCCAATCTTCTGGGTTATGAAAGGATAAACATAGCTTTCTTATCTCTTAGTCTGCATTCATTTCATTCCCACTACCCTCAGTCTTCTTCTATCACTCCATGTGGCTGACTTCTGTCCATATTAGTCTTAGTTCAGAAAACTATAAAGCCAAGAAAAAAATGATAGAACAATTGCATTCAGGCAAGGGTTCTCTTCCAAGTGTGAACTTCTCAAGTGAGCTAGTCCTCTTGCCTCTTCTTATAAGGACACTAATACCACTTATGAGAGCTCAATCCTTATTATCTTATTGCCTCCCATTGCCCCACATCCAAATGATTCCACATTGGAATTAGGATTTCAATATAGCTGATATTCCAGAAATTCCACTCTTAGTTGTATAACCAAGAAATATGAAACTTATATACCAATGCTCATAGCAACATATTTCATAATAGCTAAGGGTGAAAAGAAATCTCAAATGTCCATCAGTTGATGGGTGGGTAAACAATGTGTGGTACGTACATTCATACAATGAAGTATCATTTAGCAATAAAAAGGAATAAAGGATCAGGCTTGGTGTGGCACACCTGTAATCCCAGCACTTGAGAGGCAGAGGCAGGCAGATCTCTGTGAGTTCAAGGTCAGCCTGGTCTACAAATCAAGTCCAGGACAGCCAAGACTACACAGAGAACCCCTGTTTCAAAAAATAAAGACAAAGAATTGGTATGTGCTAAAACCTGAAGTTAAAGAAGCTAGACACTCAAAGCTATGTATTGTATGTTTTTGTTTGTATGACACATCCAGAAAAGGCAAATTCAAAAATTTAAGGTAGATATATGGTACAAGGACATTACACTGATGTTCAAGGAAGGAATTAGAAATAACTGTTCCTTTTTGGGGGTGATGTAAATGTCTTGGAATTAATTACTAAGTGCATAACATAATGAGAATACTAAAACTCACTGACTGAAGCATGTACTTAAAATGTCAATTTTGTATTTTATGAGTCATATCTCAATTTCTTAGTGCTAAAATCAAAGGTATTTCAGGGCATCATCTATGAAATAGCATGTTTTTACTCCACATAGCTTATGTTCAGTGGTCTACAGTGTCCTCCTTGGTCAGTGCTAGTTATGTTGTGGGTCAACAGCAAAGTACTTACCATTGTAGAATTGTTAGGAAGATATAGACTTGATTATAGCACATAGTTGCAATATTTCTCAGTCAAAGTTCTTTTTCAGGACTAGGGCTATAGTTCAGTGGTGAGCAATAGCTTAGCATGCACTAACTAGACATTTGTGCAGTACCAAGTACCAAAAACATCCCTTCCTCAAAGCATATTAATGGGAGCTACCAGGGTGTTCTATACTATAATGCATCTCCTTGCTATAGGAAAAAAAGCAAAGGGTGTCTCTTTCTTGTCTCTCTGCTCCACCCAGGTCCCCAAGTAACAGCTTGGAACACAGAAAAACCTCATCAAATGTTTCACTTTAAAGTAATGGTACTTAATTGAAGATGGTTTTGCCTTGTGGGGATATTTGGCAAATGTCACTTTGGTTTTTAAAACAACACCTTGCTATATAACCTTACCCAGCTTGGAATTTGCTGTGTCTATCTCTCTGGCCTAAAACAATGATCCTCCAGTCCCTCCTGTAGAGTTCTAGGGTTATAAGTGTGCACTACCACACTCAGCTAACATGAGAAGTTTTTTTATTGTCACAGCTTGGGGGCTATGTGCTATAGGTAACTATAGACAGCAACCATAGATGCTACTAAACATCTTAGAGTGCCCAAGATAGTCCTGAAAAAAAAAAAAAAAAACAAAGGATCAACTAACCTAAAATATCAGTCATATAGGGGTTCAGAAACCTTTTCCAAGTAATTTAATGACTAGCTTATGAATTCCTATTAGAAATGAAAGGGAAGCTGTAGAGATGGCTCAGCAATTAAGAGCACTGGTAGAGCTACCAGAGGGATCCAGGTACAATTCCCAACACCCTCACGGCAGCTTGCAATTGTCTACAACTCCAATTCCAGATGATTCAATACCCTCGCACAGATATACATGCAGGCAAGACACCAATGCACATAAAATAAAAACGAATATTGACCCAGCTGCTGATGGAAACAGATGCAGACACCCACAGCCAAACATCAGACAGAGCCCAAGGAGTCCTGTAGAAGACTTGGGAGAACAATTCAGGGAGCTGGAGCGGTCAAGGACTCCACAAGAAGACCAAAAGAGTCAACTAACCTAGGCTCAAGGGGCCTCACTGAGACTGAAGCACCAACCAAAGAGCATGCATGAACTGGTCCTAGGCCCCCTGCACAGATTCAGCAGACATCTTCATGTGGGTCCCCCAGAAACTGGAGCAGGAGCTGTCTCTGACTCTGTTGTCTGCCTTTGGATCCCATTCCCCTAACTGGGCTGCCTTGTCTGGCCCCAGTGGAAGAGAATGCACTGAGTCCTGCAACTACTTAATGTGCCAAGGTGGGTTGGTACCCATGGGGGACCTCCCCCTTCTCTGAGGAGAAGGAGAGGGGCAAATAGAGGGGTGTGTGAGGGGGGATTGGGAGGAGGGGAGCTTCGATCAAGATGTAAAGTGAATAAATAAATTTTTAAATAATCCTGAAAAAAGGTTTTCTTCTAGAACTTTATTTTTTCTCTCATTTTGTGCTCTTGGTGAATGAGATGTCCCAAACTTCATTTTTTTTTTTTAATCTCTGAGAAATGAAGTTTGTAGGAAAGGCAGATCATATGAGAAACAGGCACGGTTGTTTAACTATCTTACTTGAATTAAGATACTACAGACTAGCATATATTCAAGCCTGTACCTGTATCCCTTATCTGTTAAAGAACTCAGCAAATGGTTTGACACTGTATTTCATATGCACCCCTCTGTAACAATGTATGTCTTTTCTGCTAGTCTGGTAGCAGTTCTATTCAACCCCAAGACATCAAGTAGGTAAACAGGCAAGGAGCTTCCTACCTGGGGGTGTTACTTGGAGTTCTTCCTGGGGGGCGGGGGCTCACTCTTCAGATCAGGGGTCTGCAAGCTACAACCCACAGACTAAGGTGGCCCCCAGGTTATACAACATCTGAGCCAAAGCCAGTTTTAACCTTTCAAATGGTTGATGATGGGATAAAATAATATGTTCAAGGATACGGATATAGTTCTGTTGAAAGGGTGCTCACTTGATACCCAGGAAGCTCAGAGTTTGAACCTCAGCAACATGTAAACTGGAAATGGTAATGCACAACTATAATCTCAGCACTAGGACCGAGGAAGCAGCAAGATGAGAAGTTCAAGGTCAGCCTTCTTTACGTGACAAGTTCAAGGACAGCCTGGAATACATGACAGACTTTGCTGACTGAGCTAGCTTCACAGCCCCAGAAATAAAATATGATTGGAGCAATCATACACACACACACACACACACACACACACACATCTGTTTGCTATTGCCTATGGCTGCTTTTGCACATAGACAGAAACCTATGGCCTGCAAAGCCTGAAATATTTACCCCGTAGTCCCTTTGAGAAAATGTTTGCAGGGGCTTCTTGCTCAATAGTCAAGATTGTTGCTCAATAGTTGAGAGTTTAGCAAATTGTGTTTCCAAAGGGCTGTTTTGAAGCACAGAAATTTAAATCCCCAGCACCTGGCTCTGCTTGGGGACAGACCTCCACTGTATGGTGTTGGAGTTTCCTCCTCTGTAACATGAGACGATTTGGCAGAATAGTCTCCCACTTTTTACTGTCCATAGTGTACAGTGATTTCAGGCTGCCCAATGACTCCCAGGTGGCCATGAAGTCAAAAATGCAGAGCTCTTGTGTGAGCCCAAACCACTCAGCCAGTGAGTCCCTGTCACAAAGTCAGAACTGAAAAGCCACTGGACCCATTCAGAACAGATTGGAGAAGTAGCATTCTCCCAGTTTCAAAGATGTTCATTTTTTAAAATCCCTTTAATCAACTCCACCTTTACAGAGTCTGCAACCAATTTCTTTACCCCTGGGCAAAAAGGGAATGGGCACAAGTAGAGGAGCGTTGGCAAGGGATGGAAGGCAGAGACTGCCAACCCTCCAGTTCAGGGTTTTTGGTTTTGGTTGATTGGTTGGTTAGTTTTGTGGGTTTCCCCCTGTGGAATCTAGCACTTACCTCAGGTCTGTGGAAATCACCCAGATACTTGACATCTTTCCTGTTGTTTCCATGGCAAGGAAGCGCCTCAGTGGCCCTCTGTGTTTTCTTGGTACTAACACATGGTTCTTTATCCACAGCCCAAGGGATTACAGGTTGCCAGCTCTAGCACGCCAGCCTGGGGTCTGTCACTATGGAACTAAGATGGCCTGCTGCTATGGCTGGAAAAGGAACAGCAAAGGAGTATGTGAAGGTAATTTTTGTAAAAATTCAGGCAACCCTGCAATTGGGTCAGAAAGCCTAGTTGTCAGTCTATGACATCATTGCCAATGTAGTCTCTGGGGTAAAGACACGGGTAATTACCAATACTCAAAGTTTTGGTCCCAGTGAAGTTTCTTCCCATCCAGAATGGTTGTCACTAGCACACTAGGCAGGAGTAATTTTAGGAGACTCTTTAGATTCATTTTTACTTCTATTACTATTTGAGCAAGTATAACTGTAGGTTGGTTTGGCTTTGGTTTGATTTAATCTGTATAAATTGAGATGGGCAAAACCAGGCCAATTAACTCCTTATTATGGTTTTTCTAACTGATTTCTAGTAACATACACATTTTAATTCTTATTCATAGGCTAATAGCCAAGTAGTCTCTGGCTACAAAGTAGAACAGGGACCGTTATACCTTATAGATGTGCCACTCCCATTTTTTCAATTCCTTTTTTTTTTTCATGTTTTTTTTTCAATTCCTTAAGAGCAGTTTCTAATAGCAAGAAATGCACACATGTGCAAAGGTGTTATTGTTCTTCAATTATTTTGTGGGGGTTACAGACTAAGGAAACAGAATTTTCCTTAGATGCTGTTTCTCTGGTCCTGTTTTAGGAGCTTATTGAGAAACATCTGATCATTTCCAGAGGATTTTTGAGAACTGAGATGAACATAGATCTCTGCCTTATATTGATTTTTAATGTGGTTTTCCATAGTGGCCCATATACGTGATAAAGAGCCATCAACCCTGCAGTTCTTCAAGGCAATTGGTTATCTTGCCTAAAATAGACAACTCACTATCCATCCCCAGTGACTCACTTCCTCCATTAAGGCCACACCTCCTAATCCCTCTCAAGTAGTGATACTCCTTGACACATCTACTTCAGTGTAGAAATCTGCTTTAACTGGCCCCAGCAGGTATCAGATCATGAGTTCCTTGTCTGTTAAATGGGGTAATGACATGCTTAAGTATTCCAGAAATGCATTAAAATGCTAGCTATTTTAGAAGTAACTATATAATCTCCTCATAGGCCTGTCCCTGACCCAACCCCCTCCATTCTAGCTGGTGCCAAATAGATAGATTAATAGCTGCTAGAGTAGTAAAGGTCATTATTTTTCAGTAAGATGGCCACTAGTAATTTCCCCATGCCCTCGTTAGTATCCACACAATTACCTACACTTATGCAAACACCCTGATTAAACTCAGTGGGCCTGTCTTAGTCATTGTTCTATTCCTATGAAGAGACACCATGACCATGGCAACTCTTATAAAAAGAAAGCATTTAATTGAGGCTTGCTTATAGTTTCAAAGGTTTGTCCATTATCATCATGGTAGAGAGCATGGCAGCACACAGGCAGACACGGTGCTGGAGAAGTAACTGAGAGTTCCACTGCAGGTCAGTAGGCAGCAGGAAGAGAGAGACATTGGGCCTGGCTTCCGCTTTTGAAACCTCACTGCCCACCCCTAGTGACACACTTCCTCCAACAAGGCCACACCTCCTAATTGCTCTTAAGTAGTGACACTCCTCAATTACCAAGCATCAAAATATGTGAGTCTATGGGGGCCGTGCTTATTCAAATCACCACAGGGTCTAAAAAGGCAGAGGATGTGAAAATAGGAGGAGGGCTTGCTGGGAAGAAAAGGGGATCCAGGAGGCATGGGGGGGAGATAGGAGGTATATTGGGAGCCAAATATGATGAAAATGTATTGTGTACATGCATAAAATTGTCAAAGAAAAAATAAAATACTTTAAAAGATCTAGATTGACTGAGGGCATGGCAGAACTTGATATCTGAAATCCATGGAACAATAGAAAACATGCGTAGTGTTTCCACACACTCCCTGTTATTCAAAACTTTCAGCCATCAGAGTTTCTTCTTAATGGCATGACAAGAATGTTGAGATGCTAAAAAAATAAAATAAAGATCATCATTGCCCATCTACTTAAAGGAAGACAGAGCATCACTCTGGGACCTGTGTCAATTAGAAGGGAAGATGGATGGATGTACCTCCACTGATCGAATGCTTGCTAAGCAAGCAGCAGTCCTCCAGACTAGACACATTATGATCAAAGCCATCATATGCTAGACTGATGCAGGCAACCTTGGAGAAGTTAGTACAGTTCACTAAGGCCCTGTTTCCTCTTCTGGAACATGGAAAGGGCAATACCCCTCAGAAGGCCCAGAGTGGAGGCACTAAAGTGTGTGCTTACTCCCTGTCACACAGAAAACAAAAGGCTTCATAAAATTACTATTGGCTCAGAAAGGACCAGTGACTCTTGTCACACTTCTGTCCTTCAAAGCACCAGGTGTTGGGAGCATTAAACATAGCTTTACCTAGACACAGCATTAATCATTCTTCTTTGAAGGCAGTCAGGTGGAAAGAGGTAAAACTCACCTGAGACATGTGACTTATAATTTCTTACAGTCTCACGAACCTCAACACTTACTACTGTAAAACTCAGTCAGACCCAGCATGCCACTGGTGAATAAATGAGAGTGAGCGTTGGCCTTTTGTGAGGGCCGTTCTTCAACGGGATCCGAGTAGTCTGGCCACAATATATGCAGCCAATCACAAGCTCACTGGTTTCATGGACGATATATCACAGGCACGACGGAATGTAAAGTAAGAGGTTAAAAGATCCTATGGGAGAGCTTAAGAAAAATGTTCAACATGCAGATGCTGTGAGCTAAAGGCGGTTAGCAATTCTGTTGCCTTTGTTGAATATTTTGGGTCGTAATGTGCAATGAACAACTTTTAGATCTAAAATTATGTACATATTTTATTGGATTTGTTTTTTTTTTCCCTCGGAGTTTTAGTAGCCTTAAACTCTCTATGTAGTTGAGGATAATCTTAAACTCCTCATCCTTCGGCTTGAGTGCTAGGACCACAGCCACTCACTGCCATGTCCAGTTTATGTAGTCCTGAGGACCAAACCCAGGACTTTTGGCATTCTAGGCAAGCACTCTCCTAACAGTGCCCCATCCCTAGCCCCTGCATGTTTCTTCTTGTCGATCAGGTCATATGTTCCTAGAAGCACAAAATAACAAGGATAGCCACTCCCCTCTTGTTGAGGTTCTTATTCCGAAACCAGAGTTCAGCCTATGCAGTAAGAAAAACACACATCGACCTGCCCCAACAAGCAATACCAAAGTCTGGCTGGGAGGCCCCAGTCCACGGATGTCTTCTCTTCCATCAACTGTTCATTCTTTGTTTCTCTCAATGACCTGCACCCATGTACACTGGACCCCTGCCACCAGTCCTTGCCTCTGCCCCTGTCTACATCTTCCCTCAGCAGTGAAGTCTGATCAAGCCTGTATGATTAATCTCAAAATATATGTCCCTCTAGGGCCATGGAATGAAGTGATGTCCAAGGATGAAAAACTACAGATGGAGGAGTTTGAGGGAAAACTGAGAGTGAGCGTTTGAGTTTGTACAAAGTGTGTCTCAGCCTCTGGCTGCTTTAGACACAAACTGAACTTCCCTTTGCTGGATTGGCTGTTCTGGCCATAGATCTAAGTCGCTGTAAATTAAAAACATCTTTCTGAAGCTTTGACCTTAGAGCAAGGATGTTATTCAATATTTCTCCTGTGTGCTATCTGGCATTCACCCTGGGCTTTCCTGTCTGGATCACATTGGAAATCAGCTTCCAGGGAGCAATCACAGCTCTTCGGGACTTACAAAACTATCAAAGATTGATTTTGTCTAACTTCTGAACTTAGAGCTGCATTACCAAGTCCGTGTTCATAACAACAGAGACACTGAGAATTACATTCCATCTCTTTCGTCTCCAGAAGGGAAAATGTTTGCTGGGAACGCTTTTGTTCCTCTCCTTCCCTTCTTAGTTATGACTTGTTCAGAACCACAATGTTTCCCTGTTGCAATTTCTATGTCTATTGCTTTATTCGCTATTGGAAATCATATGTGTTCTGAGCACGTTGGTGCACACTTCTAATCCCAGCACGAGAGAAGCAGAAGTAAGAGGCTCATGAGTTCAAGATCAGCTTAGGCTGCATAGTGAGACCCTGTCCCAAAACAAAAACAAAAGCAAGGTCTAGGAATGTAGCTCACTGGCAGACCATTTGACTAACATGCACAAGGCCCCCAGTCCATGCCTATCGCTGCAATATATTTGCATATATAGCCCATATTTGTGTGTGGCGTATATTTGCATGCGATGTGCCTATTCTCTCATATGTAGCGTATTCACAGCACTATATAAAATGTTGCAGGAGAAAAGGTGAATTTTAAGTAATTGTGTGAAGTCACTGAAAACACAGTAATATAAATTGTCTCGCTCATTTTGCTCATCTCCTTCCCGTGAGCCTGCTTCAAACTTGCCATCGTCTTCAATCATTTTTCCTTGCTCCCAATTCAGCTTACAGCATTCTAGCTTTCTTGGATTAGCCTACCATTTTGTTCACTGAAGAGAGATGTATTGAATACCTACTTCATGCCATGTATTAGGATACAAACATCAATAGCAGAGAAACAAACCCTGCCTGTGTTATGCTTCTATGGTCTCCATCATCATTAAGCTTCAAGTGCTCATCAGAGTAAGCTATTCAAATTTAACGATAGGAAAAAAAAACAAACAAACAAAAACAAAAACCAAACACTAAAAAGATCTTTCTCATACCAAAGAAAAATAGTCATGCTGGGACAAAAGCTCAGCCAGTGAAGTGCTTGTCGCAAAGGCATGAGGAGCTAAATTCTATCCACAGAACCCATGCTAATAACGAAATAAATAAGCCCGGTGTGCTTGAGCATATTCATGATCCTGGCCCTGGAGAGGCAGAGTCAGGTGATCCCTGAGACTCACTGGCCAGCCTTAATCTGTGATCCTTAAAGCCAGTGGGGGACTCTGTCTCAGAAAACAAGATGGGGGGTGGGCAGCAAGATGACTCATTGGATAAAAGCCCTAGAGGCCAAGTCTGATGACTCAGGTTTGATCCCCAGGGCCTACATGGTAGTAAAAGGGAACCAATTGCTGCAAGTTGTCCTCTGACCTCCACGTGTCTGCCATGGCACATGCATTCCCCGCCCCCCAATACAAATAAATACATGTTTAAAAATAAACAAATAAATACCACGCGAAGAATCACACAAAATGCCCTCTGGCTTTCACCTTAGAGTGCATTTGTGTGCATTCACATTCACACACATGGGAACACGCAACACACAGCAAAAAGAAAGAAAAATAGAGACATACTTAAGAGATGAGAAGAGACAAGTGACAGAAAGAAATGGAGGGACCTTGGAACGTATGTTACTCTGATGTGTCTTCCTCTCAAATTCTCTCCTTTCTTTGTTAATATTTTGGGTTGACATGCAGAAGTTGTTGTCTGCGTGGTCTGGAGGCTCACAATGCTGAAGGCATGGCCATGCCCAAGCAAATGAGTACAATATATTGTCATTCACTGATTTGTGGGTGGGAGGGCTGGTTTGGTTTACAAGGCAATCCCTGCCCAGTGTTGGAAAAAGTGAAAGCGGAGTAGCAAGGAGACAAATTCTCAGTCCACTCCCAAAGGGGTCTCTGCCATGTATGTAGAAGGCAATCCGCCTGTGTGCATTGTCAGCATGTCAGCTATATCATCAGGCTCTCCTTCTCTTTTACAGCTCTGTGTGAGCCCAGATGCAAGTTTGGTGAGTGTGTGGGACCAAATAAATGTAGATGCTATCCAGGATACACCGGGAAGACCTGCAGTCAAGGTCAGTACAACACCAGGATCCTGGGACAAACTCCCTTACAGCAGGGTCAGGGAAGAAAGAAACAAGGGTTTCTTACCAGTTGGCAGTCAAACCTTGAATGCTGTTTAAGGATGAGAGCTTTCAGCCAACCTCTACTTGATAAATGTGACGCTTCTGATCTTTTTTCAAATTGCCCAATAAAAAGCCTTATTAAAATAATTACTGTTTTAAGATTATCTCAATAATATACATTCTTTATTTTAAAAAACAGCAACAAATAAGAATATAAAAATAAAAAAGAATGGGTCATTGACATAACTTACTTGGTATCGTGTTTGCCCAGCATGCACAAAGTCCTGGGTTCAATCCCTAGCATTGCATAAACCAAGCATGATAACACACACCTGTAGCCCTAGCACTTGAGAGGTGGAGACAGGAGGATCAAAAAAATTCAAGGTCATCCTTGGCTACATACAACTTTCTAAAGCAGCCTGCGATACATGAGACCCAATCTCAAATGGAGGAAGGGCTTCAGGGAGAGGCTCCATCCCTTACCCTTATTAGAAACATAGTTAACAGTTTGCTCTAGATCAGTGGTTCTCAATCTGTGGGTCAAGATCTCTTTGGAGGGGGGGTGCTAATGACTTTTTCATGGGGGTCAAATATCAAATATCCTGCATATCAGATATTTACATTATGATTCATAACAGTAGCAAAGTTACAGCTATGAAGTAGCAATGAAAATAATTTTATGGTTGGGGGGTCACCACATCATGATGAACTGTATTAAAGAGTCACAGTATTAGGAAGATTGAGAACCACTGCCCTAGCTCTTCAGAGCCCTTTTTCATGGCCCTAGGCACATCAGTATGGGTATCCTTACCTGTCAATATGCATAGAGCTCACATTCCTTAAGGCCATGTCTCAGTCCTTAGTGTGAACATGTTTATCATTTATGAGTCAGATACTTTCTTACCATCACCACTTCCATTCTCTCCAATCCCTTGTCACTGAAAACAATACTGAACCAAGCATTCTTCTCGTATCCATTCACAGACATTTCCTATGGAGTGATTTTTGGTGAGATAAATATCTAAAAATGGAATTGTTGAATAGTGTGCATAGTTTTACCCAACATATACATTTCTGAGAGGTTTTGATTTTGTTTTTGAGATAGGGTCTTCCTATATAGCTCTAGCTGTCCTAGATGTCACCATGTAAAACAGGATGGATGGCCATGAACTCACAGAGATCAGCATGCTTCTGCCTCCTGCGTAGCGGGATACAAGGTGTGTGACATCACATTGATCTGTTTTGCTTTGAGATACTCTCATATATCCCAGATATTTTATGTAGCCCAAGATGGACCTTGAACTTCTCATCCTTCTGCCACCACCTCCCAATTGTTTGAATTACATGTATGGGCTACCACACCCAATGTATGTGGTGCTGGGGTGGGAGGGTTCCAAGACTTTATGTGCCAGACAAGTGCTTTACCAACTGAGCTATGTCTCCTGCCCAACGACACATGTATTTCAAAAGACAATTTATGCCATTTATCTTAGGCTATTTTCTAATGACAATTAAGAATTTATTTAATATCTAGAGCATTGACCATGTATGGTGGCACATGATTACATTCCCAACACAATCAGGATTTTGATGCCCACCTCCATTATGTGCTAAAGAACAGCCTGGGCTACCTGAGACTCTGCCTTTTCTTTGTTTGTTTGTTTCTTTCTTTTCTTTTCTTTTCTTTCTTTCTTTCTTTTCTTTATTTTCTTTCTTTCTTTCTTTCTTTCTTTCTTTTTCTTTTTTTTACAGTTTCTTCTCTGTGTGGCCTTGGCTGTTCTGGAACTCACTCTGTAGTCCAGGCTGGCCTTTAACTCACAGAGATCTGCCTGCCTCCACCTCTCTGAGTGCTGGTATTACCGGCGTGTGCCACACACCTGGCAAGACTCTGTCTTAAAACAAACAAGAAAAGTCTAGAATAGCTCTATCCTACAGAAAGAGGGTTGTCAGATAATATGTAAGTGAGAACTATAATATGTTTATATAGTAATATTGTCTGGGATGTGTACATGCCAAAACATACTAGTTACTCTCCTAAATTTTAAACTTGACTGGGAATCTTTTGTTTTTAGTTGCCAAACTCAGGAACCATACCCATGGGACATCTGGCACTGTTGAAAGACATTTGAAGGAGGTGCTGTTGGCATCTACTGGCTAAACACTTGTCTTAGTTTGAGTTTGATTGCTATGTAGAGACATCATGACTACAGCAACTCTTATAAAGGAAACCATTTAACTGGGGCTGGCTTCCAGTTCAGAGCTTTAGTTCACTATCATGGCAGGAAGCATGACAGCACACAGGCAGACATGGTGCTGAAGAGGTAGCTGAGAGGTCTGCAGCCAGATCAGCAGGCAGCAGGAAGAGTGAGACTGGGCCTGGCTTGAGCATGTAAAACCCCAGAGCTCACCCCAGGGGCACACTTCCTCCAACAAGGGCCCACCTACTCCAACAAAGACACACCTCATAACACTGCCACTTCCTAATGACCAAACATTCAAATATACGAGCATATGAGGGCCATTCCTATTCAAATCACTACAGCACTTACAGTGCCCAGAATTGCCCTGTACCAACAAAAATAGTTTGGTCCAAATGGCAATAGATGCTGATGTTGAGACTAAGAATTATAGTGGACCAAAAAAAAAAAAAAAAACCACCTCAAATGCTGGAGCTGGAGATCAGTTGATAGGGTATTTTTCTAGCATCCACAACACCCTGAGTTTGATCCCCAGTGTGAAATAAACAGGGCATGATGGGAAATTGCTGCAATTCTACTACTTGGACAGCAGGAGCAGGAAGATTAATGACTCATCTTGGCTACATAGCAGGTTCCTGGGATACAACACTTCCTGTCCCAAAGCTAACAAACAAAAACACTTTGGTGGGGAAAAGGCCACCCTGGTCTTGGCTGTAGACTAGATGTTTCAACTATGGTGATTTTGTCATTCGGGGGATGTCTGGTGATACCTGGACACAGTTTGAGTTGTCACAGCTAGGGAAGGGGCTGCTACTGGTATCTACTGAACCAATCCCATCCCTTCTCCTGAACACCCCACAATATAGACCATCCTCTACACAGAAGAATGATCTGGACTCAAATGTCAAGAGAGGTCAAGCAACCATTGCATGATGAAAACCACACTAATTAAGAAAGTGCCCCCAGCCCTACCATAAGTTTGAGCACAACCAGCAAATCACATTTAACTTCTCTCATGAGAAATTTCTTGGGAGAAAGAAATGGCTCATCAGTCAAAAGTTTGGACCCTAGCACCCACACACAAAAATAGCTCAGCATAGTGAGATAAAGAACTGTGGTGTGGACTCGCTGGCCAGCCAGCCTAGCCTAACAGCTAAGCCGTCTCTTCCTGTCTCCAAGATCCTATGAATGGCACCTGGCCTCCTCATTCATACTTCATGCGCACAAGCCCACACAAACCTGCACATACAGCAAACACTGAGAACTGCAGGATCGTCAGTGAGCTCTCTTGTTAGGCATTTCTTACCAGGTGCTTTTTTTTTTTTTTTTTTTGGTAGATCCTTTCTGGAGCCCTTTGGACTAGAGCACCTACTTCTCATGCTAGTTCTCAAATTCCAGTGAAATATTAACTTTGAGAGAGTGGTCCAATTGTCTCAAGTTTTGAGGTTGGCTCTCTTCTCCCTACATCCTGCCTACTCCATGGCAGCCGGATCAAAGACCACTCATAGCAACAGGCCTCAGCTAATGGATTTTCCAAAACTCCTCTTTCTAAGACATGAGTGAGTCACCTCTGGCTGAAAGCCAAGTGATGGGATGGGTTTTCCATTATGTCCAGTCAACAAATTTCATTCCCCCTCCCTTAAAAGAGGAGTGTGGTTTGGGGCCAGTGATATGGTGTAGCCATAGGTGCTTGCGCACGCGCGCGCGCGTGCGCGCGCACACACACACACACACACACACACACACACGAGTGCACAAGCACGCTCATGTGCAAAATATAAGCTAATTAGAGTTTAAAAACAATAACATGGTTGGAGTGTGTGAAGGAGATGATAGAGTCAAGGGAACAGTCGATGGAGAAGGAAGCTTCAGGTGTTAAAAAAAATCTGCATACACAGAACTTTCCAAAGGCAGGAACAGCTATTGTTTGACTTCCAAGGGCACACCCAGCCTGCCGCCATTCACAACTGTCTTCTCCTCTGTGGAACTTTGTAGTTTTCCTCCTTTCTGTATCTTCCTTGGGGGAGTTTAGCCTAGAGTCTATCTCCACAATCAATTTCCACAGACAAGACAGACCCTTTTATCACAATACCTTTTAGCAATTTTTTTCTCCTGTATCTTTTTTTTTCCTTTTTGAGACAGGGTCTCATGTATGCCAGGCTAAGGATGACGTTGAATTCCTGATTTCCCACTGTATCCACTTCCTGAGGGCTGAGATTACAGACATGTACAATGTTTTGGCAGTAAGTGCTGAACTCAGGGCTTTGTGCATGCTAGGTGAGCACACCTCCAGCTGAGCTACACCTCCTATCCCCCACCTCCTTTGTCATTTTCTTTTTTAAAAAAGAATTTTTGTTTATTCTTAATGTTTAAGTTTTTACCAAAATATATTAAGAATTTCAGAAAGAAAGAAAAAAGACATGTTTGAACATACCAATTAACCATTACCATGGCTAGCATTAAAAGCTTTTCACCCCAGGCTTTTATTCCTTACACATTTCTGGTCTGTTGCTTATTCATTTAGGATTGATCGGTACACACAGCTTCATAATCACCCCGTGAACAGTGAACACCTTCACATGTCAGTAAATGTGCTTCAACCATCTGCCTGTCGAGGTTCTCTCTAGACTGGTGAGAGCGGAGATGATGGGCATTGGTCTGGAGCCACCCATAATCACAACAATGCTGCTGTCACAGGCTGTGGGGGATCAAACTCAGGCTGTCGGCCTTGTGCCACAAGTACTTTCATGTGCTGAGCCATCTTGCTGGCCCCTTATACATTTTTAATATATGTATACTCATATATGATGCTACTTAAATGAAGAGTTAGAAACACACAATTTGGGTATTTCTGCCTTTACTACTTCTCAAACAGCTCATGCCTCCGATCCTTAGCACTAGGGCAGATGAACCTGAGGACTGCCTCAAGTTCAAAGCCAGCCTGGGCTACAGTGTGAGGATAGATGGATAGACAGACAGACAGACAGATAGATAGACAAAAAGGAGAGAAAGGCATGTATTGAACATCACTCCATCTAGCACAGTATGTACGCTATGAATCTATTCATTTTATTCTACTCAATATCTATGAGAATCACCTTCTGTTGCCTATAGTTGTAGTTTCTTCTATTTAACTGCTACACAGCATACTCATTGCATACCCTTCTTACTGAGATGTGTTTGAGCCACTCCAACTAGCACATATGCTATGATGATCCCTTTAGTACATGTTTTATGTGTGCCTGATAAGAGAGGATCCTCCATATTTCTGTTAGGAATATTACCCATGACAAACTGCTAGCTCATAGGTAGGCCTGTTTCTAGCTTCAGTTTTCCAGAGTACCTGTACTAATTTCCATTTCCTCCAATGATGAGGGATTGTCCTATTTGCTCCACATCCTCACCAATCTTTCCAAGTGGAAAGACATTTGACAGTTTGAAAGGAGGTTAAGTGACACAGGGAAGGTGACTCTTTGTCCTTCCCAAAATTGACATCTAGTCTCTGCCACATGGATGTTTTCTGACTGGGTTAACTTTCCTTTCTTTTCTGACTGCCCTGCAGATGTGAATGAGTGTGGAGCCAAACCGCGGCCATGCCAGCACAGGTGTGTGAATACACACGGGAGCTACAAATGTTTCTGCCTCAGCGGCCACATGCTTCTACCAGATGCCACGTGTTCAAGTAAGTTTCATCAGCCACTCAATGCTGAAGGCTTGTCATCTTGTATTTGGTGCATAGAGAAAGACTTACTTGAGTAACTTTTTAAAACATATCTAGGGTTATCTGGAGTGATGCATACATTTAATCCCAGCATTCAGAAGGTAGAAGCAAGCAGAACTCTGTGAGTTTGAGGCCAGTTTCATCTATATAGTGAGTTCGAGGCCAGGCAGAACTACATAGTGAACCCCTTTCTCAAAAAACCAAAGAACACAAAACATATCTAGGGTTGAGGAGTTGGTAGAGTGCTTGCCTAGCTTGAAAAAAAAAAAGCCCTGGGTCTGAGCCACAGCACCACATAAACATACATGCTTGCAATGCCAGCATTCAGGAGGTAGAGGCAGGAGGACAAGACATTAATTTAAAGTCACACTGAGTTATAAATCAAGCTTGAAGTTAACATGGGGATATATGAGACTCTGCCTCAAAAATAAATAAATAAACAAATGTCTTCAACATCACCATAGTCTAAATATCTTTGAACACTTCCTTTTTAAAATTATAGTAAGATGTACATAACATAAAATTCACCATTTTAACCATTTGAAAGTGAGCAGAGCAATGAGCCACTACCTTCATAACATTCAGCCACCGCCACCACGATCAAGTCCCCGAACAAGTTCACCAACCCAAAAGAAAGCCCAACAAAGGAACAGGCAAGGTGGCCCGGTGGATAAAAGTACTTGCCATGCAAGCCTGGTGGCCTGAGTTTGATGCCTGGAACCCACCAAAAAAAAAAAAAAAAAAGCCTGACTCCCACTTGTAATTCTCAGCACTCTTACTTCAAGATTGGAGGTGGAGACGGGAGAATGGGGAGGAAATTCATGGCATACACAGTATGGCAATGAGTAACAAGACAGACCATGGCTCAACAAGGCAGAAGGCAAGAATCAACTTCTGAAGTTGTCCTCTAGCCTCCACATGTGTGCTGTGACACTCATGTGACCCCTCTCTCTCTCTCTCTCTCTCTCTCTCTCTCTCTCTCTCTCTCTCACACACACACACACACACACACACACACACACTATGTTAACAAAATTTAAAACATACTAAAAGAAAAAAAAAAAACCCTAACCATTAGCAGCCACTCCCTGTTGCCCTCAACAGCTACAAATCTACTTTCTGTCTCTATGGATTTGCTTCTTCTAGACATTCATTTTATAAATGGAAAAAAAAAAACGACTCACGGGGGGAAATCAATTACATATCTCTACTTATAAATGTGGAGACGAGTTGGATTTTATCATGAAGCCAGGCATGGTGAGCAAAGAGAGGTGATAAATTTCCACATCAATCCTGCCCACCAGCTCCCTTTCTCACGCCCCTTGCCGCACTCCCAGAGATTAGTGTGTCTCGTTGGAAAAGCGTTCTGACTCACATTCCTGAAAAGAAAAGCCCTTGTGTGATAATGAAACCCACATCCCATGGGAGGGTGGGAATCTCCATCCATTCACTCCTTGAGAGGAGAGGCTTTTTAAAAGTTTTATATTGAAGCTAAAAGGCAAACCCACCTTCCCTGTCTGCCTCCCCCCCCCTTCCCCTCCTCTCTTGTCGTATCATTTCCTTCTGTCCCATGGCCACCAGAAAACACACGCTTGTGCCCTCAGCCAGCTTTCTAGGGTTGCAGTTAGGCAGGTTCCCAGCCCATCCCAGGCTTTCCAAGGTCATGTAGTCTTGCCTCATAGCCCCTGGCTCCTTTGTCCTAGCCCTA
The DNA here is from genome assembly GCF_903995435.1 of Acomys russatus. Lineage (NCBI taxonomy): Eukaryota > Metazoa > Chordata > Mammalia > Rodentia > Muridae > Acomys > Acomys russatus. Next base: position 28,464,074 of record NC_067169.1, read on the forward strand.
TATCACCAATTACTCAGATCCTCCCTTAACATACAAGCCTAAGAGATAGCACACACATTTTCAGTGTCTTCTTCCATTATCCTTGTTCTTATAAATTAAACAGAAACCCACATGAAACAACCTAAGAGCGTACTGAATTCCTGTACTGCACCCTTGTGACTACCACCAACTAGAACTTGGCCAGAACTTCCCTCTCCCTCTCTTAAGCCTCCCCAAAGGGGACTATTATCTAAGCTTCGGCAGTGATCACTTCAAACTTGGTAAAAAAAAGATCGATGCTAATGGATGGTTCTGAAACATTCCAGGAGAGCCCATTCAGTGCCAAAAGAGATATCATTCTTCATACGGAAAACCAGTTAATCTTAAATATTCAGTTTCAAAGATGATAGCTAGAGAGAAGAGAAATGAATGATATAATCATCAGTAAGTGTTAGTTTTCTTACGTTAGGTCTCTATTCCTGCATCCTCTTTCTTTATCTCTCGTCATTTAGAGCTTAAAGAATAGTCCTTGACCTCTTTCCTGGGTGCTGATTTATTTCCTCCTGGTCCATTTTGTGGAGGTGGATGAATGGAGTATGTTCATCAAAATCATGGTTGTGATTGCTGGTCTGGGAATATAAGAGGGTTTAAGGAGGCTGAGAGATGTCTCAGTAGGTAAAAGTGTTTGTCCTGCCAACATGAAGACCTGAGTTCAAATCCCTAAAGCCCTTGTAAAAACAAAACACATAGCACAAGGGGCTGTAATCCCAACACCACAACACTGTCGGAAGATGTGGGGCAGAGACAGAAGAATCCCTGGAGGTGTCCAGGCTAGCTAGCCTGGAGTACACAGTGGAAAAGCAAGAGACCTTATCTCAATCAACAGCATTGAAAAATGAGGCCTGACACCCACAGCTGTACACACACACACACACACACACCTGCCCTCACACACACACACACACACACACACCTGCCCTCACACACGTAAACACACACACAGAGACACATAAGCACATATGCTCACACTTGCATGATGGGTTGTTTTTTTTTTTTTAAGTCCCCACGTGTTTACAATCCATATATACTGGACTTCTGCTTAGTAAGTATATTTTTGTGAAATAAGTTATGTTAAGCAACAAGTGACTAAAAACTCCAACTCAACTATGTCATTTATTAAAAATGTTGAAGACAATCAGTTTCAAGGACTCTTAATAAAGACTTAGTCTCCACTATCCTCAGAGTGATTTTCTTCTCAAGTTTGTGGCCTCTCGGGGAATCATATGGCTGCTTCAGCTCCAGATGCTATGTCCACATTAAAAGTAGGCAAAGCACTTCTTTCATGCCTGCCCCTCTTATCATTCAGTCAGCATCTCTTACAGCCGGCTTATCTTATTTTTGTTTGCATGTTTGAAACACCGGGCTTGCCTGGAACTCACACTGTAGCTAGAATGACCTTGAACTTTTGCTTCTCTTCTCACTCCCCACAAGTGCTGGGATTGCGAGCATGTGCTACCATACCCGGTGAGGCAGAAACAGAAGAATCCCTGGAGATTTCCAGGCCAACTAGCCTGGAATACACAATGGAAAAGCAAAGAGACCTGTAGTGTGGTGCTGGGGATCAAAGCCAGTGCAGCAGGCATGCCACACAAGCTCTCCGACAACTGAGTCCCTCCAATGGATTTGCAGTCCCTCCGTAGATTTATCTTTATTTTTCTATGGCCATGCTGAGACATGTAGCTGCTCTTTGCTGCAAGGAAAGCTAAACCAGTATCTGGATTGTCAGATACACATTTTCAAAAATGGTGAAAATGACAAGTTAAACGAGGACCAGAATAGCTCTCATAGGACTCACCACCTGTATCTGCCACATTACTCCGGGTACCTCAAACACCAAGTTTTGTGGCTTGAGTGCCTCGCAGTGAGTCTGCACATCTGTGTGATGATCTCTAGAGTTCTTTTCCTCTAACTGTTCACAATGATAATCTGCATCCACAGTTACTTTTCACCTTCTAGAGACTGGCCAAGTGACAGTGATCTGAGTGCATATAAGAGACGAGAGAAGGACTGAGGATGGAGTTCAGTTCGTATCCTGCTCACCTAGCTTATACAGAGCCTGGGTTTAACCCTCAATGCTGCATAAACCAGGCGTGGTGTCACATGCCTGTTATCCCAGAATTTTGGAAATGGAGAATCAGAAGTTTCAAGGCTGCATAGTGAGTTCAAGGCCGGTCTGAGACATGTGAGGAGATGTCTCAATTTAAAAGATAGACCAAGAGAGAGACAGAGACAAACATGGGGGTGAGGGGAGGAGGGAGAGAAAGAGAAAGAGAGAGGGGGGAAGGGGGTACAGTCCGAGCTGTGTGTTTTGCCTAGAGATAGTCAAATGCAGTGTGTTGGTCAGCAAAACAAAGCATGAGTGAGTGAGATTCATTCCATGGGCCAGCACAACACTCCTGCCCAGATCCCTTGTGGGTTTCAATTTGGGACTCAGACCCTAAAGTCTATCCTAAGACATATTACATTTCACATCTCAGAACTGGGAGAGACTTTCTTAGTTAATCTTTGTCTTCTCCTTTTTTTTTTTTTTTTCCAGACTCCAGGACATGTGCCAGGACAAACTGCCAGTACGGCTGCAAAGACACAGAGGAAGGGCCACAGTGTGTGTGCCCATCCTCTGGTCTCCGCCTGGGCCCAAATGGAAGAGTATGCCTAGGTAAAACAGAAGGTGTCACCTCCATTCCTCTCCATCCCCCATTCATTCCTTCTCCACTGAACTCCACTCTCATTCCTCACTGGGCTTGTGCTGGCTAGATATGGTGGATTCTTCAAGGTACTGATATCTACTTATGAAATATCTTCAGTCCTTTGTGCTCTCTAAATACTTTGGAATGTAAGGGAAAACAGCCTTCTAGTAGTCTACACTGCCAAAGCCAGAATGGATAGGGCATACTGGTTCTTTTTATTTACTGTTTTGACACTGTATATTTGACTTCAATTACCATGCGACTGACACTACACTGCTCATTCAATGAATCTGATCTTATGAGCCCTTGGGATTTGTTTCAAGTTCTAGCTATCATGTTCCAGAAGACATGTATTTACTTTTTGTTCCCAGTATTAATTAGTGAAAATAGTATATGCTTCTTATAGACTTTTAGGCACTGTTTTAAACACTTATCCACATTCTCTTTAAAATGCTTCAGCAGGTAGGGCTGTAGCTCAGTTGAAGAGTGCTTGCCTAGCATGCACAAACCCTTGGGTTCAATCCCCAACACTATATAAACCAGGTGTGGTAGAGTATGCGTGTGACCATGGCCCTTAACAGATGAAAGGAGAGAGATCAGAGGTCATCCTCAGCAAGTTCAAAGCAAGTTTGGATCACCTAAGACTCTGTCTCAAATAAACAAACAAAAAACAGACCTTTAAATTATACAAACTACCCAGCACATGGTAGGTAGTGGAAAGCAGATTTCTATGAGTTCAAGGCCACCTTGGTGATTTAGTGAGTTCCAAGTCAGCCAGAAATACATGAGATCCTGTCTTTAAAAAGTACAAATATAGGCCAGGTGTGGTGGTACACACCTTTAATCCCTGCACTTGGAAGGCAGAGACAAGCAGATCTCTGTGAGTTTAAGGCCAGCCTGGTCTTCAAAAATTAGTCCAGGATAGCCAGAGCTGCACATTGAAACCCTGTCTCAAAAAACAAACAAACAAACAAAAACAAAAAGTAAAAAGTAAAAATATAGCTGGGCACGGTGACACACACCTGTAATCCCAGCACTCAGGGAGGCAGAGGCAGGCGAGTCGCTGTGTGCTAGAGGCCAGGCTGGTCTACAATGAGAGTCCAGGACAGCCAGGGCTACACAGAGAAACCCTGTCTCAAAAAACCATATATGTATACACACACACACACACACACACACACACACACACACACACACACACATATTCATTGTTATTTCTGACTAGACAAAATGGGCAGATTAAGTCAGTACCAATTAAGAAACATAAGCCATTCATTTAAATTTAGTAAAATCTGTGGCCTAAAGTTTTAACTTCCTTGCTCTCGCTTGTTTTACTGCACATCTTAGTTTGTGAGTCCCCAGAAGCTGAGCAAATAGTTGGTTCAGTACGTGATCCCAGGGAACACTGGTTGCGGTCTTAGGAAGGTACCAGCTCTGGGTGAATTCAGTGAGCAGATTCAATGAGCTCTGAGCACCTCTGTGAGACCAACTGTATCTATTATTTTTCTCATTGCTGTGACCAAATACTAGACACGAAGGAACTTAAAGAAGGAAGGGTTGGTTTATTTGGACTTAATTTGAGAGGATTTGGAATATCAAAGTGGGGGAGGCATTGCGGCAGGAGTGTGAGGTGAGGCATCTGGTCACATTGCATCCACAGTGAGGAAGCAGAGAATTTCCTGGAAATGAGGTTTGCTGATCAGAATTTAAGCCCCGCCCCAGTCACTCTCTTCCTCCTGTAGGCCTCCTCCTCCTCCTCCTCCTCCTCCTAAAAGGCCCACAATCTTTCCAATTTGACTAGGGAACAAGTGTTCAAATGCATGAGGCTAGGGAGGACATTTCACATCAAACCACAACTCTGGGAAAGCTGCCTCTTGTTTTTTCCTTCTTGGGCAACGTTTTTGGGTACTTCTCCATCAACCCCTGCTGTTCCCCTGCTCCAGAGTGACATTCCCAAGTTCTCACAGTCAGGGCCAGGAGCGAATCTAGCAAGCTGCCTATGGCAGCTATGAAAACTTTGAGGGCTGAGTGCCTGGCACCCTTGGCCGCTAAAACACCATTTTGTCCATTTTTGCATTTTGTGAGTTTGAATTATATTCAGTCACCTGATTGTCTATATGCCCAATACACATGCACATAAAATACATGTAGGTTGGGTGAATGCGTAGTCTTAATAAGGGAGAACTGATGAGACCAGACTTTTGGGGGAAAAAAGCTCATCTTCTTTGATTTAAAACATAAGTATGATGTAACAACCTTTTCCGTTTAATAGGACTATTTTTCAGTCAGGATGCTGTATGATTATTCATCCTAAATGTATATAGTTTGAGGAATATTGTATGTAAAGTAAGCTCAATCATATAGGCCAGGGAAGCACTTTTTTATTTTAATTTATCATTATTTGTTCAGATTGCATCCTGAATATTATCCTCTTGCTTGTATCTTCCCGTTCCCACCCTCCCTCCTTCTTCCACCCTGTTCCCCTCCCCTAGACTTTTTTTTTAATATTGCATGTGTATTAAACTTTGTCTTCTTGTTTTTGTTTGGTTTGTTTGGTTTGGTTTTTCAAGACAAGGTTTCTCTGTGTAGCCTTAGCTGTTCTGGAACTCACTCTGTAGACCAGGCTGTCCTCAAACTCACAGAGATCCACCTGCCTCTGCCTCCTGAGTGCTGGGACAAAAGGCATGTGGCTCCAACACCCAGCTTCTGTTTTCATTTCAAGAGTGACCAAAGATTTAATTAGGTTCACAGAGTTTACTATCCTTTAGTATAAGATTTGCCTGGTATGGCGAAATCTTGATCAAAATGAATTCAAAATTTTACCTACCTCCTTAATTGGTTGGGTACCATTCTAAATGGAATGGAGAGCTGATGCTCAGAAAAAATGATAGCAGAACTCATCTCTGTACTCATTTGTTATTTTAAGAGTGCAGCAAGATAGCTCAGTTGGTGAACTAATTGCTTGACATGCACATGTCTCCAGATTGATCCCTAGCACAGACTCATGGGGCAGGGGAGAGGGTCAGGGACTGTATAATGGAAACAATAAGCCAGAATCAACTTGCATACTTAACCCAAGGTCCAGCCTACTTGGTATCTGTAAGTTAGAGCAATGCTTGAGTCTTTTTTTGTTTGTTTGTTTTTGTTTTATGGTTTTTTTTTTTTTTTTCCGAGACAGGTCTCTCTGTGTTAGCCTTGGCTGTTCTGGACTCACTTTGTAGACCAGGCTGGCCTTGAACTCACAATGATCCACTTGCCTCTGCCTCCCAAGTGCTAGGATTAAAGGCATGGTGGTACACCCACCCAATGCCTGAGTCTTAGCAGATTATTCAGCATAGCTGTCAGCCCTGCTGTGCAGTATCTCACTCATCTTGGAAGAAAGGGAACATGTGTATAGTTGGCTTATGTTGTATTGTTACACAATTATACTCAATCCGCAACTTAAGCAATACTGCATTCTTACATAGCTACATTTTTTTGTGATTTGAGTCAATATTATAGGAGCTTTAAAGGAGCTATGTGATGCTTTTGCAAACTGCAAATCTTAAAAGTTTGTGTCTTTTGGTTTGCTCAGAGTGTGGCTAGCTCCACTTTCAAAAATTGCATGTTATACAATAGAATTGGTAGCTTGGAAAAATAGTCACTCAGTACACATGTAAAGCATAGGTACCACATACCAGACACACACTAGACCCTAGAAGAGCTAGGGCCTAACACATGAGCAGATATAAGGAATAGTGACATACTTCAGTTGCTAGAGAGCTTGCCTAGCACGCACGTGTTCCAGCAGGCCAGTGTTCCAGCAGGCCAGTGTTCTATCCTCAGTACCACATAAGCAAGATGTGGTAGCACACACACCTGGAATCCCAGCACTAGGAACATGGAGACAGGAGGATGAGGAGTTAAAAAGGTCATTCTTGGCTACATGTGAGTCTGAGGCCAACCTAGGATACATGTCACAGAGGGGGGTATGAATACAAATAATGGCATTACAGCAGGTAACACCTCCAAGAAAAGATAGGCATATTGATATGAACCTGTAAAGCAAAGAACTGTGCGTGTGTCTGGTGAAGATCTCGAATACTTCTTGAAGTTGTGACATAGGTAGCAGATGACCTGTGTTCTAGGCAAGGAGACTATCCATGTGCTTGAGTGTTGCATGCTCGGGCTTGAGGTCAGTACCTATGTGTGCACATGTGTTGGATGACCCTTCCTGCAACTGCTGACAGCCTCTACTCCTATGCCCCAGATACCAATGAATGTGCTTCTAGCAAAGCTGTCTGCCCTTCCAACCGAAGATGTGTGAACACATTTGGAAGCTACTACTGCAAATGTCACATTGGTTTCGAACTGAAATACATCAATCGCCGATATGACTGTGTGGGTAAGATCCAGTAGCTTCCTTTCCCTTGCCTCTAAGGCTGTAGGCTTTCTCTACAGGCATTTTTAATGTCCATTTCAATCTACTACATACCTAAGTCCAGTGAGATTAATTATGAAGCCAGGTCCATAGTGATTTAAACAGATGAGTATAACTCTATTATGGAAGCAAATATCTTGAAAGATTTCTGTGAGGATTTTTTTTAATTTGCTAAGTTTTTATTTAGTTTATATGTTTGGTTCTGTCTCCAATTACACATCTATGAAAGAAAGCAATATAGAAATATTTGTATTTGTTACAAGATTAGGAAGAAGATCTCAGTAGTCCGTTCCTAACATTTTCCACTAGATTTTCATTACAAAAATGTATGAAGGAGACTGGAGAGATGGCTTGGTACTTACAGTCACCTTCGCTTTGCTCCCAGCACCCGTGTAACAAGCAAAGTATCGCAGAAAACACCTGAACCCCAGCTCTAGGGAGGAGGAATAGGAGGGTCACCAGGGTCTTCTGGCTTCCAGCCTACCTAGGAAAATAGGAGCCCCAGAGAGAGACTCTACCTCAAAAAACCAGGCAGAGAATCAGAGAGGAGAACACTCAATGTCCTCTTTTTGCCTCTGCTATAGACACAGGCGCATGCGCGCGCACACACATTTTAAAAGGAAATTATATGAAGGGGCACGTGTTCTTTCCTCTATTTTGGGGGGAGGGGATTTTGCGTTTGTGTGTGTGTGTGTGTTTTGTTGGTGGTGGTGGTGGGGTTTTTTTTGGATTTTTCAAGAGAGAGTTTCTGTGTGTAGCCCTGGCTGTCCTGGACTCACTTTGTACACCAGGCTGGCCTCTACTCACAGAGATCCGGCTGCCTCTGCCTCCTAAGTGCTGGGATTAAAGGCATGAGCCACCACACTTGGCTTTCCTCCTTTTTCTTTTAGCCCTTTTGTAGTTCAAATGCCAAGTAAAATCACCCACTGCTAATAGTGTTATTAGTTAGCTATTAGTTTTATCTTAAAACATTATCATCTCCTAGTGAAGGGATTCCAAGCCTCAAAGAGGGCCTATTACCCTTAATATACTATCCTATAGTAAAGAGAAATCGGGGTTGCCTCTAGCTCTCTATTCACATGGCATTGGTGACAAAGGTACTCACTTGAAACAGAGAGCTAAGTGTTGGAAAAAAATATGATTCTTTCAATCCTGTAGTTAGGGCTTCTTGGGACATGTCTTGTATCATCGTGTTGGGGCAACATCCCATTGCTGGTTTTTTAATCATCTTCGGAGACCTCCACAGCTGTTCCCTCAGATATTCTTAAATACAAAGGCTACCCTAGACAGGCACGTAAAATTCATGTTTGACATGAGCTTGGACCCCACACTTGGATCCTACACTGTCCTGTCGGCCCAGAATCTACACAGCTTCCCAAGGAAGCAAATCTCTGATGTACTAAAAGTGGCTAAGATTAGCAACAGGGCTCCTTTTGTGAGTGGGTCCCAAACAATACAGTGTTTTGTGAGCTTACATCTACAAAAGCAGAGATAGGACATAGGGTGGCGGGGAGAGCACTTGAAACTCCCACCTGGGTGGAATCTGGCCAATTTTCCACCTCTAAATCCAACAGACGAGCTCAAACCAGCCTGACCCTTTCCCCTGGCAGGTTCTGAACAAAATGCCCATGCCTATGAATGCAGACAGTGGCAGAGGTTTCTGGCTGATCCTGCCTTTTGTTTGTGAGGAGTTTCAAGCCAAATTTCGAATTTATTTTCTGTTATTTTTCCTTAGTTTCAAATTACGTTGATGAAAGTCAAACCAATCCAAAAATGTAGCATTTATTTTCTGATAATGTTATTTAGTTCCAGACTATGCCGATGAAAAGGTTAAGGAGAAACTCCAAACATCTTAGCAGTTTTTAATAGCATTAATAATAAGCAAGCCGTGAAGTTTCTCTGGGGGAGGCGAGTTGCGGGCACCCTCCCTACGTACCAGGCAGGCGCCAGGCAAAGCCAGGGCTCTCAGCCAAAAGGCCTCTGCTTTTGAACACCTCTCCATTCTCAGGCGGCACTTAGTTTGCAGAGGTGTTGAGTGGTTGACCTTTAAGTTGCTCAAGTTAAAAGGGCTACCCTTTCAGCGAGCCCCTTTATCATAAAGTTATTCATTGGAATGTTCCCCTTTTCAGATATAAATGAGTGTGCTCTGAATACCCATGTGTGCAGCCTCCATGCCAATTGCCTCAATACCCAAGGAGCCTTCAAGTGCAAATGCAAGCAGGGCTACAGAGGCAATGGACTTCAGTGTTCTGGTAAGTAGCTCTTGGTCATGACAGTTTTCTTATCTGCATTGCCCCCCTCCAAAATCATTTTTTTAAATTGTGTGTGTGTGTGCGTGCGTGCGTGCATGCGTGTGTGTGTGTGTGTGTGTGTGTGTGCGCGCGCACGCCTCAGCCTTGTATCTTTTCCTAGTTGGGCTGTATTTCTGGTACTCATAAAAGTTACAGGCACAAAACTGAAAGACGGAGGGATGAGATGTAGTTCAGTTAGCAGGGTGCCTCACATATGCAAAGCCTGGCCCCCAGCACCTCCATAAACTAGCTATGGTAATCCCATTACTTGTCAGAGGTCCAGGCAGGAGGCTCAAACATTCAAGGTCATCCTCTACTATATAGAGATTTTGAGCCCAGCCTGGCATATATGAGACTGTGTCTCAAAAACAAACAAACAAAAAAGCAGAGGGTCGGGCAAACAGAAATGGGCAGTATTTCTTATTTTTCAGAACTTCTTCAAGAACGACAACCAAGACAATGTAGAATGTGGTAGACATCGATTCTTATCATCCTGAAGTCCGCATTCTCTCTCTCTCTCTCTCTCTCTCTCTCTCTCTCTCTCTCTCTCTCTCTCTCTGTGTGTGTGTGTGTGTGTGTGTGTGTGTGTGTGTGTATGTGTGTGTGTGTGTGTGTGTGTGTGCGTGTTGTAGTAATGGTAGTGGTGTAGATGAACACTAAAAAACCTAAGGAGCATCTGGATTCCCTGCCAGGGCAAATTATCTATGCTTACAGGGCAAGCTGTGCCTGGTAAACAGAGTCCTCCACCCAGCTGGCATGGTGACTCAAGCCTGTACTCCCAACACTTGAGAGGGAGAGGGAGAAGGAACAAAACTTGAGGTTCTACTCTGTCCCCACACATCATGCCATGCTTGTGCCAACACTCACATATGTGAACTCACACAGACACACACACACACACACACACACACACACACACGGGGTGGGGAGAGAGGGGGAGAGAGAGAGAGAGAGAGAGAGAGAGAGAGAGAGAGAGAGAGAGAGAGATTTTAAAAAAACAAAAAATGTAAAAGCAGTAATAACAGGCAGGCATGGTGGCACATTCCTTTAATCCCAGCACTCAGGAAGCAGAGGCAGGCTGATCTCTGTAAGTTTGAGGCTAGCCTGGTCCACAAAAAGAGTTCCAGAATATCCAGGGCTATTACACAGAGAAACTCTGTCTCAAAAAAAACCAAACCAAAACAAAAAAGAGTAATAATTTATTTTTTAACATCAGTTTGATTTCCTCCTAGAACAATGACATGTATCCTTGAATCAGATCTCAAAGAATTTGAGTTAGTCTAGAGAAAAGTAAATGCTAACCTTGAAGCAGGAATAAACCCTTTGCAGAAATGGTAGAAAAAAGAAGGTATCCTATGCTTTGCTCTCAAGTCCGACCTCTGCTGCTAGCTAGCTAAGTGACCTTGAGCAAGTCACTAATTGACCCCCTCTACCAAATAAGAGTATGAGCCTGACTAGCACTTTTCAACTTCTTGTATTCTTTTACACTAGCATTTCCCCATTACCAAAAATCTAGCTCTGGCCTTCCCTTGGCTCCTTGGTCCTTATAATCTCCATTGAAAGTACTCAAGTAAGACATACAGACTGTAGTGTAGAAGACAGATAGATGGGAGACACTACCAGGGACTTAACTGGGCAGTGACCAAAAGGGTAGTGGAAGAGGAAACTGTTCTCACAGAGGTCAGAGTGGACAATGTACAAAAGGACCAGTTAGGTTAGCCAGCATGTTAAGGAATGCTGGTAGACTCCATCATGTACAGGTTACCATAGCTACTGTGAGTTCAAACAGGCAATGCCCATGTCATCTTTAGAGGACAGTGTTTCACAACCCAGTTCCTCATCCTCTAGCATTCATGTTTTTTCCATCCTTTGCCATGATGTTCCCTGAGACTTGGAGGAAGTGTAATAGTGGTCTTATTTGGGGCTGATTCTGAACACTTTTACTTCTTGCACTTGAACATTTTCAAAATGGTCCATTGTTCATGAATGATCTCAACCCAATGGCAATTCTCATGTGTTACTTTTCTTTTCAGTTATCCCTGAAAATTCTGTGAAGGAAGTACTCAGAGCACCTGGGACCATCAAAGACCGGATCAAGAAGTTACTGGCACACAAACAAAGCATGAAGAAAAAGCTGAAACTTAAAAATGTCACCCCGAGACCTGCCAGTACACACACACCTAAGGTTAACTTGCCTTTCAGCTCTGAAGAGAGGATTTCCAGGGGCAGGAACTCGAATGAAGAACAAAAAAGGAAGGACGGAAGGAAGAGAGAAGAGCTTGAAGAAGACAAAGGAGACAAAGTCCTGAAGAATGAGATAGAACAGGAGCGAAGCCTTCGAGGGGATGTGTTTTGTAAGTATTGCTTTTGTTATTCTTGCATTTGGTTTTTTTTTTTTCTTTTCTTTTAAGTGTGATTCCTCGAGGCTTAGCTCCCTCTCTACATACCACAAGTCTAAAACATAGAAATATTTTTTTTAATTTAATACAATCACTTTTAAAATCACAAATAAAAAAAACAAAAAAAATAAAATAAAATCACAAATAAAAATATCACACAGCAACTTTGAGGAGGCCACTCAAAAGACTTGCATAGTCCCAAACTCATCTCTGTGAGCGTCTATACATTTATCGTGGCCATTGTAAAGCTGTGGAGTTTCACATGGGGTTTCACATTTTCACTACCAATTACATCTTTAAACTCTTAACCACCCCCCCCAAAAGAAAAAACTATGAGAGAGCTGAAACTTGGGGAAAAAATAGCTTTATGTCCTCTTTCATGACTCATGTGCCCTTTTCCCTGTGTTCTGTTATTCTCACCACCTGTCATTTTGCCTGGATTCTGCTCTTTCTCGTCACCTAGTATTACCCTCTCGTGGTCTTCTTTCTAAATGCTATACTATACCCACACTCTCGCTGTTGACATATATACATTAGGGGCTGGGATCATCATAGGGAGAACATTCAGTGAAATGTTTTTAAACCAAGAAAAAGAAAAATGGCTTGGCACTCAGGTTCTCAGAAGCCTATGTAAGGTCTAAAGAATATCTTCCAGGGGTGCTAAATGGGATCTGGTGCTCTGGGAACCAGGAAGGTAAATCCTCTCCTGTTTCCTTATCTGGGTGCTCCTTATGTGGCACAGCCCCTCCCTGCCAAGACGCAGCAAGCAGTGTTGTATGGCTGCCAGATTTTCCACACAGCACACCCACCACATCAAAGGCCCTCATCACCAGGTCTCCCAAGCACTCCCTTTTTAACCCCCCGTTTTTTTTCCCAAAGATTTTCTCTTTTCTTTGAGAATTGGTAGTTCTGGCTGGCCTGAAATTCACTATGTATAGACCAGGCTAGATTTGAACTCAGAGATCTGATTGCTTTTGCTTCTCAAGTAGTAGGCTTGAAGATGTGTGCTAGCACACCCAGCATTTGAAAAGTTTTATGATACCCAGGGTGGTGGTTCAAGTCTTTAATTCCAGTACTGGAGAAGCAGAGGCAGGTGGAGCTTGGAGTTCAAGGCCAGCCAGAGCTTAAAACAACAGCAGCAACAGCAACAACATCACCTGGACCATGAGAGTTTATTTAGAGTGGTAACATCTGAATAAGTTAATTAAATTAAAAAAAATTTTTTAAACTGTCTCAAAAGGTTTTATGAGCATATAATTTAATTACAAATAAATTTTCATACTTGTATATAGTATATTTTGTCATGCTATGCTCTCTTGGCCCATTCTCCAGGCTCTTCCCAATTAGTCTTCTTTCTTTTCTTTCTTTCTGTCTTTTTTATTTGTTTGTTTGCTTGTTTGTTTTTTAAGACAGGTTTGCTCTGTGTAGCCCTGGCTGTCCTGGATCTCCCTCTGTGGACTAGGCTGGCCTTGAATTCAGAGATCCACCTGTCTCTGCCTCCCGAGTGCTATGATTAAAGGCGTGTGCCTCTACCACCAGGCTACTACTAGTCTCCTTTCTACTGTCATGTCTTTTTGTTTTTGTTTTTGCTTTCTGAGACAGGGTTTCTCTGTGTACCCTTGGCTGTCCTGGACTCATCTTGTAGACCAGGCTGGCCTCCAACTCACAGAGATCCACCTGCCTCTGCCTCCCTGAGTTCTGCGATTACATGTGTGTTCCACAGCACTGGTGTCTTTTTGCATTTATAAGGTATTGTGCATGCAAATTCCTTCCCTGGGGAGATATAAACATCCCCCCTCTAGCCCTTCTTATAAGGCCCTGACAATAGCACAAAGCATGATTGCACCAGAATCCAATTTGGGTAACCAATGAGTTTATTAGGCTTGCTTCCTAAGCATGAGTGATGAGTTGTTTACAGGGGTGTAAGTGACCCCAAAGTAGCTGCACCACCATTAAGTCACACATCTGAAAGGATGACAACTTCCCCATAGTGCATAAATGGAGCCCCTCTGCAGCTAACCATCTGTAACTTGTATACTCTATCATCTCCCAAGACCACAAGCCATGTAGTTAGGGCAGAATTATATACAAATGTCTGGGAGATATAAGAGAGGGCAACCAGAAACTCAGGTGAGGGTCCAATGACCCACCCTATGCTATCCTTCTATGGGGGAACATCAGCAGTCACTAGAGGTAGGATTAAGGGATTAGTGACAGTAACACAAACAAGTTGCTTACCAGTGGCAATGGCACTGAAGAAAATGTCACTCACTCCCTATCCCAGTGACTGTTACCTGCCTGCCAATAGACCTCCAGGAAGTGGTGAGTCCTTATGAGTCACTCTCACCTCACTTTTTTATTTATTGAAGACATTTTTGGAGGGCTCTCTCTCTCTCTCTCTCTCCTCTCCTCTCTCTCTCTCTCTCTCGCCCCCTCTCTCTCTCTCTCTCTCTGCTCTTCTCTCTCTCTCGTCCTCTCTCTCTCTCTCTCTCTCCTCTCTCGCTCTCCTCTCTCTCTCTGTCTCTCTCCTCTCTCTCTCTCTCCTCTCTCCTCGCCTCTCTCTCCCTGTCCTGTTCCTGTCGGCTGTCTGTCTCTTCTCCCTCTCTCTCCTCGCCCCTCTCTCCTCTCTCCTCTCTCTCCCTCTCTTCTCCTCTCTCTCTCTCCTCTCTCTGCTCCCCCCCGCCTCTCTCTCCTCTCCTCCCTCTCTCTGCCTCTGTCTCTCTCCCTCTCTCTCTCTCTCTCCTCCTGCTCCTCTCTCACTCTCTCTCTCTCTCTCTCCCTCTCTTCCGCTCTCTCTCTCCTCCTCTTCTCTCTCTCTCTCGCCCTCTCTCTCCTCTCTCTCTCTCTCTCTCTCTCTCTCTCTGAAATGAGAATATCGTGGTTGTATGTTTATGATTTTAAAAACCAAAATAGCCAGGCCTGATGATATATATCTTTAATCCTAGCACAGAGGAGGCAGAGGTAGACCACCCTGGTCTGCATAGCAAGTTCCAGGCCAGACAAGGTTATATAGTAAGATTTTGTGTCAAAAAAAAAAAAAAGATTTTAGCTAAGCGTGGTGGCTCACGCCTTTAATCCCAGCCCTCAGGAAAGCAGAGGCAGGTGGATTGCTGTGAGTTTGAGGCCAGCCTGGTCTACAGAGTGAGCTCCAGAACAGCCAAGGCTATACACAGAGAGAAACCCTGTCTTGAAAAAAGAAGATTCTAAGCCAAAATAGAAAATTACAGAAGCAAAACACTACAGCAGAGCTTAAGTTTTCTTCATGAACCAGGTGACTGCTATGTCCCTCTTTGCAAAGGATAGTGTACAGAGCCCACCATAAATCTCAACCCCTCTGAGGCAGTTTGTGTGTTAACCCTAAGTTCCCACAATGAGACCCCATTTCTTTCATCCTGGTCGCTCTGTTTTATTTTGTGTTCTTGACTGTATGGCTGGTGAGCATATCAACATGCACCAGGTGCATTTAGCCAAGGGATGAAGAGACACAGGCTCATCTGGCTCAGAAACAGGGTACCAGTCCTGCAATTGCCCTTACTAATGAAAATTTCAAGGAAGTAGATTTCCAAAACCTCATGAGAAAAGGAGTGCCTGGAGTGCGGATGCTGAGCTCACTTGAGGGAACCACTAGGAAACATTATTCCGAGTAGGGAGACTGGGTAGGAAGATGCTGATCAAATGTGTTCTGCCATTAGACTACATGATAGCCTTCTATGTTCTGCCACTAAATTCATTCCTTTGGTGCTTGTGGGGAGTTTTGAATTTCTCTTAACTAATTAAGGTTCTTTATCAGCCCCTAAGGTAAATGAAGCAGAGGATTTGGATCTGGTCTACTCCCAAAGAAAAGAGCTAAATTCCCAACTGGAGCACAAAGGTAATGATTTGTTTGTTTGTTTGAGACAGGGTTTTTCTGTGTAATAGCCCTGGCTGTCCTGGAACTCTGTAGACCAGGCTGGCCTCGAACTCACAGCGATCCACCTGCCTCTGCCTCCCGAGTGCTGGGATTAAAGGCGTGTGCCACCATGCCTGGCTCAAAGGTAATGATTAAAAAATAAAAATAAAAGTAACACAGCTCTCAAATAAATGGTGTGACCATACCTAGGAATACAGATTTCAGGTTATCTCAACATCATGTTCCAATATAATAGCAGTTTCCTAGAGTTTTCTGGTAAAGAACAAAGAAAGTCATAAATCAAATGCATTGATAAAATAACAGTTGATAGGTTCTGGCAAAGTGGGGAAACCTCTGCTGTAGGCCCCAGATGTTATCTAATGACATTTTTAGCATTTGTATTTGTAGAAACTAGGAGTCTGTTAAGCTAATACATCCCAAAATGACCCAAAAGGATTTATCCTGATAGTCAGAAGGATTTCAGGTCAGACACAGAGGTGGGCAATGAATAGCTATTAAAGGGGCTAAAAACAGCTCAAAATAATTTTGGTTCTGGATTTGCAGCATTCCAACCTCTCTGCAGTCACTGAAGTTCAAGTAGCCTTTGTCGAATGTTCTGTGTGGTTTTGGAAACTTCTGTTCACAGTAACTAATGCCTTCTTTCTACACATTTTATTATTTAGAGAATTTAAACAATAGCAAGCTCATGGAAAGGAGCTGAAGTGAGATCACCCTTCAGGAAGACCTTTGTTAGGAGATGACACCTGAAGCAGAAGAAAGGCCTTTCAGCTCAGGAGAGAAATAGCATCATGGCTGTAGGGAGCCATAACAGGACTTCAAAGGCAGGAGAGAGCCTTCTCTTTAAACCTGAAGAATAAAGGGGGTTTCTGACTCCTATAGGTTTTGGGCATTTGGGAGCCATGGAGACAGGCACTAGATACTACTACATAAGCTTACCTTGTAGCTATGAGGGTAGGGGCGCTTCCGGAACATAGCACAGCATGCTTTCTTATCAATCCCCGGGAGAGAAAGAAAAGCAGCTAAAGAATCTGTGCTCGCTCACTCTTTCCCGCATTATTTTTCATTACTGCTTCAGTCGTAAGCAACCAAGTGAAAATTCACTGTATCATGTCACACAGAGCCAGTGTTGTGTTACTTTTCCTGAGAAGACATGAAGAAACATTTATTCACTCTAGATGTGGCACTGATAACAGGCCAAAGTAGCCATTCTACCCAAGTTGGTGCAACAGTGATTTTTTTTTTCAGGCTTACTTTAAAGAAGTATGAGCAAATGAGTTCCCATTGCATCATCTGTGATGATATCACAAAAGCTGCATAATGGACTCCTGCCTTTTTTCAGGTCCTGTCTACCCTAGTGCCTCCCAAATGGAGGGGGTCATGAGGGAGTAGATAGCTGGAATCCTAGGTGAGAGGCCTGTGACCCTCTTCCATGACTAAAGACTGTTATTTGACTCTGTTACCACTACTTTGGACCTGCCCATCACTCTGTTCTGTTTATTTTGTTGCCATGACTACAAGGCCAAATACCTCAGTGTAGAAGAATTTAAATTCAAAGCATGGCTATTCTGACAAGAGATCACATGGAAAGACCTTCTAGGTCTGTGTGATCCGGCTGGAATACAGACACGCCTTTAATTCCAGGACGCAGAGGCAAGCAGATCTCTGAGTTCAAGGCCAGCCTGGTATAGTGCAAGGGTCAGATAAAGAAAAGCTTAGGTCCAGGCATGGTGGTACACTCCTTTTTAATCCCAGCATTGAGACAGAGGCATGCAGTTCTAATCAATTCTGTTCAGGCAGTTTGGTTGAGTCAGTGAGTTGAAAGGCAGTGAGGTGGAGTTGAGATACAGTTTTTACCAGGAGAGTTTTACAGAGACAGGTTGAAGAGAGAAGCTAGACACAGGTGAAGACAGAAGGAGCCAGAGAATGAGAAGGAGCCAGAAGATTAGAACAGATTGTCATAGTTGGTTTGAGGGCAAACAGAGCTATTCAGTGAGAAACTGAGAGAAGTCTTACTGAATCAGTCAGCTGGGAGAGGAGTTTGAGCCAGAACAGCTGAGTTGAACCAGCCAGCCAGAATTCAGAAAGAAGAAATGGTGAGCTTATTCAGCAGAGAGTCTCAGAATCTTAAAACATTCTAGGCCTAGGTTGGATTGTACAGAGGCTACAAGCTTCCAGGACTAGGCCTAGGTTAGCATATGGAGGCAGTAAGCCTCTGAGACAACAGTTGAAACAGACAAATAACACCTCACATCCTCTCCTCAGTTATAAAAGATACTTTATTAGGCCAGAAGGAAATCTCTTTACCCCTAATCACCAGTATTTAAGTAGTAGGTCATTTTCAAACATTTAGTTAGCATATATTAATTAGAAACAATAATGAGTTTCATCATGACATGCTTATAATGTATTTTGGTCATATTCATCCTATCCCCCTTTCTCTTGCTCCTCCCACTCTGACTGATCCCATTCCTCTTCCCAACTAGTTCCCATTCTACTTGTTAGATCATGGGCCTGGTCCTTTAAGAAACTGGCTGCCAGCCAGGCCAGTAGTAGCACACCTTTAATTCCAGCTCTCCAAGGCAGAGGCAGGCAAATCTCTGAATTCAAGGTCAGCCTGGTCTACAGAGTGAGTTCCAGGATAGCCGGGGCTACACTGAGAATTCCTGTTTCAGAAAAAGAAGAAGAAGAAGAAGAAGAAGAAGAAGAAGAAGAAGAAGAAGAAGAAGAAGAAGAAGAAGAAGAAGAAGAGGAGGGGGAGGGGAGGAGGGGGGAGGGAGGGGAGGAGGAGGAGGAAGAAGAAAAGAAAAAAGGAAGGAAGAAAAAAAAAGGAAGGAAGGAAGGAAGAGTGAGCTAAACATCACCTTAAGATCTTAAGATGCTGGTGAGACACTAAGAGGTCTGACCTCTCAGCCACACACCCCTCCAACTCTTTCTGAGACAGAGTTCAGATGCCACGCTATGCTGTGGTCCTGACTCTTCTACCCTTCCATGTTCTTTTGGGGGGGTCCCTTTTCTTTTCTTTTTCTTTTTGTTTGTTTTGGTCAAGACAGGGTTTCTCTGTGTAGCCCTGGCTTCCTCAACCTCACTCTGTAGACCAGGCTGGCCTCGAACTCACAGAGACCTGCTTGCCTCCCATGTGTTAGATTAAAAAGTGTACATCACCACCACCCAGCTACCATGTTCTTTGTCCCATAAGTCATGTTGCACTGAACTTCATGGTATGAAACTTCCCACCAGTAAAAAAACAAACAAACAAAACCTTATAAAAGCCAGAATACCCGCTTTGTCCAGGCCTTTGTGTGTCTAAAGGCTTTTCTCTTCTGGACATCCCACCTTCATGTTCCCATGGCAGCTGTTCTCTTTTTTGTTTTGTTTTTTCTTTATTTGATTGTTTATTTATTTATTCACTTTGCAGCCTGATCCTAGCTCCCTCCCTCCTCTTCTCCCAGGCCCACCCTCTCCCCTCCCCATTCCATACCTCTCCTTCTCAGAGAAAGAGAGGCCCCTAAGGGGTACCTTCTGCCATCTCAAGTCTCGGCAGAACTAAGTACAACCTGTCCCACTGAAGCCAGACAAGACAGCCCAGCTCAGGGAAAGGAGTCCAAAGGCAACAGAGTCAGAGACATAGGCTACCTCTCTTTTTTTGTTACTTGTTTTTTTTCCCCCAATACATGGTTTCTCTGTGTAGCCTTGGCTGCCCTGGACTCACTTTATAGAACAGGCTAGCCTCAAACTCACAGAGATCTGCCTGCCTCTGCTTCCCCGAGGGCCGGGATTACAGGTGTGAGCCACCATGCCCAGCTTCATATATTTTTGATAATTTAGTAAATGACATAATGTTTATGAAAAATTGAAAAATTGAGATGGATCAAGAAAAAAACAAGATGACTCAGAAAGTGAAAGTGGCTGTCACCAAATCAAATGGCCTGATTTTGATCCCCAAGACCTACATATAGGAAGAACAGACATGGCTTCCACAGATTGTCGTCTGACTTCCACATGCAAAGTTAAAATCTCATTGTAAATCCCAGCACTTGGGAGGCAGAGACAAGTTGGATCTCTGTGAAATCAAGGCCAGCCAAGTCTACAGAGTTAGTTCCAGGACAGTTAAGGCTACACAAAGAAACCCTGTCTCAAAAAAAAAAAAAAAAAAAAAAAAAAAGTCAGGTGCGGTGGAGCATGCCTGTAATCCCAGGACTCAGGAAGGCAAAGGCAGGTGGATTTCTGTGAGTTTGAGGCCATCCTGCTCTATAAAGTGAGTCCAGGACAGCCAAGGCTACACAGAGAAACCCTGTCTCAAAACAAAACAAAACAAACAAACAAAAATTGAGAAAAGGCTGGCCTAAAATGATAGTTTGCACCCTTAATCCCAGCATTCTGGAGACAGTAACAAGTGGACTTCTGTAACTTGGAAACCATTATGATCTATGTGGGGATTTCTGGCCAGTTGAGGCTACACAGAGAAACCCTGGAGACAAAGGAGGACTGCTTTTCTTTTCTTTCCATTCATTGACCCTTTGGCATAACAGCTGTATCCTTCAAATCAATAACTAGAGGCTAGCCTTGGTTTTAAATCAGAAGCCCCTCCGTCTTTGTCCTCTTTCACAGTGCTTCCTTGCTGTCATCTTACAGCGTGAGTCAGCACACTTTTCTGTGGAAAAGGCCAGAGAACAAATTAGTGAGGCTTTGTGAGCCATTCGGTCTCTGTGGCTCAAGGGTCCCTTTGTCCTTGCAGCTAAAGGAACAAGACACTATACAAGTACACGGAAAGCCTGCGTTGCCATAAGACTTTACAGAAGTAGACAATAGGCCAAGGTGCTAGTTTGCAGACCCCTACTATACATAAAGGTAACCTCAGACACTGGTTCAAAACCTGCACTAGGTAACTCCACTCACAGTCATGTGATATACATCTAAATGACCCGGCCATTCTGCCATAACAAGTAACAACAGACACAAAATAAAACATTTTAGAAACCACCTATTTGATCCAATAAGGCCCTGGCAAATGTCTAACAGCAATGTTAGAATCGTGAAATACCCATTGGATCTTAATTAATGGAGGTGACAATTTGAGGCCAATGCCATTGAAGCAGTGATTTATCATGTACACTCCCAAAAGAGGGGGACACACTGAACAAGGGTAGGGCCTAATGGAAAACTAGGCCAAAGGTCTTTAAGGTTTTTGTAGGAGTAAAGTCAAAGGGGAGGGGTAAGGAAGAGACCTTTTAAGGTTGGATAATTTAAATAATTTCCAAAGGCCTTAAGGTAGTGGTTCACAACCTCTTCCACATGGGTCACATATCAAGTGTCCTGTGTATCAAACATTTACACTACAATTCATAACAGTAGCAAATGTATAGTTAGGAAGTAGCAATAAAATAATTTTATGGCCAGGGGAGGGGGATCCCCACAACATGAGAAACTGTATTAAAGGGTCATAGCAGTAGGAAGGTTGAGAGGCATCACCTCAGGGGCTGTCCATAACTATCTGGTTCTGAGGTGGTGTGGGTCAAGGGAAATACTGGTTTGATGTGTGTGTTGGTCAGCTTTCTCTCAATGTTATGAAATACCTGAGCCTTGTAGGGACTCAAGGCTCAAATAGATGGATCAAATATGTGACTTAGATGCCCTATGTATGGCTGAACACTCCGCAGACACTTGTTTTCTGAGCTTTGTTTTCAGTTTCTGGCCTGACTTTTCTAAACAGCCAGTTATATTCCCTGAATTGCTTCACTAATGAGGGTCGCTGTGCTCTTAACCATGGAGCCATCTTTCTAGCCCCTTCAGTTTCATTTTCTATGATTACAACAGATTTTGTTGAGAATGGCTTTACAGATGTAACTCAAAAGTAGAGTATCCGTAGAGATGGCTCCATGGTTCAGTGCACTTGCTGCTCTTGCGGAGGACTTGGCTTCTGTTCCCGCCTACATGGTGGCTCACGACCATCTGTATCTAGTTCCAGGAGACATAATGCTTTCTTCTTTCCTCAATGGGCACCAGGCACACACATGGTGTGCAAATGTACAGGCAGTCAAAACACTGATATACATACTATTTCAAAGTCTAAACATAGTGTGCCTGGCTTCCACTAGCCCTACAAGCATGTCAATTTCCACGGTGTATATTCTACTCACCTAAACCCATGACATCACCTTCCAGAGTCCCCAAACTAGCTACTTTTGTGATGCTCTTAATGATTCTGAATGTGCTTTTTTTTTTTTTTTTTTAAGCAGACTTAAACATCTCAGTTGACTGCAGCTTTGATCGTGGGGTCTGTGACTGGAAACAGGATAGAGAAGACGATTTCGACTGGAATCCTGCTGACCGAGACAATGGTATTTCAGTTTCACTACTGCACATTCTAGGAGAGGTAGAGAAGGCTTTTTCTGCCAGGAACAGTTATTCCTGTCACTGCTTAGATCATGGCTGTTTACTATCTTTGAGAACCTTTGACCTTCTGAGGCGACCCCTGATGGATGAGTAACTTAGTACAGCATCTATCTATCTCTTCAGCCCTCTCTCACCCACGTGACCCAGGAAATGTGCCCCACCATACTTCTTTCATCTTTACCCTACTCCTTCTGAGAGAGGGAGATGTGAAGGCAAGGAAAAGGCAGGGTGGGAGAGTATCTCCGGGATCTCCCTGTAGTTTCCATTTTGTGTTTTGATAGGTAATACATCTTTAGCCAGGCATGGTGGTGCACACCTTTAATCCCAGCACTCAGGAAGCAGAGGCAGGAGAGATCGGTGTGAGTTTGAGACCAGCCTGGTCTACAAAGTGAGTCCAACGCTGCACAGAGAAACCCTGTCTCGGAAAAAAAGAAGGAAAGAAAGAAAGAAAGAAAGAAAGAAAAGAAAAATACATCTTTAAGGGTGATAGAACCCCTGGCTAGACTGGAGTTATAGTTATAGTAGAGTCATCTCTCAAAGGACCAAACACTGGAGTTCTAGTAAAGTCATCTCTCAAAGGACCACAACCACAATGAGTGTCAAGTTAATGACCTAAACTCCAAGACCAAGCTTTCCTTTCTGTTACCCAAGAAATTGTCTCCGACCACCTGACCTTGAATTGGTCTCAACATACTCGCTGAGCTATGAACTTTTTGCCTTTTGTAGTGTCTGCTTCGGCAGTATTGATGGGCCCTGGCTTCCCCTTGGGTGGAATATTTAGCTTGCAGACACTATTTGGAGCACGTATTGAATCCTGCTTTCCTGAAGACTGACCATGTAACTAGAACAACTGTTACAGACCTCCAGACTCCAGTTCCTCTCCAGCAGAACTGTATTTCTGTGGGGATGTACAGGCTCAGCGTCGGGTTAAAAGATCCTTCTTCAGGACAAATTCCTTTCTGAGATATATCCTTGCAAGCCTGTACCTGCAGTCAGAAAGCTTTGATATCTGCTACCAAGAATGCCTGTTAGTAACTGGGCTATGGTGGTACATACCTTTAATCCCAGCACTAGGGAGGCAGAGGTAGGCAGATGTCTGTGAGTTCAAGGCCAATGAGTCCAGGACAGCCAGGGCTACACAGAGAAACCCTGTCTCGAAAAACCAAAAGAAAGAAAGAAACAAACAAAAAAACCAACCTCCTGTCAGAGCTTACAATTGGAGTAGAAGAAATATCGCCCACACAGCAGCTGTTCTAGTGGGGCTATCACTAAAGATAGGCATGGGCAAGTTTAACAAGATAATATGTCTTTGGAGAAACTGTCTTGATAACTAAAACAAGTTTCTTCTTTCTTCCATCATGGGAATGTAGATATTGATGCTACCTGAGTTATAGCCCTCAAGGAACCCTGATTGACAGCTCACCTAGTGATTCTTCTTCATTGATGGAAGTCTTCTATTGGCAGACACCCGATTTACAAATGAAACCGGGTGTCCTCAGCTTCTGCGGCACTCACATCATACCTTATTTCTTCCAACACATCTACCAGGTCTCAAGATGGTCTTGTCTTCACCTGCAAAACTAAATATACATGAGAAATATGGGATGGATTGATATTATTAGAGGGAGAAACCCTCCAGAAAAGCTGAAAGTAGGCTTTAACTGGGATTAAGGAGGTCACAGAAGAGAGAGCTACTGGATAAGTACAGGATGCCGTCATTTGAGACAGACTTCTTAGTATCTCTTCAACATGTGGTTTACTTGAAATTCAAACTCTAGGACATCCTGGAGTTTTACTTGATGAATGCTCATGCTCAGCTCATTTTCTCCTTTTTTAGCCAGTCCCCAGCCCAGGGAATCCTGCTGACCGTACTCTACAGTAGATTTCCCATCTCAGTTGCAAGCTAGATGGTTCCCACGTAGACATTCCAGAGTCTAATCTACTCTAGACAATCTTTCACAGGCATGCCTGGAGGCTTGCCTTTTAGGGGAGTCTAAGTCCTGTCAGGTTGACGGTCAACATTACTCATCCCAGGTATGATAGCCAGCTGCCTGGGTGGATCCAAAGAGAAATGTCGCATGGAAATACACTTGACCTACCTTGTCCACCATGGGTTATCATGTCATTCTTGGGTTCTCATGTAGGATGGCCAGGATATATTTCCTTCTATGTTTGCAAGCCACCTTCTAAGTATCTTGTAACCTGGGGAAGTGGACTTTTTGTCTATCTCTATTCTCTTCATTGTGGCCTTAGTGAACTTAAGCAACTCTTTCAAAATCATTACTTTATGTGTATGGGTGTTTTGTTCTCATATATGTTTGTGCATGTACATGATTGGTGCCCTTAGGGACCAGAAGAGGGCATTGGATCACCTGGAACTGGAGTTACAGATGGTTGTAAGCTGCCATGGAGGTGCTGGAAATCAACCTAGGTCCTCCGGAAGAAAAGCCATTGCTCTTAACCACTGAGCTATTTCTCTAGCTCTAACTAAAGCAATTCTTACACAACATGGTCAGAAGGAAGAATTCTCATAGAAGCTGGGAGGAAAACTCTGGGGATGGCGTGTAGTAGTCTCCTGGTATAATTCCTGGAGACACTTATGGGCCCCTGGCTGATGCTTCCTTAGTCTTCACTGGATGCAGACACTGGTGGGTCCTCTTCCCCAACAAAAGCATAAATGTGCTAGGTGGGCAAGATGACCCTCCGTAACAACCATTTGAAAAAGACCAACACTGAGCCAGGCATGAAATTACACTTGTAATTTCAGCACTCAAGGAGCCAGAGGTAGGTGGAGCTCTCTGAGTTTGAGGCCAGCCTGGTCTACAAAGGAAGTCCAGGACATCCAAAGCTACACAGAGAAACCCTGTCTTGAAAAAAACCAAAAGAATGAAAAAAACAGTATTCTGACAATACGCAATATCTTTGCTGTGTAAACCCCACATGTGCCTATGTGGCCAGACTTGCACTCTTTTGTATCTGTGTCTCTGCTTAAATTGTTTTTAAGTGTAATCTGAGGATGGGACCTGAAAGAAACTTAAGGATGACAGTATATGTGAAATGCTAAGCCTAAAGTATATATAAATTAGCAAACTATTCTATTCAAGGCCAGCTCCTTTTTGCGCATTAGCCAGAGCCAGACTTGTGCTATTATTTAAAAAGTGTTTTTCTTTATTAATCTCTAACTGGGATAGTACATTATTTCTATAACAGTATCACCAGAGTCTGTAACCATCATACCTGTGATAGTTAATGTTGATTGTCAACTTGTCAGGACTTAGACTCCCCTAAGAGACAAGCCTCCGGGCACGCCTGTGAAAGATTGTCTAGAGTAGATTAGACTCTGGAATATCTACGTGGGACCATCTAGCTTGAAATTGAAATGGGAAATCTACTGCAGAGTAGGGTCAGCACGATTCCCTGGCCTGGGGTCCAGGACTGACTAAGAAGGAGAAATCGAGCTGAGCATGAGCATTCATCATCATTGTCTGCTTCCTGACAGAGGATGCAATGTGACTGGCTGCCACAAGCTCCTGCTGTCATGACTTTTTCTTCAGCCATGGGCCATATCCTTGAACTGTGAGCCAAAATAAGCCCTTCCTTAAGTCACTTTTATTAGGGTGTTTCATCTCAGCAACAACACAAGTCACTAATACAATGCCTATCTTTGATTCACTGAAAAAAAATGCATTCTAAGAGTCAATTAATCAAGGTGGGAATGTTCTGGAACACAATAGCTGTAAGTTACTTTCAGTGCTAAGTGACCATTCCATTATACTGCTATTTTCTTATGGATGTGGGAAATTCCTCAGATTTCTGACCCTTAGATCTCTTCTCTGTATAAGAAAATATTAGCCGGGCGTGGTGGTGCATGTCTTTAATCCCAGCACTCGAGAGGCAGAGGCAGGTGGATCGCTGTGAGTTCGAGGCCAGCCTGGTCTACAAAGTGAGTCCAGGACAGGCAGGGCTACACAGAGAAACCCTGTCTTGAAAAAAAAAATATTTCAGCTCTCCAATCTGTATGGCTCATCTTTACATAACTATTGAATTAAAATGTAAAAGACCTCAGCATTTAATATGGTAGACTGTTGTTCTTTTTTTTCTAGCTACTTTATATATTATAGTCAGACCTTTTATCACAACCTTTTGTTCTCTTAAAGCTGTTGGTTATTATATGGCAGTCCCTGCGCTGGCAGGGCGTAAGAAGGATATTGGCCGATTGAAACTTCTCCTCCCTGACTTGACACCCCAAAGCAACTTCTGTTTGCTCTTTGATTACCGGCTGGCTGGAGACAAAGTAGGAAAACTTCGAGTGTTTGTGAAAAACAGCAACAATGCCCTGGCATGGGAAGAGACTAAAAATGAGGATGGGCAGTGGAAGACGGGGAAAATCCAGTTGTACCAGGGGATTGATGCTACCAAAAGTGTAAGTGGGGAAGGAGCTCGGTGGGAAAATCCAGTTGTACCAGGGGATTGATGCTACCAAAAGTGTAAGTGGGGAAGGAGCTCGGTAGTTACATTTTTCTTTTCCAGTAATTCAACAAACTGTTTATTAATGTCCATAGGTCTCAGAAATATAAAGATAGGCAAGACTTGCCTAATCAGTGTGACTAATTTGGTTTTCCTTCTGCTTCTACGGAAATGACCTGTCGGTGTAACTGGGTCCTCTTACTAACTTCTGTGAAAACCAGGCTATGTATTCTTTAATATGTTAAAAAAAAAAAAAAAGCAAAAAACAAAAAAACAAAACAAGCAAGCAGGAAAAAGATTTCTCACTCATTCTGTGTGGAACTTAGCTCAATAAATGGCAGCCAGAGTATGATTATTGTAAGGTTGTTTGAGCTGAACTGAAGGGGTAGCTATTGGGAGAATCCCCAAGACCACTCTGGGGTGGGGGAGATCCTTTAAAAGGTCTCATAGAACTGATTTTTTTAATTGTTACATTCACATTGGGGTTTTTGGGGGGTGGGGGTGGGGACAGGGCTTCTCTGTGTGGCCAGGACTGTCCTGGACTCACTTTGTAGACCAGGCTGGCCTATAACTCACAGAGATCTGCCTGGGTCTGCCTCACAGAGTGCTGGTGCCACCACTCCCCTTACATTGTTGTTTATATACAGTGAAATCACCAGGGAGAAAATGGGATATAAGCACAGAGACCAGGAAGCACCAGACAGAAGCTTGTAGTTTTCCTTGCCCAGTAGACCCCCAAGCAGATCTTTAGTCTCCCAGCAACCACATATGTTAAGACTCACAAGGTATTGCACGCCAGGTATCCAAAGGTGTGTGTACGTGTGTGCGTGCCTGCATGCCTGAGTGTGTACACACACACACGCACGCACACGCATGCACACACGCACACATGCACGTCTGTATGGCAGTACAGTCACTTCAGGTGTTTTTCCTCAGGCTTGTCCTCCTTGTTTCTTCAGACAGGCCTTGAACTTGTCAAGTATGACAGCCTAGCTGCCGAGCAAGCCTGCACCCCCTTGCCCCTGTTTCCTCAGCACTGCAATTACAAGGGCATCGCACTACACAGGGCTCTTTTACATGTGTTCTGGGGGATTGAACTGGGGTCCTTATGCTTACAAGGCAAGCACTTTATCACTGACCTATCCCTCCAAGCCCCTCAAGGTTCTTCATATGGGTCAGTCGGCTCACATGACTGCTGGCATGGCTGACCTTAGTTAGTCAGTCTCCAGCATTCCCAGAAGCTACGTTGATATCATGTAACCCAAGGCCTCTATCGTAAATCACATTCTGAGCATAAGCCATCTGCCTTGGCTAAAGGTTACAGATAAACAAAAACACTCTGAACTAAGTAGTTGCAAGAGCTTAGAGGCTGACTCCCAGTAACCAGTCAAGGCCAAACCTTCTTTCAAATGCTCAGGTTTTGGCCAACTCAGACCTGCTGAGTTAATCTTTTACTGTAGAAGTGGGTCTAATAAAGAAAACTCTTTTAAGAGGAAGTTTGTTAATGAATTTGATAAAGAACAAAAGGATAAAATGATGAAGGGTTTACTCAGTTTGGAGGACCTTGACAAGAGCTGTTTCTTGAGAGAGAAAAGTCAAAAGTCTCACAATAGAAGAACAAGTAGGGGACCTGGGTGTAGCTCAGTTGGTAGAGTGACTGGCTAGCATGCACAAAACCCTGGGCTCAACTCCTAGCACTGTATAAACCAAGCCTGGTGGGGCATGCCAGTAACACACACACATACACACACACAACAACAACAACACTTAAAAGAAATACAACATTTTAAGAGTAAACAATAAAAGTTTTTCATTGTTTTTTATTTCACTTCTTTACATGGAAATTCCAAAAAGTCCCTGATCAGAATTACACAACTTGTCGAGTGAGGTGATGCACACCTGTAATTCCAGCACTCGAAGAGGCAGAGGCAGGCCGATCTCTGTGAGTTCGAGGCCAGCTTGGTTTACTGAGCGAGTCCAGGAAAGAAACCTTGTCTCAAAAAGCAAAAACAAAAACAAAGAAACAAAAAAGGATTACAGGATTTTTCAGAATCCTTCAGAGTTTGCTATGAACCTATCTTCTCTGAACAAAGCCCTCTCTGTGAGCACATGGCATGTGGGAAACATTAAGATATATAGTCAAGACATTGCTATGTAGTTGATATAAAAGACAATTTCTGTATAGTAGAGATACAAGTTTAGTCCTTGATGACATCATTGTTTTAAAGTAACCACTCTCTCTCTCTCTCTCTCTCTCTCTCTCTCTCTCTCTCTCTCTCTCTCTCTCTCTCTCTCTCTCTAGGTCATTTTTGAAGCAGAACGTGGCAAAGGCAAAACTGGAGAAATTGCAGTGGATGGCGTCTTACTAGTGTCGGGCTTGTGTCCAAATGGTTTTTTATCTGTAGAGGGTTGAGTGTCACTGTCCTCCTTTATAGCTTCATATGTGGCTTGCTATGTCATTTCTCTGGGGTTTCTTTTTATATCATATCATAGGACTCTTCCATTTACAAATACAAACTGAAAATGTATAATGTTCCAACAGAAATGTTTTCATAAGATGCCTTTCTTATATCAAATGTACTAAGACTTGCTTTATATATAGCACCACTGTGCCTTCTTGTTTGTTTCTGGATTTTCCACATTATATCACAAAGTGTGGAAATGCCAGCTCATCTCCCCCTACCCAATATATTGCTTTTCCTACATAAGTTGTTGAACTCTTCTATATAACATTTCTAGAATAACAGCAACAGGAAAAAATAAATACAGACAAATGGTCAATTGTTCGGGGCTGGAGAGATGACGTAGAGGTTAAGAACACGGGCTTTTTTTTTTTTTTTTTTTTGCAGAGGACCCAGGTTCAATTCTCAGCACCCACATGGCAGCTCACAACCATCTGTAATTCCAGGTCCAGAAAATCTAATGCTGTCTTCTGGCCCCTGTGGAAACCTACATATGTGTAGTACATATGCATATACTCTATACATACAAAATAATAATTTTTAATGTTTAATTGTTTAATTTGTAAGGTACTTCTTGGAAACAATGACATTAAACATAGATTTTTTTTTTTTTTTTTTTTTTTTTTTTTTGCCTAAGTGACTCAGGCTGCTCTTTCATAGTCAAATCTGCGCATTTAAATTTTTTTATAATCATACCCAGTTAACCACCTTAAATCATAGTAAGATAAAAGGATATATTAGTGATTGGCAATTCTATGTTTACTTATCTGTATGATTCTGGGAAATGTGGTTTTTATTCTTTTCTCTGTTGAAATACTTTTTATTCTTAAATTTTCTTTACAATTGACTAAACTGGGCTTTGCATGGCTCACATGGTGGAATGCTTACCCAGCATGCATGAAACCCTGAGTCCATTTAGGTCCATTATCCTCAGCACCTCATAAATTGGGAGGGGTGGTGCCTGCCTATAATCCCAGCAGATCTGAAGTTTAAGGTTATCCTTTGGTATGCAGTATATTTGATGCTAACCTGGGCTACATGAGACTTTGTCCAAAGAGGGTCAGGGAAGCAACAGGGAGTAGCCAAATCTGTCTTCCAGAAGGAAGATACTACATTTATTCACCAAGGCCATTCATTATACACATATCCCTGAAAAGACAGTACAGGCATTTTTTTTTTTTTTTGAGACAGGGCTTGGCTGTCCTGGAATCCCTTTGTAGACCAGGCTAGCCTTAAATTCACAGAGATCCACCAGCCTCTACTTCCCAGAGTTCTGGGATTACAGATATGCACCACCAAGACCAGCTTAGAGGCAAATCTTGTCAATGCTTCTGTGCAAAGAGCACAAGACAGTCACTCGGATTCACCGGTGACCATCACACTCTCTGGAATCTACTAGATGAATGTAACAGCTAGAAAGGCCAGATCAGGAACACTGGCTTCTTCCCAGTCCATAGCCCTGAAAATGGTGTTTCACCCTTGATACAAGGCTCTTCATGCAAGGCTCACGTTCTCTGAGTGCAGATAAGTGGTCCTTCCTGGAACTTATTTTTTTTTTTCCAGAACTTCTGTTTAAATACAGTTCCAGGCAGACTTTAAGGTAGCATTTAGGTAATGTTATTTAACCTCTTCAAAATGAACACATATGGAGTGAAGGCATTTCACAAGGGAAGCTGTCAGTTTGGGAACATTTATAATTTGTTACTCTGCTTCAAAGTTTTTCTTTCTTTTTTTTTTTTTTTTTTTTTTTTTGGTTGTTGTTGTTGTTGTCAAATGGTCCTGCCTTTTAGAATAAATTTACAGGCTGAATTGAATAATGACTACTTAGCATAATTTTGTACAAATGCTTTCAGAATGATGCTGATGATTCTACCCCAACCAAGACAGAATAGGAGCAGAGATAGTGAATGGCAAGGTACATTTTCTGTTTTTAAAAGTGTCTTGTATTGAACGTTCATAAATTTCTCTGTGTTCACTGGTTTTAGGTTGAGGAGTATTGTTTATTCACTTGTCACTATTCTAGGAATTGAACCTAGGGCCTTGCTTGCATCTTCTGGGCAAGTGCTTTACCACTGAGCTGCCCTCCGGAGCCCTGGTATGAAGGTTTCATGTGAGATTAAGTCCTTTGACAAATCTGAGGCTCTCTCAAACTTAGACTGTAGAATATCTTCAAGGTGCCAGCTGAGGCTGGATTTGTGGTTCAGCTGGTAGAGTTCTGCTTAGCATGCATAAAGGCCTGGGTTCAATCTCCTGCAATGCATAAAATCAGACATAGCAGCACACACCTGTAATCCCAGTACTTGGGAAGTAGAGACAAAAAGACCATAGCGTCCTTGGCTACATAACATGTTTGAGGCCAAGGTAGGCTACATGAGGCCCTGTTTTTTCAAAATACAACAAAAAGTGCCAACATAAATGTATTCAACCACATTTCTCCTTCATTTAGAAAAAGCAGAATAAATGCCAAAAAGCTATGTTCTCTCTCTATTCCAAATCTCTTGTGTTGTGTAGATGCACTTGTATTCTATCTGGCCATGGACTGGTATGTTATCACAGACTTTGGCATTTTTCAGACCCTGGCAGAGTTTTTTTTTTTTTTTTTTACAAATTTGTAAATAACCTTTCCTTTTAAAGTGAAGGGGGGGATCATAAATTGGAGTGGCTGTTTACAATCATTTTGGAAATACTTTCTCTACATTATAGTGAGAGTTCATAAAATTCTAGCCTTAACAATATATGTCACGGGAGGCAGAAGTATAGTGTGGTGGTGAGAATTTGGCCTAGAATGAAGAAGGGCTGCCCTGCAGTGGGCTTATGATAGCAAGGTTATTAGTGCCAAACCAAAACTTTCTCTGTGTATACCTTTAGCCAATTTGGAAGCATTACATAATGTTTTTTCATTTCTAGGCTAATGTTTTCCTCATTTAGCATACATCTCCTACTCTGGAATCATTTCCCATAGCATGATGGGTCCTGGATTAAATATGATCAAGCAAGAAATAGTTATTTCTTCCTTTTCTCAGGGATTTCTTGGAAAGCCTGCATATTGATTTGCTGACAGTGTGGCTCAAGACATATTTGAACTTGCCTTTTTCTGGAACAAAGACCATACAGGAGATTTGGTACTGTAGAATTGTGGTTATGTGTCATTTATGCCCCAAAACAGTCTTATGAATCCTGGATTCTACCATAGTAGGAATGCATAGTAGCACTTGTTGGTCACAGCCCTAGTAGACAGTTTGCATCCAGAATTTCCACTGTAGCTGGGTGCATCCTGTAATCCCAGCA
This sequence comes from Acomys russatus, assembly GCF_903995435.1. Lineage (NCBI taxonomy): Eukaryota > Metazoa > Chordata > Mammalia > Rodentia > Muridae > Acomys > Acomys russatus. The sequence continues at coordinate 28,496,430 of NC_067169.1, forward strand.
CTTGGAGAGACAGAAGCAGGCAGATCGCTGTGAGTTTGAGGCCAGCCTGGTCTACAAAGCAAGTCCAGACCAGCCAAGGCTACACAGAGAAACCCTGTCTCGAAAAAAAAAAAAAGAAAGAAAGAAAGAAAGAAAGAAAGGAAGAAAAAAAAAAGAAAAAGAAAGGAAGGAAGGAAAATGAACAGCAAGGACAATGCTATTCATAGCAACACAAGTGGATTGTTTTTTTAAAAAACTTACTCTTCTCTCACATTTACATCCAGACTGCAGTTTCCCTTCCCTCCTCTCATCCCAGCCCCTCATGCCCTTGTTCCCATAGTCACTTCTCTTCCATTTCTCTTCAGAAAAGAGCAGGCCTCCCAGGAATCTCCACCAAACACAGTAGATCAAGTTACAGTAAGACTAGGCACAGCCCCTCACACTGATGCTGTACAAGGCAACCCAGTAGGAAGAAAGGGTCCCTAAAGCAGGCAAAAGAGTCAGAGACAGCCCTCGTTCCCACGGTTAGGAGTCCCACACAAAAAACGAGCTACACAAATGTAGTCTATATGCAGAGGCCTGGGTCAGAGCTATGCAGACTCCTCGTGTGTCAGGTCCGTCTCACACAGGTGTAGTTTTTGTTGTTTGTTTGTTTGTTTTTGTTTTTTGTTTTGGTTTTTGGTTTTTTGAGACAGAGTCTCTCTATGTTAGCCCTGGCTGTCCTGGACTTGCTTTGTAGACCAGGCTGGCCTCGAACTCATAGCGATCCGCCTGCTTCTGCCTCCCGAGTGCTGGGATTAAAGGCGTGCACCACCACGCCCAGCCTTCACAGGTGTAGTTTTAAAATGCAGCACTCATCTAGGTGTAGTGCCACACTTGTAACATCCCAGCAGTCAGGTGGCAGAGGCAGGTAGATCTCTGAGTACAAGGCCAGCCAGGTAGAAATACAGAACATGTTCAGGCTAGGCAGGGCTACATAGTGGCCTCAAAAAATCATAGTAACAAAGTAAAAATAAATAAAAATAAAGCACTCATCAACCACTTCCAGGAAATATGTACTTTGTGCTATAAGTAGTATACGGGTCAAAGCCAGGAGAAATTAATCAATGGAAGAGGAATCAGGGTGTGTTTACCCTTGTGTGAAGGTGCTAGAAGCGAGCATCAGGAAAAACTTCTAGAGAACAAGGAAATCTGGTGTTTGAGAGGTGTGTTGGATGGGGGGGGTCTTTTCTTTTCTTTTTTTTTTTTTTTTTCTTTTTCTTTTCTTGGTTTTTCAAGACAGGGTTTCTCTGTATAACAGCTCTGGCTGTCCCGGAACGTGCGCCACCACCTGGCCTGTATTTCTATACAGTATATGTGCGTGGCTTCAGATTCTGCATGGGGATGCTCACTGTGTGGAAAGTGTTTAACTACTAGTACACTTAATGGTTCCTGCATTGACTTGCCCCTATATGCAGTACTTCAGTAGAAATTGCTTTCAAGCCGGGCATGGTGGTGCATGCTTTTAGTCCTAGCACTCCGGAGGCAGAAGCAGGCAGATCTCTGTGAGTTCAAGGCCAGTCTGGTATAAAAAGTGACTCCAGGGCAGCCATGGCTGTTACACAGACAAACCCTGTCTCAAAAAACAAACAATAAAAAAGAAAGAAAGAAAGAAAGAAAGAAAGAAAGAAAGAAAGAAAGAAAGAAAAGAAAAAAGAAAACCAGGCAGTGGTGGCACACACCTTTAATCCCAGCACTTGGGAGGCAGAAGCAGGCAGATCTCTGTAAATTTGAGGCCAGCCTGGTCTACAAAGTGAGTCTAGGACAACTAAGGCTACACAAAGCAACCCTGTCTCGAAAAAAAAAAAAAAAGAAAGAAAGAAAGAAAAGAAAAGAAAGAATTTTCTTTCAAAAACCAAAAGTATTCTGTTTCCAACCCCACCCTACTCCTGTCAAAGGTGAATGTCACTTATGTGAAATTTTGCTACATGATTTGAAGTGAATCCACATTTTTCAATACCAGGCAGGTTGTGACTGTAGTTACACACAGACATGTGTAATCTGGCAGCCAACAGTTTACATTGGGAATGTCTCCCAGGTCCCCCACCAGTATACCCTGGACATCATGTGGCTACTGGTGGTGAATGCTAATGTAGTACCGAGAGGGACCAAGGCCAGAGGAAACAGTCCCACTGACAGGGATCTGGAACTCTCTCTTGCTCCCTATCTATTGATCTTTCTGAGAAAGCCCCTTTTGTATCCTGTTACTCCTACTAAAAGTCTTTTCTTAGGCTGAGTATGGTGGCATACTCCTTTAAACACTCAGAAGACTGAGGCAGGAGGAGCAGAAGTTCAAAGTTGGTTTCAGCTACATTGCAAATTCAAGGCCAGCCTGAGCCACACGCAACTGTCTCAAAAAGCCAAAAGAGGCCTGAGCACAGTGGCGAATGCCTTTAATCCCAGGAGAGGCAAGTAGGTCTCTATAAATTCCAGGCCATCCTGGGCTAGTGAATTCTGGGACAGTCAGGGCTATACAGAGAGACCCTGTCTCAAAACAAAGGCAGGCAGTAGAGGTGTAAAGTGGGTGGGGGGAGGAGAAAAAAAGTATTTTCTCCAGCACAGCAGGGCTATGCAAAGAAACCCTGTCTCCAACACCAACACTGGGTGTGGTGGCACACACCTTTAATCCCAGCACTCCAGACGCAGAGGACCTCTGTGAGTTCAAGGCCAGCCTGGTTTACAAAGGGAGTCCAGGATATAGAGAAACTCTGTCTTAGAAGAAGAAAAAAAGAAAATACATATATATATCCCTGTCTCCTAAAACAAAACAAAGTCTTTTTTCCCCCTCCAAAGATGAGTGGCAGTTGCAGCACCCAGCTCTCCTGCTGAGAACAGGACATATCACCCTTCAATGTTTGAAGTCTCTCAGAAAGCCCATCGTACCACCTTGGGGTAGCCTCCATCTAATGCATGACTATGACCAGGCAGCTAACACCTCAGGCATCGACTGCTGCTTCACATACCTCCTACTCCTCCTCCCCAGTCTTTTAAGAACCTATGCTTCTCTCTGCATACCAAAACCCTTCCAGTCCAGTCATGCTCGAGACATCAAAGCATCCAGCCTTACAGACCTCTCTGTCCCTCGCAATTCACCCGTACTAATGCTTGCTCTCTGTCGCATTTAGCTGGTCTTGACAAGTATTCGTACATTGCAAGCATAGGGAACACTGGGAGCTTGAAGTGTAAGCTTTCTTGTGTAATGTTTCATACGAGTAGCAGCACCCAATGACTTAATCCAAAGGGACATTTCAGCATCGTGGTAATGTCAGTCTCTTCCTGCCCTGGAATCCCAGACACACACACACACACACACACACACACACACACACACACACACACACAAAGGTTTTGTGTCATCTAAGTCAGTGTGGGCTGGTAGCAAGCAACAGAAACAGTAACTTACAGCCAAGACAGTAGTGTGTATGCAGACAGGAGCCTTGAAAGTGAACTGCAGTGCTACAAGCAGGAAAAGGAGCCATTGTAGGAATGGCCTGATAAGGATGGCATCGCCACTTCTTTGATCTCTTACAGTAATGTAGCCTCCACAGTATTCTACTCAAAAGCTAAATACTGGGGCATGGAGGTGGCTGATGTTCAGTCACAGACTCCTTACCTAGTATACAAGAAGCAAAGACTTCAAGCTCCATCACCAAATAAACTGGACATGGCAGTGCATGCCTGGAATCACAGCACTTGGGTGGTGAAGAAAAAAGATTAAGAAATTCAAGGTCAGGCTGAGAGATGCCTCAGTGGTTAGAAGTATTGTTTGCTCTTCCAGAATTCCTGAGTTCAATTCCCAGCAACCACAGGATGTCTCCCAAGCATCAATCAGTCTGGGATCTGATGCCCTCTTCTGGCATGCGAGTGTATGTGCAGATGGAGCACTCATAGACATAAAATAAATAAAATAAAATAAGGAAAAAAATCTGTCAAAAAAAGAAAAAGAAAGTCAAGGCCATCCTGACTATATATGTAATTTCAAGGCCAGCCTGAGCTACCTGAGATCCTGTTTCAAAAAGAAAAGAAAAAGTCATGGAGTATACTAAGGCCTAGGAGAATGGGTGGCTGGTTAGCTTATGTGAGTAAACCTGGCTATGTCCCATCAAAGTCCACCAGAGATTCTCATCTTGCAAAAGCTAGAATCAAGGGCTTGTCCATTCCGGCCAGTATACCAAGCTAAGTGACTGGCTCTTTTCTCATTCTCTTCAGCAAGCAGACACCAGGTGCGGCCTTTGAGACCACTTTCAAATGAAAAGCAGCTACCATAAATACTGTCACCGAAACTAAACAGCACAGCTACTATGCATTGCTTTGCCGTGGGGGTAAGTGGAGAGATGAGAAGGGCGTCTCTCAGCCCCCACAAATCAGAACAGTACACTCCTGGCCCAACGTGTCGGCACAAAAGGCTGAACAGAACACAGCCATTCTTTATCACGCTGTTCTCTGGCTCCAGGCATACAGACAGGGCTATGGGTGAAGCATACAGTATCAGTCTGGGAGAAAGCGCCATGAAGCTGCAAGGCTGAGAGAGAGAGAGAGAGAGAGAGAGAGAGAGAGAGAGAGAGAGAGAGAGAGAGAGAGAGAGAGAGAGATGACAGATAAGGAAGCACAGCCTCCTGCCCTGTAGGTCAACACTCATGACTCGCTGTTTAAGTGAAGGGTTACAAAACAACCTCCCTATAAAAGGAGAGCCCAAAGCCCAAAGACGAGCGGGCCATTTCTGAAGCAGAGCACATGTCGGGATCGTTGGCTGCCTCAGGACTCCTGGAACCCAGCCACGGTGACTGAATCAAATCCCAGATGCTAGGCCTCGGCTCAGATTTCTAAGTGGCAACGGGACAGAGAACGGCACAGACAAGAGGAGGTATTTAAGTGAAATAGCATCCCCTTGTCTCATTTCTTCTTGTACTTTTTCCTATATCTTTCTGATGAATCGAATTTTGGTTCATTTTCTTGGCAATTTCGGGAACTTTGAATAATGTCTAGCAACAAGATCGTAAAAAAAAAATAGAAAAATGAGCTTTTGAATTTTCATCTTATGATTGTGATTGAAGCCAGACTTATGTATGGGTCTTTCATCATTCCTCTGCTTATTCAGTTGCCATCAATCTACGGTAGCTTAAGTATAAGAAAGTTTTTTCCAAATAAGGTCACAGGCACAGGCTCCAGGGTTAGCAACTAGACACAGCTGTCTTGGGAAGGGGCAGCACTGCCATTCAACGACACACAATAATCAAGTAAGAAAGGTCCCCCTCCTGACCTCCTCCTCTATGCCTGCACTGATACAGACGAGAACAAGAGAAAAATAATGGAGGCTCTAGGTAAGAGGAAGGTCGTGAAGAGACTGATTTACAAGTCTTTCTCTTTGCTGGCAGAAAGGAGGTCAAGATCTTTTAACTAAATGAGCGATTTAAGTACTATTGTTAAATGAGATAGAAATACTTTTAAATGTATTTTTTTTATTATTAGCGCGCGTGCGCGCACGTGTGTGTGTGTGTGTGTGTGTGTGTGTGTGTGTGTGTGTGTGTGTTAATCACAGTATTCAGGAGGTACCAGAAGAAGGATCAGAAATTCAAGGCCACCCTCAGCTACAGATGAATAAATTTCAAGGCCAGCCTGGAGTACCTGAGATCCTGCTTCAGAATGAAAAGTCACAAAGTGGGCTGAGGGCAGGGAGCCGCCCTGCCTGGGGTAAACTAGCCACTTACAGCCTACAGCATCAAAGTCTACAGCAAAGATTCCATCATGTGGCCGGGCATGGTGTGCACACCTTTATTCCTCCCAGCATAGGCAGGCTGACTGAGTTCAAGGCCAGCCTGGTCTATAAAGAGAGTTCCAGGACAGAGAAAGTATGTCTCCAAAAGCCAAAAACCAAAACCAACTAAACAAAAGAACACCCTCCCAAAACAAAAACACAAACAAAACCAGAAAAACCAAAAAACTCATCATGCCATATACATACATACATACATACACACACACATATATATATATACATCCACATAGATAAAGCCTCCATCCCTCTTTTTTAACCTTATTTTTAAAATTTTGATGTAGGGTTTCTCTATATTACTTAGGCTGATCTTGAATTTGAAGACTTCCAGAAACGGGCATGGTGGCACACCCCTGTAATCCCAGCACTCGGGAGGCAGAGGCAGATGGATCTTTGAGTTGGAAGCCAGCCTGGTCTACAACTGAGTCTAGGACAGCCAAGGCTACAAACAGAAACCTTATTCTGGAAAAAAAAATGTTGAAGTCTTCTAGAGATGAGCGTGGTGGTGCACCCCTGTAATCCCAGCACTCTGGGAGGGAGAGGCAGGCAGATCTCTGTGAGTTCAAGGCCAGCCTGGTCTACAAAGTGAGTCTGGGACAGCCAAGAGTACAAAGAGAAACCTTATCTTGAAAAAAAAATATTTGAAGTCTTCCAGAGATGGGTGTGGTGGTGCACCCCTGTCATTCCAGCACTCAGGAGGCAGAGGCAGGCAGATTTCTGTGAGTTCGAGGCCAGTCTGGTCTACAAAGTGAGTCTGGGACAGCCAAGGCTACACAGAGAAACCCTGTCTCAAGGAGAAAAAAAAATTTCAAGTCTACCTGTCTCCTCTTCCTGAATTCCTCCCTAGGTTTCTCACTGTAAACTGACCCGTGATTTACTGTGAAAGTCATATACACCCCTGAAAACAGGGCTGTTTAGGCAACCTTTGTTAGGAAACTTAGTCAGGGAAGCCACAACAGACACCTAACTCCTAATCCCTTGTCTTTATCCCATAGAGAAGAATGCTGGGATCCAGCTGTGCCAGGGTCATCTCATGGTCTCCAGCTCAGGGCATCTCCCACTTATCTTTGTTCTACTTTACATGCATTTATTTGTAGGAGTGGAGCTGGGAGCTTCTGATTGAGGAAAAGGTTTTCTGGAGCAAAGAGATCCTCCAGAGCTAGGAGAGGTGTCACTCCAAGGGTTCTTTTAGTGACTTATTCCCTAGGGTGAACTCACACCTACTCAACCAGCAAATAGCAAATATGGGGGGCGGGGAGGTGAGCCTTTGGGAATCTCTGAGTTTCCCTTAGCTCAGTATCAAGAAATAGACCATTTATGGAAGGATGTGTGCCATGCATGATTTGTGTTCTAAGGGGGTTTGTGCATTTGATTTCGGCTCTTAATATTTGAAACCCGTGGTTTTGTTTTGAAACTTATTCATTTATGGGTGTGAATTTTGTTTTGCCCATTTGTATGTATGTGCATCATGCACATGCTGAGTGCCCGCAGTGACCAGAAGACGGTGTCAGATCGCCTGGAACTTGAGTTAAGTATGGTTGCAAGCTACCGTATGAGGGCCAGGTTCTCAATCCAGTTCCTCTGCAAAAGCAGCAAATGCTCTTAGCTCTTGAGCCAACTCTCCAGCCCCCCAAATCAGTGACTATTGGAAGACTTTGGGGTGAAGTTGAGGACAGTATCACAACAATTGAAGGTAGTGCTATTCAACCTTCTATGAGGTGTACCCAAGAAGCATTAAAATATAGCCTGAGCTCCAGGAGTTCTAAAAGTTTATCAGTTATTTTTCTGTTGCTCTGATAAGAATACCATAACCAATATCATCCTAAGGAAGATTCAGGCTTAGGATTGCAGAGGAATAGATGTCTGTACTGACATAGGAGGCATAGCAGCAGATGCAAGAAGCTGAGCGATCATATCCAAACCACACATGGGGAAGTAGAGTACCAACTGGAAGTAGACTGGGGCTATAAACGCTCAAAACTTTCTTCCCAGTGATGTACTTCCTCTGGCAAGGCTCCCAGTCTGCAAATTCCTACCGCCCCAATCAGGATCCAACTGAGGACCAAATGTTGAAATATAAGAGACTATGGGGGATGAGGGGGCCATCTCTCACACAAACCACAACACCAGGTGACCCTAAAATGAGGTTGAGGATCACTTGCCTAAGCAGATGTCGTAGAAATCTCTACAATCAAAAGATTGTATAATCTAAGTGTTGATGAGGCTATGGGGACTCCCATACCTTGCTGATGGGAGTGTCAGTTGTAGCAACCACTTTGGAAAAAGATTTGGCAGTGTTGACTACAACAAATGCTTGCTTTATTTCTCAACAATTCCACTCCCAAGGGAATTTATCCACCAAAATATATGAATGAGATTATCCATAGTAAGCTGGGTATGGTGGCACACACCTGAAATCCCAGAACTTGGGGAGGCAGAGGCATGTGGATCTCTGTGAGTTCCAGGCCAGCCTGGTCTACAAAGTGAGTACAGGACAGCCAAGGCCACAAAGAAAAACCCTGTCTCAAAAGAAAGAAAGAAAGAAAGAAAGAAAGAAAGAAAGAAAAAAGAAAGAGAAGAGAAAGAAAGAAGATATCCATAGTAGTTTATTTCACAATGATCCAAAACAAAAAAACAAGATGAGGCACAGTAGCCCATGCCTTTAATCACAACACTTGAGAAGCACACTGATCTCTGTGAGTTCAAGGCCAGCCAGTGATGCATAGTGAGTTCTAGGACAGTGGGGCTATGTAGAGAGACCTTGACTCAAAAATAAAACAAAAACATCTCAAATAACCAACAACATCAAAATACATATATTGTGTTAGCTATACACAAACCAATGCCACACAGAATGAAAACTTACCAGAGGCAAATTCCATAGACATGAAGTCAGTGAACCAAATTATAGAAACTGCTATATGAGTCTCTCTGTCTCTGTCTCTGTCTGTCTCTGTCTGTCTCTCTCTGTCTCTGTCTCTGTCTCTCTCTCTGTCTCTCTCTCTCTCTGTGTGTGTGTGTGTGTGTGTGTGTGTGTGTGTGTGTGTGTGTGTGTGCTGGAAGACGTCAGAAAAACATATCTGATCCCTTGTGACTGGAGTTATAGATAATTGAGAACCACAATGTGGGTGCTGGGAAGTAAACTGAGTTCTCTGAAAGAACAAGTGCTCTTAATCACTGAGCCATCTCTCCAGCCTTCCTGTCTTACTTTTGAGACAGGCTCTCCCCCTGAACCTGGAGCTCCCTGATTCAGTGCTTCCAGCCCCCTGCTTCCAGCACTGGGGGTACAGAGGTACAGCATTTATGGCTAGCTTTTCCATAGGTGCTGGGGACTGGAACTAAGGTCTTCCCACTTGCACAAGAAGCACTGTACCCTCTGACTCGGCGTCCGAGCCCAGTAGGTCTGGCTTTTGATAGGGTGCAGACAGATAACACTAATCTCTGGAGATGGCAGCCAGACAGAACTTACCCTGCTGTGCTAGGAGGGACAAACAGGAAGTATTTGAGACCAAATCTTCATCCAAAAGACACAGTTCTCTTATGACATAACTGGAAGATGTCTCCATTTTACTGAGTTTATTTCCCAATGAAAGAAAAAACCAAAATCACAACTCTGTGATGATGAAATGTAAAAGGCTATGTCCCTTTACCTATGTCGTCTTAGGTATCTGTTGCAGAAGTTAAAGAGTTTGTGTGTGTCTACAGTCTTTGTCGTTTTAGAAGGTTTCCTGTCATTCTATAACCCTTGAGATTAGAAGGGACCAGCTTTTTAAACATTCTCCATCCATTCTGTTCTCTAACGTTTATAACCATCCCTAGCTAAGCCCAAAGTCTGGTCCTGCTGTTTAACAGGAAATGAACATCAGTCAGCACCTTGGAATCCCCAAAGAGATGTAGTTATTCTGACTTCATTCCATGGACAACATCTGCAGGGGTTTTTTTTCCCCCTAAGTAAGACTCTGGAGAGGCCCTAGGAAGGATTTTTGCCTCTGTTCCTTGGGAATTTACAGGAAAAGGCTGTCTATATGAGCTCAGGAAATCAGTGTTGCCACTCAGAGACCTAATTAGGAGTGAGAAGGAGCTCCCACTGCCCTAAATGAGATTCATTCCGGAGAATCTCAGAGTATCAAAACAGCTGAAAGATGATTGTTTTAAAAAATACAAACACCAGGGCTTACTGCTTAAGAGCACTTGCTGCTCTTGCAGAGGACCCAGGTTCAGTTCCCAGTCATGTATAGTTCCAGTTCCAGGGAATCTGAAAACCTCTGTGGGCACCAGGTACTCTCGTGATATACAGATGCACAGTAAGACAGAACATGGATACCCGTAAAATAAAAAACAAACAAATATTCAAATAAGAACCTGGGGCTGGAGAGTTCAGTGGTTTAGAGTACTGGCTGCTTTTCTAGAGGACCCAGGTTCAAATCCCAGCACCCATATGGCTGCTCACAATTGTCTTTAACTTTAGTTCCAAGGGATCCGATACCCTCTCATAGACATACATACAGGCAAAATACCTATGCACATTAAATAAATGAATCTTTAAAAAAAAACAAACAACACCAAAGACCCAAAGCCTATGGATAACTGATCATAGAACCAAACACATTTATTATCAGTCTGCTTAAAATTTCCCCAAACAACAAACTTCTCAGCAGCCTTCTTATTGTCTGTTTCCAAGTTGGTTATAGTGTCATTCCAGGTGAGCCGAGCCAGGACTCTCAATCAGAACTTTCTGCTGTAATTAACATGTTGCCTGCCTGTGCCATGTAATACAGTACCCATTAGCCCCAGTCACTGAGAACTTGGCATGAAGGCAGTGTAACCGAGGAACTAACTTTTAAATGTAGCTAAACAGAAATAGCCACAGATGGCAATCATAGTGGCCAAAGCAGGTCTACACTGTAATTATTGTTTGCCTCCTAAGTGATATACTATATTTTAGGGGGGTTGGTGGAGTTTTTTTTTTTTTCCTTCACACCAGAGGAGAGTCTGGGTCATATCTGGATTTGTTTTTCAAAAATTTGGCTAATGCCTTTTTTTCTCATCAGTACAGCAGGGTTCTAAGAAACTGGTTATAATGTTCCTGAAGGCTCTACTGGCAGCGTTTGAAATAACTTTTCATATTTAGACTAATTCTTCAGGGAGGTTTTTAATAGTTTTGGTAGAACCATTTGGTTTGGGGTTTTAGTGCTCCACTCTAGAGCTCAGCCATACCTTCATTCAGAAACATTTCCTAGTCCTTCTGTGTGCACATCTTTATAACCCAGCATTAGCAGAGTCCCAATACTCCCCACTCTCACAGCTAATCTCCCTCAGCATCCGCTCCAGGTCTCCATTCTGTGGCGCCCACCTCTGCCTCCAACCCCACACTGGCAGACCTTCAGCCAAAATCCTATGGGGTTATATGCTGGGATTAAACAGAAGAACCAAATACAACTTGGGGAGCAAAGGATTTGCTTCACCTTCTGGGGTTACAGTCCACAGTTGAAGGAAGTCAGGGCAGGAGTTTGAAGCAGAAACCATGGAGGAATGCTGCTTACTGCCTTGCTCCCAAGTTCACACCAGCTACCTTTCTCGTACAGCCCAGGCCTAAGGATAGTATTGCCTTCCAGCAGTGGGCGGAGCCCTCCTCCATCAATTAGTAATGGAGAACATGCCCCATAGATGTGCCCACAGGCCAATCTGACAGAGGCAATTTTTCACTTGAGATGCCTTCTTCCAAAGTGTGTCAAATTGACAATCAAGACCTTGGTCTTTTGTGGAACATAAATAATTTCAAAGAACCTCAACAGCAAATGGGGTTACCTTCTGAGAGTGATGGATCGTGGCCAAAACAAGCCTCCTAGATACCCACCCATAATCTTAGCACTCGGAGAGCAAGAGGATTATCCTGAGTTTGAGGCCACCCTGGGCTACACATAGTTAGTTCTAGGCCAGGCAAGACTACAGAGTGAGATTCCATATTAAACCAAAAGCAAACCAAAACCAAAACCAAGATTGCTTTATAATCATATCCTAATACTAACAAAGTTCAAAATATAAAAAATATCTTGACCAGCATGAGTCCCTTGTCCTCCTCTCCTGAGGTAAAATCTATTACATTTATCATGAACCACCCTGCTTTCTGATCATATCCAGTACATAACACTGGACAGTTTGCTTCCTTAAATCTTTTCCCCAATTTGTTTTGGAATTGGACATCAAAAAAAAAAAAAAAAGAGAGAGAGAGAGAGACTGCCACTTTCTCCAGTTCATTCAGCACTGTAATTTTAATCATTGCAGGCAAACAATGTGCGCATGTGAGTCCAGCTGCTCTTGACTAATAAATGTTTACTACTTTCATTCATTCATGTGATGCATGCTACAGAGCTACAGAGCAATGCTTGCTGGACTAATTACTGTTAAATATGTCCGTAATTACAGCTTGCCTTTTTACTGCCTAGATAGTTAGTTGAGATAGGGGTCTTACTATGTAGCTCTGGCTGGAAGGAACTTGTGGAGATTCTCCCATCTCTGCCTCTGGAGGGCCACCACTTTCAGCCTTTTTATATTTTATTTTATTGTTCTGATGGAGGTTTTTACATTTATTTGTATTTATTTAGGGAGGCGAGTATCACGCCCAGCCTTTTTAAAGGTTTGGCCCAGGCTGTCCTCGAACTCGGGATCCTTCTGCCTCATTCTTTATTCTTCAGCACTTGCCTACTGGTGTCCATCACCACAGCGGGCTTGTTTTGATTTTTGCTCGTCTGTTCTACTGTTTTGACAGAAAATAAAGGGTAACTTGGAGAGCACATCAACTAACTTTACCACTGAAAAACAGCAGCCAGATTAGTTTCACTTCAGGCCTTGACTCCTCCCTTAGGCAACCTCTAGGAGACAAAAGGCTTTAGATCGTTCTGCGCGAGCGGTATTTCCGTGGCACATCAGCGTCAGAACCCATGCCCGCGCTCCCCGCTGGACCGCTTAGAACTGGGAGATACATCATAGGGCCCTGAGAACCCGACGTCCTCTCCTGGAGGCGGTTCTGGCCGAACATGCTAGGGCGGTGCTTGTGCTTCCTGGCGGGCGGTGCTGAGGACGCTAGGGCGGTGACTGCGTATCTAGGAGGGCGGTGTTATTCCGCCATTCCTGTTAACTCGGCCCTTGCAGAAGGGATAACTCCCGTTTCCAGTGGAAGTCCATCCCTGCTCGCAGAGGCGCTCTGGCGCGCCCTGTGCCCGGGCGGCTCTAAGGTTGAATTCCCTCCTCCCCTTCAGCTGAGGTCTCTTGGACAGGCAGAAAGGTGCGCCGCTATTGCTAGTGCCTAGGCTTTAAGGCCATCCCCCGGGTGGATTTTGTAAGGCTTTGTTTGAATTCAACCCCACCCACCGGAATCTCTGGGCTGGCGGGTTGCTTTCGCAGTCCTTTGCCCAGGGATCCTGACGTGGCTGCGTAGAAACAGCAACGCCCCTGCCGGCGTTTTGCAGCCCGCCCCCTCCCCGCTCCGCGCCTGGCCCTTCTTAAAGCTAGGCTGTTAAATATAACCTAGAGCTAGAAAGTTCGATGTTGAGAGAGATTTAAAGACCTAAACGGATGGGTTACTGCTGGTTTGTTCCCTAAGCTTCTGCAAAATTTCACTCAATGCTCCTGTCGTTTTTCTCCACGTTTTAGTGCAGATGTGTGTCTGCCCTTCCCATAATTCCGTATTTCCAAGCGTGTGAGTGCATTCAGGCAACACATTGTAGGGTCTACTATTGCTGTCACTGTGAAAGCTTTTATACGTCCACACATATTTTATCTAATATATATATATATATATATATATATATATATATATATATATATATATATATATATGAATATATATATTCATGTGTAAATAGTAAAATGTATAAGCATTGTATTAGCATGTGTGAACTACAATTGCAAAGAAATGTGTCTGGTCTGAATTGGAGTGCATTATAAATGTAAAGCACAGCACATTTTTTTGAGAATTAACACAAAAATGAGGATTAAAATAACCGGTATATAACAGATTTTGAAAAGACAGTACTGGGATGCAGCATTGATATAGCTCAGTAGTAGAGCACATACTTTAGTGTGCATGAGGCTCTGGTTTTGATCCCTAGCACCAAGTTTTTTAAAGGAAAAAATATCTTGGGTATATCAGCTGAGCAAAATTATAGTTCCATCAATGGGGCAGGAGGGGATTGGAGATAGCATTTTCTGTGTAATAGCCTTGGTTATCCTGGAACTCACTATGTAGACCAGGCTAGCTTCCAACTCACAGAGATCTACCTTCCTCTGCCTCCCACGTACTGGGATTAAAGGTGTGTTCTGTGTGGGAAAGAATAAGCCTTGTCACAGATATATAGTTCTTAATTTTTTTTTTTTAAAGAGAAAGGGGATGTGTGGGAAAGAATAAGCCTTGTCACAGGTGGGGTTCCCAGGTCTGCTTCCTGAATTCCAGACCCAGGATGGCTCCACTCAGTCTGTCACAAGGTATTCATGGGGTGCCCCAAGGGTAAAGCCCGCCAAGACTGCTCCCACCTGTGACAAGGCTTATTCTTTCCCACAGTTCTGTGCCACCATGCCCGGGAATTCCATCCCCCAACCCCAGACAGGGTTTCTCTGTGTAGCCCTGGCTGTCCTGGACTTGCTATGTAGACCAGGCTGGCCTTGAACTCACAGAGATCCACCTGCTTATGCCTCCCGAGTGCTGAGAATAAAGGCGTGCACCACCACCACCTGGCTAATTCCATCAGTTTTTAACACGACTATAACATATTTTTTTAAAAATATTTTTGTGGCTTGAAATCTTTATGTGGGACAGCATTGCTCTACAAAATGCATTAACAGACAAACTCCTGTGCCCAAACACAGACTGCCCATTTTCTGTTTTGAAATAGGTTCTCTTGTAACCTTTACTGGCCACTATGTGACCACTGGCTTTATGCAGGTGCTGGGGGCCAAACTCAGTGTCCTGTGCGTGCTAGGTAAGTACTCTATGAACTGAGCCTCATCTTCAGTGCCTACCCTCCACCCCCACTTAAAAAAATGATTTGTGCACATGCATGCCTGGAAGCCAGTGATCAACTTAATGTCTTCCTTAAGTACCATTCCTCTCCTTTGTTTTTCAGACAGGGTCAGTGTGTCACTGAACCTGAAGCTCACCTGTTCAGCTAGACTGCCTGGCCAGCGAACTCCAAAGAGTCACCTGTCTCTTCCTTCACATTGCTGGAATTACAGGTGTGTACCAAGCGCCTGGCTTTTTGTGTGATGCTGGGGATCCAGACTTGGGTCCCCCTTGTACAGCAAGCAGTTTACCAACTGAGCCAATCTCCCCAGCCCCAGCCTGCCCATTGTGTTGTGTTTTACTGTATGCAGACCATGTGCGTATGTGCATGTGAGGGCCAGTGCCATTGGAGGCCAAAAGCATCAGATCTTCTGAAAGCTGGGGTTGTAAATACTTGGGAGGCCCCCAATGTAGGTGCTGGAGACTGAACTTGGCGGTAGCAGTACACACTTAACTGTTTAGCCAGCACTCCAGCCCCATTGTGTATTTGCTGTCTGTTGATCCTGCTGCAAAGTAGAGTTGAGTAGTTCCTGCAGCAGAAGTCTAAAGTCCTCTGTGAAGCTGGTTTTTTGGGCTGTCACTGAAGTGTTTTTTGTCTGTCTTTTTTACAGAAAGTATTTTTGCTGACCTGTCCTGGAACAACACTTGGTATGTAGAGACTCAATCTTTTTTAATGGTTTTTAAGACAAAGTCTCACTATAAACCTCATGCTGTCTAGAGGTGACAACCATCCTGCCTTAGCCTCCTAAGTGCTAGGATTATATATGTGTGTCAGTATACCTGACAAAAAGTATTTGTATGGAAATTACACTTACATATTTATTATGTGTGCATGCACATGTACCATGAAGTCCAGGTCAAAGTCAGAGGACAACTTTGTCAGTTCTCTTCCTCTGATTGAGCACGAGGGATTGAACTCATGTTGTCAGGCTTGATGGCAAGAGCCTGTACCCACTGAGCCATCTTGCTAGCCCTGGCAATTGTTTTTCAACTTTATATTGTACATTCACATAAGTGTCAGTCACTTTATAAAGACTAAGCACTTCATAAATACTGTCTCATTTAATTCCCATATTAATCCTGCATGGTGGAGTTACTGCATTTTGAAGACAAGGAAGTAGAGACACAGGATGAGCAGTAAATTTAGCCAACTTTTTTAATATCCCCTCACTGCCAGGAACCATCCAAAAGACTGCTGAGACCCACTTGATTAGCCCACAGTGAATACCATGGGGGTTTCTGATCTAGGATTTTTAAATTTTTTATTGGCATACAGAATACTAAGGTTCTTTAGTTTTTTGGTTTTGGATTTCAAAGACAGGGTTTCTCTGTGTAGCCCTGGCTGTCCTGGAACTTGCTCTGTAGACCACGTTGGCCTCAAATTCACAGAGATTTGCCTGCCTCTGCCCCCTGAGTGCTGGGATTACAGGTGTGTGCTGCTGGCTCACCATAGACTCACCACCACCTGACTCAGGATAGCAGGCTTTGTTATGGCGTTTTATTTGTAGAAGTCATTATACTTAACCGGGCATGGTGGTGCACGCCTGTAATCCCAGCACTCTGGGAAGTGGAGGCAGGTAGATCGCTGTGAGTTCGAGGCCAGCCTGGTCTACAAAACCCTAGAATTGAGGTGGACTTTGTTTTGCAGGACTTACAGTGTGTACAAACAAGTTGCTGTATAGTGACAAGAAATGAAGCTCACAAACTAAAAGGAGACAAAGCATCCTGGACACTGTCGTTTGTTTAACAAGAAAATATTTTGTAAGGTATTCGGCAGGTATGTTCAAGGGAGTAAAAGAAGTATTACTCTTGTGGGAAATGTAGACAAAACGGGTTTTACATTTGGTAAACATGGAAACACTGTAGTTACTTGATATCTTTCATAGATTTCCTCAGTTAGATGAGACTCATAGCCCAGGCTTATTGTGCAAATTGAGATGACCAGAGCACAAATAGCACCATAGCCTTTCTCAGTAAATATTCATTGCCTCCCACTGTTAGGTAAATATTCCAGGATATCGGGAATTGTATATATGTCACAACATTTACTACATCACAGTCACAGTTGTAATTTGGAGGTTCTCATTTGAATTATATACAACAGTGTTTTTAATAGTTTCTTATGTCATAGGACAGACCTAACAAAGTCTGGTCAGGAGAAGGACTGCGGCTCTTTTTGGTCCTAATGGCAACCTATTGGTGGGGTGGTAGAGGGGTCAATTTCTGCATGTGGGTTAAATCAGTATTGGCTGGAAAACTGAAAAAATGTCCCAAGTCCTACCCTCAAAGATTCCAGTTCATTCTCTCTGTGGTGAGGCCCTGGCATTGTTTACTTTAGTTTTTGTCGCTTGGTGTGGTGGCACTTGCCTTTAATCCCAGCACTCAGGCAGTAGAGGCAGGCGGATAGATGTGAGTTCGAGGCCAGCCTAGTGTACAAAGAGATTCCAGGACAGATAAAGCTACACAGAGAAACCCATGTGATAGCATGAAACACCTGTGGTGATAGCATGAAGCCAGGTTTAGGGAGTTGTTGAACAAAGGCACAGCTGTGAAATGGGGCCATGCTTGTCTGTGGTTGAGAGTAATCAAGGCAGATGGCAAGCGTGAGGTACTATTGTTCACATGAACAGAGCCTAGGCTTCATCCTGTGAGTGGAGGGGAATGTCTAAAGGACTTTACATAGTAGGAACCGCCCCCCCAACACACACACACACACACACACACACACACATATACAAATGAGTTAATGAAGCCAAACTCTGCAAGGTCTGTAACTCCAGTTCAAAAGGGATCTAATACTTTCTTCTGGCCTCCACAGGTACTGGGCATGTATGTGATGCACAGACATACATGGAATACATGCAGGCAGGCAAAACATTCATACATGTAAAATTACAAAAAAAGAAAAGAAGTTTCTTCAAACTTAAGAAAAAGACTCTACAGGAGGAGAATTTAAAAAAAAATATGGCACATGAATTTGCATAATGGGAATACTGATATTCTTATTTTTCACAACTTTTTTTAAATCTAAAAGTATCTCCAAATAAAGAATAAGTAGGTCATCTGGATGTGATTCTGTTTTTCCAACACCTCAAATGTTAGCATATTGTACCCTTTTGAATTCCAAAGTTCACCAAACCTGCTTCCCAACCTGTAATACCTGTCTCTTTACATTGGTTCAGACATTAGCATCCCTTTTTTGTTTCCTTTACTATATTCAAAAAAGTACCACTATGAAGATTATAAAGGCATTAAGTATCTGAGTTTCATAGCTGCATATGAGGAGAAAATAGCCCAGTATTTGTTCAGCATTGTCTTATGGATGCTCACGTGAGCATGATTTTATACCCAATATGATCATCAAATTCTACCCAAAATAAGACAGGGTCTCATGCATTCCAGGCTAACCTCAGCTTTTCTGTATATCTAAAGACGCCATTAAAGCCCTGTTTCCTCTGTCTCTACCTCCAAGTTCTGGGATTGCAGGCATTTACCACCATGCTGGGTTCCTGAATAATCTTAATCTGGAAAGATACTGATTTGTACATCTGGAGATGGGAAAAGTTATAGCTGATATTTCTAGCAAGTCTTTGAATGTTCGGCTGAAACTTTGCAGAGCTATTGTTTCCTTCTGCTATTGAGAATAAAAGTCTTGAAAGTTGACTAGTTCGATGTTGCTGTAATATCTAATCTGCCACACCCATTTATATTCCATTACTCTTTTAGAAAACATCACATGGATAACTGGCAGAAGTGCTAGGTCACTGTCCAGGAGCTGCAGTTAGTAAAGGCAAGCTTAAAAAGATTGAGCAATCTTTTCCTTTTCTTTTTTTCTTTGCAGCTGTGAAGATGTCTGACAAGAACCAGATCATTGCCAAGGCTTCCCTGATTGAGCAGCTGGTGTCTAAAAGGTATTTTGAGGATATTGGCAAAGAGCTTACTGAACTAGAAATGATGTATGTGTCTAAGGAAGTTCTCCAGGAGACAGATGTAGTCAGAGCTGTCTACCGAGTCCTCAAAAACTGCCCCTCAGTGGCTTTGAAAAGGAAGGCCAAGTGTCTGCTGGCAAAGTGGAGAACTTTCTATAAGAATTCACACTTCAAAACAAGGGAAAGTCTTAAAGTACACCATACAAGTGTTAATAAAGAAGAAAGTGGAGCAATTTCTCAGGATATGAGCCAGGATGAGACTTTAGGCTCCGGTCACAATGAGATATTAGGTCTCTGCAGCTCTCTCTCTAGGCTGTCAGCCGAAGATGCTGCAAAGTTTGCTACAGCAAGTGGGTCTGAAAGTAGCATTCAAATGGAAATTACTGAAGAGTATTTGGGGGGTGATGACTCTAAATCCACTAGCAAGAGTTCAAGTGTGCTACAGAATCCCTTAGTGTCTCTGAGATCTAAATGCGTAGAGCTTCTCTACAGAGCACTAGCTAGTTCTTCCACAGATCATACAAAAGCTCTTTTGTGGCAGAACTTTGCAAGAGAAATCGAAGAGCACATTTTTATCCTTCATTCAAGCAACATGAAGAAATATAAAACTTGTATTCGGAGCAAAGTTGCCAATTTGAACAACCCCAGAAATTCTCATTTACACCAAAACTTGCTCTCTGGAACCATATCTGCAAGACAATTTGCTGAAATGTCTGCCCTGGCCATGGCAAACGAGGAACTGAAGCAGTTGAGAGCATCCTACACAGAATCCAGTATTCAGGAACATTGCCTTCCTCAAATAATTGATGGGACACAGACAAACAAAATAAAGTGCAGGCGCTGTGAGAAATACAACTGCAAGGTCACTGTAATTGCCAGAGGAACCCTTTTTCTTCCAGGTTGGGTTCAGAATTCAAACCCAGAGGAAATGACCTATATCATTTGTAATGAATGTGGGGAGCAATGGTATGATAACAACTGGGTGTGCTTGTAATTTGTAAATAATTCTTTCAACGGCCTATGTTTTGTATGTATAACATAGCCCTTTTGTGCCTTTTTTTTTTTTTTTTTTTTTAACAAAGTCTTACTGTTATTTTTGTTTGGGGGATTTTGGCCTGTGAAAGATCTCACTATGTAGCCAAAGCTGACCTCAGTCTCGTGAATGCAGAGGTTAGAGGTGTGCATCACCACACCTGGCTTTATATACTGTTCCTATTACAGTTGTAAGAATAAGTAAAGAGAGTTGTTTGCCAAAGTGCAGGCCACCATTACTAGAAGTTGTTTGGGAAGAATAGAAGGCTTCCACATTGTATATTGTGGCCGTTTAGTATTTTACTCAGAGTGACACTATAGCACCACAGAGCATAGAGATGCAGACTCTTTGGCAGGATGGTCCTTGAGCCCTGATCAGCACCTTGGTAGGACCCTGAGGTGATCCTCTGGGATACTTTGAGAATCACTGACATAACAGCAGGCCCGCGGTGGTTCCCAGGAGAGACCTTACATTAGAATTTTCTGTGGAGTATTGAAATGTACTGGTACTGAGGGCCAAGCCTAGAATTAGTCAGTCTGAACCTATGGCATGGGACCCAGAAATCAACATCTGTGTTCGTGTCTCAGTTTACTTTAAGTTGTAGTTAGAGTTAAGAATTACCTGTAGTCTCTCATTTGAGCCTTTCTATAGTTCTAAAGAAATTAATGTTATTTTGGAGACTTCACAGATGAGAAGAGGCCCATAGAGCCGCTTTGACTTGCCCAGGTTACACAACTATAAGTAGTCTGCCTCACACTGCTTCCACATTTTCCAGCTTTCTTCTGAAGCAAGCGTGATGGCGTATGCCTATAATCCAAATGCTAGGGAGAGTGAGGCAGGATTTATGTGAGTTCTGGGCCAGTTTGGATTGTAAAGTCCCTGTCTCAAAAACAACAACAAAAAAGTTCAAACTACATTGTGTTTCAAGCCTGCAATCCTAGCATTGTGGATGCTGAGACGGAATGCCATGGTTGAAGCCAGCCTAGGTTATATAGAGAAACACTGCCAAAACAAAAAAGATTCAGTCTGAGAGTCACTTAATATTGACTTTGCAAAAAGTGTACTCTTGGAAATGGGTGCTAAGCAAATAGTTTTTGGGGTCTCTTAAGCTTATGTGAGGAGAGTTTTATCCTTTTGTCCTTAATTTTCTCATTTTTCAAGTCTCTCTTGACCTGTGAAAAGTTGCACTATAAGTTAGACTTTGGCCCAGAGCCTACTTCCATAGTTGAATGAGTTGTGTATTTTGAGTGCTTCATGATACACAGTTTCTTGATGTTGGGCGTCGGCATGCATTCAAAGTCGTGCGTGTTAGGTTTGACATTCAAATTCTGCTTATGTGAAAATGGCACTAGTTGTCAGAGAAAGTTCACTGCTTCAACCTCAACACTTACTTGCCTGCTAACTAAAGAGGAAATCACTTCTCTAAGGCCCTTTGCAAACAGTGTTTACTGACTTGTATCCTCAAACACAACAAGCCTTTTATGTGATGATGACTAATTTTTTTCCCTTAAAAAATGATAGAATGTTTGGGGTTTTGATTTTTTTAATATGTAAAACAATACTATATATAACCCATACAAAAGTTTGTATATGTACTCCTTTTGTAGTTTACCAGCTGGTTATATATATATTTTTTTCTTTTGTTGTTTGACAGAGATGTGTGAGTAGTTTCTATTTTTATAAGACTGGCTCCACTCTGTACCCTAAGCTGAGCTCAACCTCCAGAATGTAAGGCACCATTTGTTTATTTTTACCACATTAAAGAGTTTATTTCTTAGTTCCATATAAATTCATATGTTTTTTCTAGTTATTATCTGCTAACTCCCCAGTATTCCTTCAATGGGATCTGTATGCTTTTCTTTATATATAGATATATTTTTTACCTCCTAAGGACAGCTCCCCTATGGGATTTGTAGGCATTTCTTTATATATTTTTTACCTCCTAATGACAGCTCCCCAATAGGTGCATAAAACTAGTAAACATTTCTGTGTCAGATCTTTTGAAGAAATCAGCTTGAAGCTGTCAAGTCTAAATTATATTTTGTTGTATTTTCTCCATTTGGCATTCCAGGGCTATTCGTCATGATGAAATGTGTTAGTCCTTTAAACAGTAACTTACAAAGTCATCAAAAACTCGAAAGTTTCACAAAGTGTGGTTTCATGTGACTTGGAATGATCTTAAAACCTAGACAGTGGTTGCAAAAGAGCACGCACTACACGTGAAAACTGTGTTTGATTTGTTCAAGTCAGTGTTTGTGTTTGTGTTTCCTATGTATCTGTGTGTGGTCATTTATACTGAGTTTTGTAAGCTACATTTACCAAAAATAAAAGCTCTTGAAATGAAAAAAAAAATCTCTTCTTCTCCAAGATTTTTTTTAAATGTATGAGATCTTCCTCATTTCCCATAAGCTTTGTCAGTTAGTTTTGCAACGAGATAGGGAAATGGTCATGTGGGTTTTATTCTTTTGGTCAGTGAGGAAATTACATTTTCTTTTTCTTTCTTTCTTTCTTTTTTTCTTGGTTTTTCAAGACAGGGTTTCCCTGTGTAGACATGGCTGTCCTGGACTCGTTCTGTAGACCAGGCTGGCCTCGAACTCACAGCTATCTGCTTGCTTCTGCCTCTGCCTCCTGAGTGCTGGGATTAAAGGAGTGCGCCACCACACCCGGCACAATACATTTTCTATGTATTATTTTTACACTGTCTTATCCCCTGAGAGGGAGGGAGGGGGAAGGAGGGAGGAAAGAAGTGGGAGAAAGAGAGAGAGAGAGAGAGGTCATTGTAACTCCTTTGTTGAGTGATGAGAGAAACAAGGATGGATGCAGGAACATCAATTATGTGGCCATTAGCAATGGTTAAATGAAAGTATAGAAAGAATGATTTTTCTGCATGCTGGTAGCTGATGGAGCCCTTAGCAATTTTGTAAATAGCTATTTCATAAAATATGCCCAACCTAAAATTTCTTCCCTGTGGCCAATAATCAAATAAATACGGTGCAGAATGTCAGCACTAAACACTTTGCAGCCTGTGCCCCAGTCTCCATGGTAACGACATAGGGTGGAAACATCCATTTTAATACCTGAATGTGGGAAGGTTTTCCCAAATCAGTCTCCTTTGTCCGTACTACTTTTTAAAGTGAAGAATTGAGTACAATTGTGGCTCTGTCTCTTCCCTGGGTACTTCCTGTGATGAGAGGCTTCTTTCATTCCCTGATACCATTTCTAAGTGCCAGGCAGGAAGCTAGTGGCTGGCAGTACTCCATTGCCTTTGCTGGGGCTGGGCCTTCCTCTTTTAGGTCAAAATTGCTTTGTTTTTTTTTTTTTTTATAACACCCAATAAATGCAAAGTATTTTTATCTCTCTCAGAGGTAGTTATTGTAAGCACCCAGACTGTAAAAAGTATAACTTCTTAGTTTCAAGTGCCACAATCAGATGGTGAAAACAATGACCACCTCATGCAATCCTATTCATATTTAAAGTTAAGTCACCACAGATGTTATTACATGCTGTCAGCAATTTTTTGTTGCAAGGGTTGGATATTTTGCATTGCCAGGTGCTAACTCTGACACACAGGAGCCTTCTTTTTTTCCCCCCCCCCCCACAGGAGCCTTCTTGAATCCTTTTGGTGACATCAGTGTGGTCATCTGGTATTTTAAAAAGTGGGTGATAAAATAAAAATACTGAAAAATAAAATATGAACACATAAATACAAGGTAGCTAAGGCTGGCCTCAACATTTCAATATGATTTTTTTGTGGATGTATATTCTTGCTTTCTTTAAAAATGAAAATGAAGGCCCAGCGTGGTGGTACACACCTTTAATCCCAGCCCTTCGGAGGCAGGAGGATCTCTGTGAGCTCAAGGCCAGCCTGGTCTACAAAGTGACTCTAGGACAGCCAGGGCTACACACAGAGAAACCCTGTCTCAAAAAAACCAAAAACCAGGCCAGATGTGGTAGTGCACGCCTTTAATCACAGCACTTGAAAGGCAGAGGCAGGCGGATTACTGTGAGTTCAAGGCCAGCCTGGTCTACAAAGCAAGTTCAGAACAGCCAAGGCTACACAGAAACCTTTTCTCAAAAACCAAAAAAAAACAAAACAAAACAAAACCAAAAAAACCAAAAAAATGAAAATGAACTGGACGGTAATGGGACATGTCTTTAATCTCAGCACTCAAGAGACAGAGTCAGGTAGATCTCTGTGAGCTTGAGACCAGCTTGGTCTACAGAGCAAGTTCTAAGGCAGCCAGGGCTACACAAAGAAATCCTGCCTTGGGAAAAAATAAAAGTGAAACATAATATGAAAGTCAGTGCCAGGTAGTTATCATTGTCATCATCATCATTATTAAGAGCATGTCATGTAGACCAGGCTGTGTGTGACCTGACCTGATCTTCCTGTTCCCACTACCCCGCTACTAACATTATAGGCATGTACCATCATGCTTGATTTTATGGGGTACTGAAGAGTGAACCCAGGATTTTGTGCATTCTGGGCAAATGCTTTCCTGATCGAACCACATCTCAGCCCTTTTAATGCTTTTCAAATGATGACACATTTCTAAAAACCGAAAACAGGGAAAAGTAACAGAACAAGAAGCAAATTAAAGTACTGTTCATTTAGAAACCACTTTTTAATCTTCAGAATATAATCACTTTTGAAATGATGTAAACACAAATACAGCTTCTTATAAAAGATGCCAAATGGCATCATAATTCACCAAACTTACCTTTGTGGATTGAAACAGATATTTAAGAAATTTCTAAGAGTACCTACCTATGAAGCCCTGATTCATCTGATCAGACTCCACCTACTGTTCCTCTCCTTAACCAGTGTTTTCCAACCTTCCTAGTGCTGGAACACTTTAATACAGTTCCTCATGTTCTGGTGACCCCCAACCAAAACACATATTTTTTGTTCCTACTTCATAACTGTAATTTTTCTAGTGTATTTTTTGTATTTTGGGGGTGGGGTGGGGTTTTTGTTTGTTTGGTTGGGTTTTGTTTCGTATTGTTTTATTGTTGGGGTGGGGCTTGGTTTTTCTTTTTTTTGGGGGGGGGCTTGGTTTTTCAAGACAGGGTTTCTCTATGTTATCTTGGCTGTCCTGGACTCACTCTGTAGACCAGGCTGGCCTCAAACTCACAGCAATCCACCTGCGTCTGCCTCCCAAATTCTGGGATTGAAGATGTGTGCTACCACACCTGGCTAATTTTGTATTGTAATGAATCATAAATATCTGTGCTGTTTGATGGTTTTAGGCCACCACTGTGAAAAGGTCCTTTGACCTCCTGTGGGTTCATGACCCACAGGGTGAGAACCACTGCCTTAAATGATGGACGACCTACCCAAATCTACAAAAATGGTTTCAACTGTCCTTCTTTGGCCACAATATGGCACTTATGCAATCTGCATTGCACATAACTCTTATCTGACAGCTGAACTCATACATAGCTTAGTGGAAGAAAGCTAGAGTCATGCCAGGGGTGGTGGCACACGCCTCTAATCCCAGACTTGGGAGGCAGAGGCAGGCGGATCTCTGTGAGTTCAAGGCCAGCCTGGTCTACAAAGCAAGTCCAGGACAGCCAAGGCTAACATAGAGAGACTCTGTCTTGAGAAACCAAAAAAAAAAAAAAAAAAAAAAAAAGAAAGAAAGCTAGAGTCTAGAGTCTATATCCATGTCTTAACAGCAAAGGGCCCCACAATTTAAGTGGACTGTGTCTTGTATTCATGAGACTACTGGGATGGCTTGTCATTTCTTAGCTTTAGTGTCTTTTCAGGCAAAAGGTTTCAATTTCTGTAGTTTCGTTTCCATTGAATAGATGGGCTTTTTGCTCACAGCTTTGTGAAATCTCATGACTGGTTGAGCAGAAAGTTTCTATATAGCTTTAGTGAGCATGTTTTAAAATGAAGTAATTAAAGGACACAGGACTCTTCAGAAATAATAAAACTACACTGTAGCCTGGTATGCACATGTCTTTAATCCCAGCACTCAGGCAAAGGCAGGTGGACATTCCAAGCCAGCCTGGTATATATAGCGAGTTGCAGGATTGCCAGGGCTACATAGAGCCACTCTGTCACTAAATAAATACATAAATAAATGCCTTGGTCATTGGGTACTGAATTGTAGACAGGAGAAAGAAGTCTGGTTTCATATTGTCTGGTGGGTGACTATGGAT